>NC_071275.1:10036514-10399014 GCF_023375685.1 Ictalurus furcatus | reverse complement strand
CTCCTTTAAATGTGAGGTAAAATAAATATTCATCATCATCTTAAAAGTTGTAATGCACCTTGTTGTGACTTAAATAATGTAAAATTAATTAATTAAAGATTCTCACCTGACCAGGCATTGCAGGAGGCGGAGGCCAGAAGTATGGGTTATTAAACCGTGGCTCAGCCATGCTGGGGTCAAAAAAAAAAGAGAAATCAACACAAACGCTCCGCGTTACAGTCTGTTCAACATACAGCCACTACAGCTGTTCAGGATTACTGTGAAACAAACATAATAGGACATAGAGTCAGATATTTTCCTCGATAAAATTAGTATTTATATAATGAAGTGATGGACTGTACGTATGTATCCGAGATCTGAATTAGCTGCTGTAGAGAGTAACACAACTGATACTAAAATGGAAGTGACGTGATGACCACAAAGGAAAAAAGTAATCGGAGTGACCAGCGCAGAAGAACTCAAACACTGGTGAGATTCTGATGCACTATTTGACAGTGGTTCTTCCATATTTGGAGGGAAAAATAACTTCTCTCAACTACACATATCCTACAGCTTACTGAAGTGAAGCAATGCTAAAGCAATACTAGGCAAACAGAGCCCCTCCTAATCCTCCAACTACCCCAACCCAACCCCCAACAAAGTCCTGACCCTACAAACAAAACTGGCAGCACACTTCATCAGTCATGAGCACAAACCAGCTCGTGTAAAAGCTCCTGAAAGAAATGCGTGTGAGCATTTACACAAAGTCATCGCACAATGCAGGTTAAAAAAAATAAATAAAAAAATCTTCTCCTCGAGTTCCAACAGGAAGTGAAACAGACACCCACAACCACCATTAAGAAAACATTCTGCAAAAGTCTGGGGTTCATGCATCCCGGACATATCATCTTTATTATTTTTGGCTTGTGCAAATGAACTCCTCTGTGCAGACCCCTAGTCAAACAGCCTTCAACCCGGAGCACACTGCCAAAACATGCACGGCCTAGCGTTGTAGGGCAAAAAAAAAGAATCCATAATGCATGAAAGTGATATTCCTCAAATAATCCCGTCATGCGGAAAGATTTCTAGAAGGCCGAGTTATGTCTCAGAGAAAAGTGAACGGAGGTATGATTGCAAGCTAAGACCAAAAGAGAGCTGGAAAATGTTTTTATGTGTACATGACTGTACATCAAACTCATTTTCACACTTGTGCTGCATAATGTAGACAAAAATAGCCCAATGAGCATGCTGCACTGGTGTTAAAGACTGAGGTTTATTTAAACGCTGCAACTTGTGATGTCACATTTACACTTACGTTCACACTACTGAAGTGACGGTTCATTTTCTATGCATGTACATTACACAGAGCCATGATTTCAGCGACATAGTAAAGCGACAAATCCAAATAATTACTCAAACAAAATCCTGTGGTGTGCATGTCATCAGTTCCCAGCTCACATCTTTAGATCCTACCTGCAATTAATTCCTGTTTACTGTTTGAGTAAGCACGGTTTTGCCTTTTCCTGTCATATACAACCTATTGTTAAATGTATATATGCATTATGCATAGACATTATGCAGAAAAAAAAAAAATCAATCTTGGAAGGAAGCAGCAGAGATCGTTGGCGGGTCTAATGAGAGTGCAAAGCTAGTACAGTTAGCTTGCTTTGCTAATCTGAGAATGAAGCTAGTACAAAGCTAATATTTAACTTTTTTTTTTATTTAAAAACCTTAAATACTATATCAACGGAAGTGGTGTGTATAAATCATATAGTGGGTGTAGGCTATACATTTTGGATACTACAGTAACCAAATTCATCAGGGGAAAAAAAAAACAAAACAAAAAAAACCACAAAAAACACTGGACAGGCCACACCCACAAGCGAAAGACTACAAGTGACTACAAGCGACATTTCATTTGCTAGTGTGAACACTGAGTTCAAATGCCATGAATATTTTCATGTCAGGAAAAAAGGATCTATTTTGGAAAGTATGAGATCATAAGAGTGAAATATATTGTATACATACTTCTAATTTGCATAATATGGATTTCTAATTTGCATATTGAATGCAATATCGGTATTGCGATAACGAGGAACAAATGATATATTGCGCATGCCTTAGCCGACACACAATAAATTCTTAATCGTAAAGAAATGCAATTTTAAAGTGCACATTATTTTAAGACCCATTCAAGGAATTTTGCAACAAATGAAGCTTAATGGTCATGAAATAAAACATTAATTTGCATATAAGAAGTCAGCGGGTACATTTCTATAGGCCTATGCTATGGCTGAATTCACAACCAGAATTTTAGGCTATACAAAGCTTGGTTTTGGGATTATAGAGTTTATGATATTGTAAAATATATCTATCATTCATTCATTCATTCATATACATGGATATTAAAAAACAATGTAAAGCATGGTGCAGGTTGCATTATTTTATATATCAATGATACATATTATACAGTGGTACAATGTTTAATATCCGTGTATGTAAAAATGAGAGTGGGAGAGAGAGAGAGAAGAGAGAGGAGTTGCAGGGCTCCAGCATTGCAACACCCCACCACTGGAAACAGAAATCCGTGTAAAAAAAAGAAAATGCAAAAAAATAGTCGTAACGATTTGTAACATACATACAATAAAGCGTCTCCGAGTGTCGCCTTAAAATCCCCGATGAAAGCCGTGATCACAACTTGGGCTACTTAACTTTTCTCCTTTCAATCTATCGGCATCCTGGAAGTTTTACTGTCACCTCTTTTTATAAATACAAAATATACACACGTAAATCAAACGCAAAGGCAAAAAAGCGGATAAAAAAAACAAACAAACCCTGGTTTTGAGGCTGGAGGAAAAGCGCGATGCGCGCGCTGCCTGGGCCGCCTCTCCCACATTCTCAGACAGTTTTATTAAAAAATTCAGACAAAAGGAAAACAAAAATGGCAGCCTGTCTTTATTTTTATAAAGGAACCAGACGCCATATTCTGCAGATCCCCCAAATTTGCACGCAGAAATGAATCCTTAAAAAAATAAAACGGGTCGCGCGACACCTTAAAGAAGCCATCCGTTTATTTGCATTAAGAGCTCGAATGATTGTTTACTTAGATCTGCAGGTTTGAATAGCCCGGCTCGAAGAGGGGGAGAAAAAAAAAAAGACAGGAAAAAAAACGCGCACACACACACACACACACACACACGAGACTTCCTACAACAATCATGCCGCACAAAATCGCGACGAAGAGCATGCACGGTCTGGTCTGGATAAAAATAATAATAATGATAATAATAATAATAATTCAATTAGCGACTATAATAAATAACATCCGGTCATTTTCACAGCTGCACAAAGCAGTAGCTATTTTAATGCATTGAGAGAGAGAAAAAAATCCACATGTAAGACGCTTGTCTTCAGCCATTCCCCTGCTTTAGATTTTTTTTTTTTTTTATTTGAACTTTTCCGAGCACTGGGATAACTCCGGACAAATCACACAACACAATGTGTAAAATAACCCACGCGCCACTAATGAAAGACGCACATACTCACCCCCAATGGGTCAATCCGGATTCAATGTAATTTCTTTAATTAAAAAAAAAAAAAAAGGTAAAGATCTTCTTTCAGCTCGCTTTCAGTCGGAGTTCAGACCTTCCGGGTCGCCTACTGTTCACTTCTGGGTGCTGCAGGCACAGAGCTCCAACACACTCATCATTTCTGCTCAGCTGCAAGCAATATTCAACAATAAAAAGCAAATAATGCCAAAGAACATCCGTGCATTTTGATTTTTCATTCATTTGCATTATTATTATTATTATTATTATTATTATATATTTTTTGCACTAATAGGGCAAACATCATTCATTTTGCGATAGTAATAATAATAATAATAATAATAACAATAATAGCCAATATCAATACATTAATGTACCTCTTCTTTTAAAAAACAAAACAGAAAAAAACCCAAACACAATCCTACTACAGACACTACACTGACCTTAGCAAGTGAAAGATACAGTAAAGTGCAAAAGTTTGCATACACTTTCGCCTTTGTGTGACGATGCAAATTTAAGTCACAGCAACAAAACATTAGTGTTTCTTTCTTTCTTACAAACACAAAACAGACGTGTCTTCTTTATTACAAATAACAAAATTGCTCAAACAGGTTGTAAGTGTAAATACGTCTAGCTATATGTATGGTGTAGGCTATAATAACACTGAACTGAAAACTACAGCTAAAATACAGCTGATAAAAGTGTCTGAATTTGATTTTTTTTTTAATTCTGTGTAATTTTGGAGTGTCTGAGTGATACAGAAATATGTAATATGCACAAATATATAAACATATATTTATATTTGCTTCATAAATGTATTTCTGCACACTGAAAGGCTCGAAACGTTTCTTATTCCTGAGTCGATTTAAGATCCTTTGTCCTGTTGTGGATTTCTGGATTTAATATTTATGACATAAAGTATACTGCGATTTTTTTTTTTTATTTTATTTTGTATTTTTCTCTTTTTTTGCACCCAGAAATCATGGTGAATGCATCGCATACATGGGGAACTTTTCTACTCAATTGTACTCCAGGTCCAAACAGCGCCCCCTTTAGGACACCCCAGTGATGTCCAATGGTACAGATTATTCGCTTCCTATTTTATGAATTTTTATTTACATTTTCATTTATTATTATGTCTAAGCAACTTCACTTTGAGAAAAATAGTTTACTGAACGGAACCAGTCCTTGTGGCTGGGGTGGTGCTGTCAAGTGGGCAGTTTTTATACCTTTACCTAGAAAACTGCACAGTGAAAGATACAATATTTACTCTAAAAGGTCATTATCATCCAATTATATACCGTAATGTTACACTATATAAACACAATTGGAGGTGAAATATATGTTAACGGTACACAATAAGGGTACCATTCCAGCAGCAAGGAAAGGTACAATTTAGTACCCTTTGTACCAAACAGGGAGCTGTTCGATGACTCAGTTCAGTGACACTATACAAGTGCAAATTAGCTGAACTAAATTTGACTACATTGTCTTTTGCTTAAAGCTTCCCAACACTGTGTTGTCTTTTCTTAAGTATTACCCAGAGTGCAATTTTTTCCCCTTTCAATTATTTTGTCCTACTATTACTGAAGATTTAACTGTAAAATTTACTGACAATCATTAAACAGCTGGACTATTATCTAAAAATATTTCAGGTTGTATTTGTCATGGGTTGAGTTACCTTTAATCCAATTAATGCCCCATTAAAGGCACCGCATTGGTATTTAATCTCCAATCATGCGCATTACTTGGATTAAAAAATAAAAACAAACAAACTTTTTCTCAAGCATTACCCATGATGCACTTCTGGCAGCTGGCTTCAGCTTTGGGAAGCCCAGAAGCTAAACGGCACCTCACTAGGCTCTGTTCTAAGCCTAGGCACTGTGATCTGACAGGTCTGAGTGGTTTCGTTTCTTTAAGTAGATCTGAGACTTGTGTCATACCGCTGATCCTACACAGGGTCACAAGGAGCCTGGAGCCTATCCCAGGGAACTCGGGGTACAAGGTGGGGGACACCCTGGACGGGGTGTGAACCCATCACAGGGCACAATCGAACACATTCACACGCTATGGACAATTTAGAAATGCCAATCAACCTACAGCGCATGTCTTTGGACTGGGGGAGGAAACTGGAGTACCCGGAGGAAACCCCTGAAGCACAGGGAGAACATGCAAACTCTGCACACACAGCGAAGGTGGGACCCCAGAGATGTGATGCAAACTAAGCCACTGCGCCCCTTTATAGACACTAGTAATGCTTTAAAATAGATTCCGTAGAGAACGTAAGGGTACTTATCCATGATGGCTCCACACCAGCAACAAGGAAAATCCGTGTGGTACCTTTACTTCTACATGTAACTGTTTGAGATGTTTGATCCTTTCTTTCTTGTTTACCCTTCATTTTTTCACTGTTTGACAGAAGGTGGCAGCATTCCCAAATTCTTCCCAAGTTTTATTTCACATCAAATAAACCCAGTGATCACTACAAGTATTTACTAAGACCTTAGTCTCTTTGAGAACCGAGTTGCAGCCCTAATCCTGCACACCTGCCCCAGATAATCGGTTCTGATTAACCGGATTAGTGCGTGCTGAAGCTGAAATATGTCTGCTCATCAACCTCAATAATATCAACCAACACCCACAGTAATAATAACAACTCCAAGTCAAAGAAGATGACACAATTGTTTGCACCTCCTCCCATCTCACCTCTCCCCTCTCCCCTCATGCAGTTAACAATGTAGCTGGGACCAGTTTTGATCAACACACACACACCCTTTTCTCCGATAATGTGCTCACACAAACACACCACAAACAGGTGAGGCAAAGGGAAGGTTGACCTGTATGGACACGTCCCACAAGGGGCGGGGTTCGAGACAACACACACACACACACACACACACTTGCATACAGAAGGATGATTTGCTGTGTGCATACACTCTCCAAAGGTCACTCTGGAGTTCTCAGGTAAGGTCAATTTACTAAAAACTTTTAATTCACTATTGTGACACGTCACCTCTCTCTCTCGCTCTCTCTCTGTGTGTCTCTCTCTTTCTGTTTCTCTCTCTTTCTGTCTCTCCCAGCTGTTGGTCAGAAAGTGCAAACAACCTTAACAGGTTCACCCACACGCAAAACAACACAACTCAGGATTCCTGTGTGTGTGTGTGTGTGTGTGTGTGTGTGAGAGAGAGAGAGAGAGAGTCAGTCAGTCTGAGCCTCTCATTAGGATTTGTCTAAATCTAAACATTATCACACTTCCTATGTAAGTGTTGTATATCCTAATTTCTGCTCAGGTGCAACAGGTCCTCTTTAAGCTTTTTTTGGTTGTTGAAATTCTTTATTATTAGGATAAACCCCTTTTTCAAGGGGGTCCTACAGTTTTTCGATTTAAAAGGAATACTGTACTTATTTGTGCTCAAGCTAGGTTTTTAGGATCTGCGTAACCTTTGCAGTGACCTTTATATAGTACCAGTGTGTTGTCAAAATGTAATCTCTGTGTTGTTGCTTTAAATGTAATTAC
This sequence comes from Ictalurus furcatus, assembly GCF_023375685.1. NCBI lineage: Eukaryota > Metazoa > Chordata > Actinopteri > Siluriformes > Ictaluridae > Ictalurus > Ictalurus furcatus. Next base: position 10,391,970 of record NC_071275.1, on the reverse strand, counting down.
AGAACTAAATGTAGCAAATCTTTATTACTGACATGTTTTCCAGTTTTCTTATATGAAACTCATTTCAGGTACATAAATTAGACTTTCAAAATGAAGTAAAGGTCACTTGCATGCACTTTCCCAGGTGAAACATACACATTTAAAAGTACAAACATGTACCCTTATGGTACCACAGTGAAAATACCCTTACTTTGGTACATTTCTTTCTCAGTGTTCTATTTTGCATTTGCTGACTTCACTCCATTTTGTGTTTTCTTAGAAACCACATTTTTAATAGCTTGTTACAACTTGGTGGTTAGCACTGTTGCCTCCCACCTCTGGAGTTCGATTCCCGCCTCCGCCCTGCGCGCCCCATGCTTCAGGGGTTTCCTCCGGGTACTCTGGTTTCCTCCCACGTTCAAAGGCATGCTTGTAGGCTGATTGGCATTTCTAAATTGTCCGTAGTGTGTGAATGTGTGTGTGTGCTTGTGCCCTGCGATGGGTTGGCACCCCGTCCAGGGTGTCCCCCCGCCTTGTGCCCCGAGTTCCCTGGGATACGCTCCAGGTTCCCTGTGACCCTGTGTAAGATAAGCGGTAGAGAAAATGGATGGATATGGATACTGATATTAGGATAAATTGCCACGATGCATGTTGTCTTCACTTTTGCACCACTGAACAATTCCACTAGTAGCAGTAAGACACCGAATTTAGATTAGAGCTAAATTATTTTGTCCTAAATGTTTACTTTTTGCATAGACGTCCAACGAAGAGAATATTAAATAAATATTAAACATGTTTAATTTAGCTGGCACTTGTGTATTGTTCTTTGATGTATTGATGAGGTCTTTGTACTCTAATTCACAACACTAATTCTACAAAAAGTATAATTGTTCCTTTATAATAAATCTTGGAATATTTTATTATTATTATTATTATTTTCTTACATAAAACAGTTTAGAAGAACAAACAATTTTATATATTTATATATATATATATATATATATATATATATATATATATATATATATATATATATATATATATATATAAAGGAACATTTAATAAAGCCATCTAAAACAACTTGTTAAGATGCTTCAAATGAAGAAATGTCTATTTAACAAAATGAAAGACACAAAATATTTTTGCAATCAGGATTTAAAAACACAACACTTTTGTTCCTAAACTTTCAACAAATAATATATACTATACTAGATCTCTCTCTCTCTCTCTCTCTCTCTCTCTCTCTCTCTCTCAAGATGGTGATGGTTGGTAGTTTTGTCTAGTCTTAATCAATTTAATTAGCCAATTAATTTTCACTTAGAAAGAATAAGGCTTGGCAGCTGCTCACAATATCACACAACAACAAATGAGTAGCTACATGCATTTGCACCGTTGACTGCTTCTGGCATGAAAAACATTTGTTGTTATTTATTCCTACCATACACAGCATGTAGCATGATATTTAAGTTAAGTTTGCTAACAGTTTCACAGCAATACAGTAGTGTTGCATTTTAACAAAATAAGAGTTAGATATTTTAATTTGTCTACAAAAATACATACAAATACATATTTGTTTTTATATTTGAAAAAAACTTTTATAAATAAAAACCAAATCAAAAAGGAGAAATAATATTTCTAATATTAAGTACATTTTATCAAATCAAGTTCTTCCAGTCAGTTTGTAATTATTTTTTAAACAGTTAAAAAATTGATTTTCACGATATCTGAGTGTGTTGTCAACTTATCATGAAAAAAACCTCTGCAAAGAACCTTCTTGTCATGAACCTTTTTTTAAAAAAAAATTGTATACAGTTCATTGGAGATTAAATAAGTTCTTTGTTTCATTATCAGGTTCTTCAGAGCAGTCTATTGGTTCTTCAAAGTAGCCTATCATCCCTTAACAGGTTAACGTGAACCCTATAAGGTTCTCTGTGGGACTGGAAAAGGTTCTCCTGGCATCACTCTTTAGAACCTTACTTTGGTTCCTTAAAGCACTAACAAAGGGTTGTTGGCTTTTCTTTTTTTTTTTTAGAGAACTATTCTTTGTTTTGAAATGTGATGTTCAGTAAAAATGACTGATTTTCATCTGATACATTTGTTGGTTTGATTGCACAAGGTATTCATCTGAATCATAACACTGCAGTTTGTGCAATAACACACAATGCTGGCAGTGCACTATTATTAAACCAGTTATAAGATTATAAGATTATGGCTGTGCCTATATTCTGTGTTTTCAGACTTAACGTGAACTTAAAGGCATTATATTAAGTTATAACTTACAACATATTTGTTTCACTTTAGGAACTTCATTTAAACTACAATTATATGGCTAGGTGGTATGTAATAAATATTAAATTACAGGTAAAAGAGGTAAAGAGAAATTTCCCTCTGAATCAGCCTCTTCATTGTGACTTAAAGCGTGTTAGTGAAAGGGTTTTGGGCCTTAAAACTATCGAATGCTTCTGGGAGCTCAAGGCCAAAAGCTTGCAAGAGCAAATACAAGTGCAAACAGTGTGTCAACAAAACCCATGTGGTGAGATTAGCAATCTAGGGGTGAGTGACATGATTAAAATATCACCATGCTTCATATCAGACATTTCCATCACAAACAATATATATGATGGAGTGGTTTGATGTCTAGAAAAAGAAATTAACACTGAAAAGAAGGAAAATATCAAATAAGATTTTTAATGAAAGACTTGTATTGCAGTGTAGGATCACATACCAATATATTTATTGAAAAGCAGCAGCATGACACACACACACACACACAACTGTGCAAAAGTCTTAGGCACATGCAAAGCAATGCTGTGAAGTGAAGATGCCTTAAAAATGATGAAATTGTATGTCATAAACAACCCTTTTTCTGTTTAAAAATGCTTCTGTCGTCTCAGAAAGACTTTGTACAGGTTTATAAGTAAATTAGCTGGAAGTTTTTCTGAGTATCTTGGAGAATTTGCCACAGATCTTCTGGTGACGAACCTCAAGACTGTCAATCCTGTTTCTGGTTTTACAAATAAAACAGGAACGACTTCATTATGATTTTTGTCTGAAAAGTGGCATATTGTGTAATATTTGTTTTTTTTACTGCCATACAAACATGTTCTGGTTTATTGTTTTATTGGAAAATAAATGTTTGGAATCAAAACTTTAAATTCACTTGATAATGCAAAGACAAATGTGGTATTTAAAAGAAGACTTTTGCACAGTACTGTTTGTGCAAACATATCTCTTATATTTGTGTGTGTGTGTGTGTGTGTGTGTGTGTAGATAGATAGATAAAATAGGTATAGTGCAGGATTTATCCATATGCAAAAAACAAAATGCATGCAGAGGATTGTCCACATGCAAGAACCCACGGCCAAGCTCTAATGCAAACTACACACAGTTTGCATGAGAAATTTGCACAATTACATAATATTACAATATGTAAATCATTATTACACATTATTTTACATCAATGTGTGAAATCACATCTCGGTGTAGTGTCTCATTTCGCCTCTCTTTTTCCTTTTTTGTTTTCAAATATAAATCTGAAGCAGAAACTGCTGTAGAGATTTGGCCAGCTCCTGTTTCAGCATTAAACGCAATGCTTCAGATTTTACATCATTGTTAAACTTACTAACAGTTGTAATGATGTGACGCGGTTTTATAAAATGGCAAAAAAAAAAATGATCAAATACGCTGACGTTCATAAATTATTCAATTTATTAATAATGATATTTGCAATTAATAATTCTTCCACTTAATGTAGTCTGTTAACAGTAAGCGTTTGTTGCTAAACAGTGTAACGGTCAAAGATTCTGAGTACAAAATCACATACCGTAATTTTCGGACTATTGAGCGCACCTGAATATAAGCCGCACCCACTAACTTTAAAAAGAAAAAAAAATTTGTACATTATATAGGCCGCACTTGTCTATAAGCCGCAGGTGTCCACATTGTAACATGAGATATTTACACAGAAAGATGTTACACAGAAAGCTTTTTTTTAAACTTTTAATTAAATACGTACCGTAAATGCTTTTTTCTGAACAGTGCCTGTAACACGGCTGGTTAAAAAAAAAATATACAGTTGCCTACCAGGAAAAGTCATTGTCGCTATCTTCATCTTCCTCCTGCGCACTAAAACCACTAAAGTCGTCATCTTCGGTGTTGGAATTGAACAGCCACAGAATTACCGGTATTTCGTCACACACTTCCTCAGTCTCTCTTTCGTTGTCACTCTCAATGTCACTTACGTCTCGAGGCAAATTTGCCCTTGAGCTTGTGCTGTCCTCTTCATCACACAGCAGTCCAGCCTTTCGAAAGCCGTTGGTGATTGTAGATTTTTTGACACTGCTCCACGCTGTTAGGATCTACTGGCAGACTTGAGCAAAAGTTGCTCTTCGCATGCTATTTCCTTCTTCGACAGCCAGATCGATCGCCTTTAACTTGAAAGTTGCATCATATGCATTTCTTTGTGTGTTTTCCATGATGAGGGGGTGTGCATGAAGCGCAAAATGACTGATCTGAAGAATTTAGTGTGAGTGCGTTTGATTTAATTCGAACAGTTTCATTGGTCCACTGTAACCTGTTCGGTAATTTCATTGGTCTGATGTGACGAGGCTAAATGTTTTGGCGGCATGAAGCTCGTTAGCCCGTAAAAATCCATAAATTAGCGGCATCATTGTTTAAGCCGCAGTGTTCAAAGCGTGTGAAAAAAATCGCGGCTTATAGTCCGGAAATTACGGTAATGATTTTTTTATAACAGTAATCCTAATGTGTTTAATTGATAATTGAATTTATTATTAATAATATCTGTGATGCAGAGGGTCGCTCCAGTGTCCGTGTGTCAGATCCTGAATTCAGGTTACTGCTTTTGTGGAGTTTTGCATGTTCTCCCTGTGTTTGAGTAGGTTTCCTCCCACCTCCCGGAAACATGTAGATGGACGGACTCTAAATAGTGTAAATGTCTGGTGCTCTGAGATGGACTGGCAAGATAAAGAGGTTACTGAAGATGAATGATGAATGATTATTTGCAATAAATAATTTGTCTGTTTTTCATTTTCAGTATGCTTCATCCGGATAAACTGTAACTGACAGTCTTATTGTTTTAGAACTTGCCGCATTAATAAAGAATTTAACTATCGTAATAGTTTTGGTTTAGAAAATCTGATTGGCATTCCAAGCTGTTTTGAAATACTCGATACAGACGCAAAAAAAGAATATTTCACAACGACTTCAACTGCCTCAGCCAATCAGATTTTACAACAGAAAACGTCTGTTTTATAAAAGCCAAGTAATCATCACCTGCATTAACCAGCGTTCACACAGTCAGTAAGTCCACAATGACCAACATGAATATTATTTATTAATGAACACGTTTACTGATGTTAACTGAGCCTGACGCAAAGTCCATAATTTACACCTGGAGACCAGAGCTCAGCAACTTTGAACAAATGTTCTATGACCTTTTATAGTGATTATTATTATTATTATTATTAAAAAATTCTCAAAGTATCTCAAAGAACTGTAGTTCTGATTTTGAGTAGCAACTTTATATCAAAACGTGAATCTGCCCAAAATTGTATATAAAATGTATATTCAAGCTTCACGTTCACATCAGCAAGATCTAGCCTTCTATTAATGGTTAATGTTACATGCCTAATACGTGCCATACAAAGCACAAAGTTCACGCTTAGCTGCACTGCGACATCGCATTGTTTTTGCAACTTTACGTCATTCTAATCTGTACTGTCGCGATATTTATGCGTAAACGGCAAATTTTTAATCTACTAATCTCGTGTCACTCTTCACATGGACCGAGATGTCGCAGTTGGACCACATAAGTATTTCTAGAACAGCAGCTCTGACACTAGTGCAACTACAAACCACAGGTTTATATTAACGTGCTCGTTGTAATACGTTATTGTTTTGGGGACGTGTACAGCTGACACATCCCATGAACTGATTAAAAAACGTGCAGTCTTTGATACGGGGACATTTTCTGTAAGGAGATGTTTGTATATTTATTTAATATTTATGAAACGAGTCTCCAGTGTCCGTGACGTGCAACAGACAGCAATAAAGATGTAAAGTTTTACTACATCTTCAGGACAGAGTTAATACTTTTTGCAGTTTCTCTGTAAAATGGCAAGCTGTGGGGGGGGGGGGGGGGGAAGGTTGGTGAGGGAACGAATGTTTATAGCAGCTATAATATAACTAGTAGATAAAGAGAACCCAATTAAACTAATGGGACAGAAATATTATACTTGGTCATTTATTTATTGAGGAAAATGATCCAATATTACATATCTATGAGTGGCACAAGTATGTGAACCTCTAGGATTAGCAGTTCATTTGAAGGTGAAATTAGAGTCAATGGGATGACAACAGGTGTGAGTGAGTGAGCACCTGTTTTATATAAAGAACAGGGATTTATCAATGTCTGATCTTCACAACACATGTTTGTGGAAGTGTATCATGGCACAAACAAAGAAGATTCCTGAGGATGTCAGAAAAAGATTTGTTGATGCTCATCAGGTTGGAAAAGGTTACAAAACCATCTCGAAAGAGTTTGGACTCCATCAATCCACAGTCAGAGATTGTGAGCTAATGGAGAAAACTCAAAACCATTGTTCCCCTTCCCAGGAGTAGAGACCAACAACGATTAGAGCAAGATGTGTAATAGTACATGACTATTGTAACGCCTAAGCAACTAGAGTCATCTCTCACATTGGCTAATGTTCATGAGTCCACCATCAGGAGAACACTAAACAACAATGGTGTGCATGGCAGGGTTGCAAGGAGAAAGCCACTGCTCTCCAAAAAGAACATTACTGCCTGTCTGCAGTTTGCTAAAGATCACATGGACAAGCCAGAAGGCTATTAAAAATGTTTTGTGGACAGATGGGATCAAAATAGAACTTTTGGTTTAAATGAGAAACATTGTTTGGAGAAAGGAAAACACTGCATTCCAGCATAAGAACCTTATCCCATCTGTGAAACATGGTGGTGGTAGTATTATGGTTTGAGCCTGTTTTGCTGCCTCTGGACCAGGATGACATGCCATCATTGATGGAACAATGAATTTTGAATTATACCAGCGAATTCTAAAGGAAAATGTCAGGACATCTCTCCGTGATCTGAATCTCAAGAGAAAGTGGGTCATTCTCAAGTTGTACTACCAAAGAACGATTAAATAAGAATAAAGTTAATGTTTTGGAAAGGCCAAGTCAAAGTCCTGACCTTAATCCAATAGAAATGTTGTGGAAGGACCTGAAGCAAGCAGTTCATGTGAGGAAATCCACCAACATCCCAGAGTTGAAGCTGTTTTGTACTGAGGAACGGGATAAAATTCCTCCAAGCCGATGTGCAGGACTGATTAACAGTTACCCCAAACGTTTAGCTGCAGTTATTGCCACACAAGGGGCTCACACCAGATACTGAAAACAAAGGTTCACATACATTTACCCCTCACAGATATGTGATATATGTAATCTAAATGACCAAGTATAATATTTTTGTATCTAATTTTAGGACTTGTGTGAAAAATCTGAGGTTTTAGGTCATATATATGCAGATATATAGAAAATTCTAAAGGGTTCACAAACTTTCAAGCACCACTGTACATGAAATAAAAATTCACTTAATTTAAAACTCAATTTTAAAACTCAAATTACTTAATTTACAAGGTTAAATGAAATGTAATTTTGGACATGGTCTGCACTTATATAGCACTTTACACTGTGTCTCATTCATTCACACACAATAATGGTAGCAGAGCTGCCATGCAAGGCACTAACTTGCCATCAGGAGCAACTTGGGGTTCAGTGTCTTGCCAAAGGACACTTCAGTATGTGGAGTCATGTGGGCCGGGAATCGAACCGCCAACCCTAGTTTTAGTGGGCAACCACCGCTCTACCACCTGAGCCACAGCCGCCTGGACCTAGATGAATATTGTTACTGTTTTAGTTTACGGAGACACTAGTCAAACATTATACGTCACTTATTAAAGAGTCTGGTGTATGTACTGTAGGCCGCTGTGTACACTTCCTGACTGAAACCCTTGGTTTAAAACGGCAGCAGTGTAGGGTGGTGTGGTGCTGTATATATAAATAACTGCACGATAATCTTATTAGGCAGTAAGGTCTGGAAACCGGAAATGTGGTTCATGCGGTAATATCTTAGGCGTACACAATGGTATCTAAGAGCACGCAGTGGTTTTAAAAAAAATAAACTATGTTCTTTCAGTGGCTCCATAATTAAAAAACAAAACAAAAAATACTGTGCTCAAAAAATGTGGCACAAGATTCAGCAGCCAAGAAAACAAACTGGTGATACCAGAACATTCATAAAATAATAACCACATCATTGTAATTCCATTGGCTCACTTGATAAAAGTGAGAAGAGCTTAGGTGACAGCTTCACAAAGAAGGATGACCTTTTAAAGGCGGTACTGTGCAGAGCAAGAAAAATAGCTTGTTATTTTTAGGCACACATACCTACCTACCTGGTGTTTTCTGCCATCTATACGAGAACAGTAATAAAACTCAACAACGATAGGTTTGGAAAGTAGCTCATCCAGGAGGAATGATGGCTCATGTTCAGTCAGAAACAGATTGCCCAGACTTCACACAGGTTTTGTTTGTGGAATTTTAATACCGGTAGCACCAGCAGCAGTTTTATGCACATTCATGAACTCTTTTGTTAGTAAACACTGTGCTTATTAACTTGTTATTCCACACCAGGCCTTCAAATTGGTCCTTTCTGATGAGCACTCATCTAACCTAACCTGACTCGATAGATCAGGCTCTAACCTGCCTCTCAGGGCATGCCTACATTCCTTCAAGGGGTCTTTGGGTGATTTAATGCTCCTAGCTTTCTAAAGAGGTTCTACTGTTTCTACTACACCAAATATGTGCTTGGTGAATTCCAGATTTAGTCCCCCTTCCAGTTCATCCCAAATGTGTTCAGTGGGGTTGAGGTTATGGTTCTGTCCAGGACCCTCGAGTTCTTCCACTCCAACCTTCACACAGCATGTGTTCATGGAGATGACTTTGTGCACAGGGGCATCGTCATGTTGGAACAGGTTTGGGCCTCTTTGTCCCAGTGAAGGCAAATTGTAATTCTACAGCATATAAAAAGACATTCTATCTATACTGTTGTTATTTGTGCTTCAAATGTTGTGGCAACAGTTTGGAGAAGAACCACATGTGGGTTTGATGGTCAGGTGTGCACATACTTTTGGCCATATAGTGTATCTTGTTGGGAGGTTATTGCCTTTGTCTAGCCCGGATTAGACGTTGCTAGAAGATCATGCAATTTTCATCAATAGACATTTCAGTCAATGGAAATTGCTCAATTTCCCCATTCCTTTTATTATTCAAGAAAATTCATTAATTTAATTTATATATATGCTGGACCTAAATTTGTCCATGTAGTGGCCCTTTGCTAGCAAAAGCACAGTAAAATTATAGATCATGATGCATATCATGATTTGGTATATTGTATACATTAGAGTGGCCTTTTGGTGGACAGTGGGCAGAGCATCTGAGCATCAGATAAAATGCTCTGACTATCACCAGATCATGATCCCATATGGAATTTTCTGTGTCTTAATATTACCTAGAGGTCATAAAACATCGACCAGTTCTTTAGTTATTGAGAACTCAAATCCTTTCAGAAAGCTAGAACTGTTCAATGAAATCTTCAGAGAATTGTTTTGTGCCTTAGTATGATGGTGTTTAATCTTCTTCTCCAGGTCTAAGGATGGACGGCGTCCTGGAGGCGACGATCGCTCTGTGTGGATGCAAAGTGCTGTGCAGCGTTCTGTGTCTTCCTGCTTTCAAAAACTCCATCTCCTCAGTCAGCCTGTGCTGCATTTGCCTCTTGCTCTTCACTGATCTCTCAATCACTAGTAAGCATGTTTCTCAAGATCATCACATTTGTTTCCCATCCTACTCATGTTCATCACCTTTCATTCATGTTCTTCCAGTGTTCCTGGTGTACCTTTGGTCTGCCGCACCCAGACCCGTGTTCTTTCACCCGTCTTCTGATGTCCTCGCCCTGCGCTTCATGCTGTTCCTTAGTGACACCTACGAGGCCGTGTTGATTCTGACCCCGCTGCTGGTGGCTGTGGAACTGCTGGTTCGTCTCTTATGGGGCGGAGAGACTGCGACATCGATTGTGGACGAAGCAAAAGAGGACACGTTGTTTTTAAAAGACGTTGATGGAGTCCCCTGGAAGACTAGACGACAACAGAAAGGAGAGGAGAAAGAGAACAATGCAGAGTTCTTAAAAGCTTTAGGTTTCCTCGGTTGCCTCATGCTTTGGTTCATGTGTGGGACGTACGCCGGGTTTAGTTGGAGGCAGGAGCAGATGATGGTGAGATCCTGCCTGGAAAAAGGCAGCTTGCTCTCGACGTGCCTCCCTTGCCTCCTCACTGCTTCTTCACCAGTTAGCAGACAACTATTTTGGGCTCTACCTGCTGCTGTTCTCTTGCTAGCATTCACTGCAGTTCTGAGCTTAATCGTTGCAAAGCTGACCCCCAGAATTGTTCATCCAGAGCTGCCGAAATGCACAGAGAACTTTGATGCCCTCCAACAAACGCAAACACATCCACCCACACCCGAGAGGACCTCTGTTCCTGCTGTGAGCTTCTCACACAATTGCGACGTTGACACAGAAAAGACAGCGAACAGCTGCGCCATTCAAAGCTCGCATAATAAACGACGATGGGCTTACGGAAAGCCAGAACCATTATCTTGGAGAACAGAGCTGGCTGACAGCTGTAAATTAAAAAGCGAGAGCGTCACGCTCGTCTTGCAAGCGCACTGCACGGCCCCGCACCCTCACAAGAGCCGGCTTTGGCAGACTGTGAGGGAAAGTCCCTGCCTGAGGGGAGAACTAATGACAGGACTGCTGTGTGGGCTTCTGGTGTGTGTCTTTCCTACAGTTCTCAGCACCAACATACTGCTCGTCAGCAACCTGGACACTCTGGCTGGGTACGTCGTAAAGCATCTGCTCACTCCACTGCACGGTAAATGAGCGGTTAAAAGGGATGCGTGTTCCCACAGCACACCTCATGCCGAACATTCCTAACATTCCAAGGTTATTTGTAAAATTGGAAACCCTGAACGGGTTCCAATGCACACACAAAGGAGCACTGACGACTGTTTTCTCAACTGCTTATTATCATGAATTATTCTTTAGTAAATGTTTTATCTTGGTCAGGGTTACTGTGGATCCTGGGAATACTGGGAACATGTCAGGAAATCATGCACACGGGAGGGTGCAGGGGATTTAGATTCATCTGCTGAAGGAAACTGGAGGACACAGAGGAAACCCACATGGAGAACAGTTTATCCTGGTCAGGCTGGTGGTGCTTCCAGAGACTAGAGCCCAGGAACACTGGGTGTGAATACCCAGTGGATGGGAATCCATACGGGGCAGCACACACGGCCGCTACCAGCATGTTCTTGGGAGGAAACTGGAAAACCCGGAGGAAATCCATACAGACACAGGAAGAACTTGCACAGAATATAACCCAAACTCAGGACCGAACCCCAAAACGTGGAGCTGTGAGACAGCAATATGTGCACAAGGGCTTTAGCTAGGGATTGTTTATAGTGATGGTTTAGATATTGACTGATTCGATATAGTTATGTTAAGCCATGTTCTTTGGATTTGTAATGTTCAATAAACAATGCAGGCCTTTATTACATGAATAACTGCATGAGTACTAGAATCTAATATTACTTGTTGACCGGCTGTTCTGATGTTTATCTGCTTTTGCATAATTGTTCCAACCGTTACTTTTAAAAAAAAAACAAACAAAAAAAAAAAACAAAAAAAGACTGAAAAACAAGAATACTATACCTACCAGAATGAACACATTTTAGACAGCAGATTTGCTGCGTTTAAGAATTTAGCAGCATTGAAAACAAACCCAAGCCTAATTAACTGGGATGCAGTTATTGTGCCTGATCACAGATGGCTGTTTGTACACACACACACTCACTCTGCCTGAGCTTTTTAATACCGTTACTGGAAAAATAAAACAAGGACGTTAAAATTGGACTTGGAACGCTATGCTTGCTTTTAGCACCTATCAGTTTATAACCTAAAGACTAAATGGTATGCATGGACACGTTCAAGCAAATTATTGAGAAGGAGATTGAAAAAAGTTCTAAACAATAATGGACTGTGAAAGCTAACAGACTAGAGGCAACTTGTTTGATGTCAAAACAGTCAGACTTTGAGCTATCACTCGAAGGCAGTCACATTGTTTGATTTTCTGTATAAGTAAACTGCCGCTTACTGTCTAGAAGCTAGAACTCGACACCCAATCAGATCATCAGATAAACAACCGAGAAAAGATCCGTTATAACACTTTAAAAACACTATAGAAATGTTTACACAGTCTCTCTACACTAATGGACTAATTTCCCTTTAACCAAAGAAATAAATAAAAAGTGTATCGATTGTAGAAGTCTGCAATTGTTTTAACAAAATTTAATAAACAATAAATGTAAGACAAAGTTTGTGAGGTTGCGATGACATTCCTACTCGGGCTAGGCGATTAGGATATAGATGTTGTGATGTAATAACATCATGAGCTTTTCTTCATGACGTACTTTGAATTCTGGATTCTGATTGGTCAGAAGGTGTTGATTAACTTTCTGTAACAGCAGCTCTGACGGTATTAACGCGCCTGTTCTTGTATGTTATCGGTTCTATAGTAACAGATCGTTCGCAGGGACCAAATAAATGCATTAAAAACGTGTATGCATTAAAAACTTGTCGATATGGTGACATTTTCTGTAAGGAGACGTTTGTTTAACATTTATGGAAGGAGTCTCCAGTGCCAGAGGTAAAGCTGTAGCTTTAAGCTTTCCATCATCTTGAAGACGGAAGCTTTGTGGTTTCTCCGTGTCATGACAAACTGCACGTTTTTGGCTCATTAACTTTAAGAGGCTAGTGAGGGAAAAACTGTTTATAGCTGCTATAACGTCAGTGAGAACAAGAACTAACTTGCTTCAATCCATTTGATTCATTACTGAAAGCCAGACCAAAATCTCTGAACCTGTAATTAGATTGAGATTGGATTTGGAAAATAAATGTATTTTTGCAACTGGAAAGGTTTACATGTAATGACACTCATTATATTTACAACGCAAGTTATTTATGTGTTTAACCATGAAGTGATAAAAAAAAACAAAAAAACAATTATAAAGCGTATAAGTTTTTTTTAAAAGTAAACATTATTGGATGAGTATCGGTATCGAAAAATGAAAATGATATTGTGCCATGATGTCTCTAACACCATGTATATTGTGTGCATCATAAACAGTTTGCATTATTATTTGCACTCTCTTTTACTGTGGTGTCTTCTGATGTTAATGTGGTTCTTTTTAAACCATTATTCTGTTTATTTGGCCGTTTGGATTGTCACAGGATAGACCCATATGAATTTTTGATGTCTTAATTATCACTTTTAATAATATAATTTTAATCTGGCTTAGTGATTAGCACGTTCGCTTCACACCTCCAGGGTCCGGGGTTCGAGTCCCGCCGGGGCCATGTGTGTGCAGAGTTTGCATGTTCTCCCCGTGCTGCGGGGGTTTCCTCCCCCAGTCCAAAGACATGCATGGTAGGCTGATTGGCGTGTCTAAAGTGTCCATAATGTATGAATGAGTGTGTATGTGATTGTGCCCTGGAATGGACTGGCACCCTGTCCACGGTGTACCTTGCCTTGTGCCCGATGCTCCCTGGGATAGGCTCCAGGTTCCCCGTGACCCTGAAAAGGAGTAAGTGGTAGAAGATGGATGGATGGATAATTTTAATCTACAAAACAAAAAAAAACTTAAGTGAGGTGGGGCACAAACTTTTTTGCACAGAACTTTATGTGCAGAACGTAATATTCAGACACCAAAAGAAACAGAGGCTCGTTGCTCATCAAAACACGTCATCCACGTTTCCTTTTTTCTTTCTTTCTAATTTTTGAATGACTGCCATTTCGGTTCTTTGTGTACTCGATCGTCGCAGTCTGAGTACCTTTCAGTCCCAACAACGATGAAAGGAAAAACCTTTGACTCTTCGCGCAATTGCGTGTTCCTGTGCGGTGAAGGTGAAATGAATGAAAAAGCCTGCGTGTGATTTGGAGAAGGGTAAAGCTGAAGCAAGCGCCGCTGTGAAAATAATGCATCAAACGTTTACCACAGGCTCTTTTCCCTTATTCGCTTGCTGTTCTCAGGGAACCAGCTGGCTTTTCCCCCCCATCTGTTGTACTGTGTGTTTGTACAGCAAACAACTCAAACACTGGTCTCTTTTACCTGCAAACAAAAGCATCATCATACGCACAGGGCCGGGAAAAAATAGTAGTAATAAACGATGCGTCATATTGAAAATACATACCAATAATGTTATTTTACACCAGTTTAACAATCAGGATCAGTTCAACACACCTAAAGTCACCCAAAATGTCAAAAAGAATCAGGTGATTTCTGAGTGGTGCAAAAATAAATAAATAAATAAATCTTCCCTGCTTTTTACATCCAATGACTGAATACTCAAATGTTGTGCGTTTATAACCACACTCACTAATGAAGAAACTCTGCTGACTGTGGAAGAAATCTGACCTTATAAAGCACGTTTTCATTCTAATCTTACTTTCCAATGCTTAACATCGTCCACCAGAGAGTCCTGAAGTTACACCTTTTGACACCAGAGGTCTCCCAGTACTGCGCCATTCAATCTCCACTAGATTCACACGCTGAAGAAAAGCTGCAGAACGACATTGGTTTAAAAACAACACTCGAAACAGTACCTTTTTTTTGTTCTTTTTTTCCCATCCCCCTCTCGAACATCCAACAAAGGTTCAGCAACCCCCTTTCCACCTTTTCCTTCAGGGTAAATGCTAATCTGACATTACGTGAATTTTACATGCCAAAGAATTCAGGCCTGTGGAAACAAATCCAACCTACCGGAGGCATGTGACTCACCGACACAGGAATAGCATCAGCATAAATGAAGAGACGTACCGGTCGTAAAAAAGAGAAAAAAATTCTACAAGTAATACATCACATTAAAGTGACACTAAGTACAACGAATGAATATTTAGAGAGACTGTATTGCATTAAGACAATAACTGTGCCATGTGGAGGAAGAATGTTCACTAATGAGGTGATAAAACACTCTGTGTTATGCTGTTATAGGATAATAATCAACAGCCAGGTGGTGCGATGAACCCGGAGTCACTGTTACCACAAGGAAATGGATTACTTTCCCGTAACAGCACATCCTGAAGCGTTTTATTCCTCTTTCGCCACAGCAATTTGTAACCTGTTATCATATTTGGTAAAGCTCGTCATGTAAATGAGAAACCAAGTAAAAGAGTAAACTCCTCTGTCCTGAAGATGTACACGGTTACACCTGACTGAGCGCTGACGCTGGAGACATAAACATCTCCTTACAGAAAACGTCTCCACATCATCGATTACACACTCGCTCTCAACACCGTCAAGATAATATTTCCTG
Organism: Ictalurus furcatus; assembly: GCF_023375685.1. Lineage (NCBI taxonomy): Eukaryota > Metazoa > Chordata > Actinopteri > Siluriformes > Ictaluridae > Ictalurus > Ictalurus furcatus. The sequence goes on along the minus strand of NC_071275.1, from coordinate 10,376,469 downwards.
CTCTTGTTTAATTACAAGGTGTAGACGTCGATCTGGCGAAACATCAAGTCAAACAGAACCTAACAGCCGTCACTCCAAACAGTAGAGTGTTTGTGCGTTTGAAACGCTGGAGGCATTTCTAGCGAGGATTATCATACAATATCATGAGTAAGGATCGTGCCTCAAAAAGAGATCCGATAAACGTCTCGAAATTTAATAAGCCTGAGAAGTTAAGAGCTATGAAGATGAGGTACAGGATTTGGTTGTTTTTTTTTCTTTTCCCGACCTTACCGTGCCAAGAAGTTATGGGGGATGCAAACTTTTACTCACAATTGTATATATTTAATAAAATCCTAGTATTTTGGGACAGATAAACCTGGGGAAACAGGATGTAAATCCTATGGAAAAATTACTGAATAATTTAGAAATATCTTTAAATAGTTGTTTAAGGCTTTAACATTGTGGAACATATGCAAGATTCTCAAAACGAGTGAGAGAGAGAGAAGCAATAAATTAAAAACTATATATCACTTGATGGGATATTATCTGGTAACTGCTTTGTTTTTATACATATTTATATTTGTTTTTTTAACCAAGTGTGTTTCATGATCATTGTTATATTCTTTTGAAAGATATTTTTGTAACTAAAATAATTTATTTTTGTTGTAACATCACTCCACTATTTTCTGTTGGGTTCAAATCCGGAGACCAAACTGGTCAAGCATTTCTATATTCAGCCAAGTTGTAACCTTTTTCCAGAGGCAACCAGGCTTTGGGCTTATATATTCTGTGGAATTCAAAAGAATGAAAATTTTGTGTTGGAGGAAAGTATTCTTTTTTTTTAATAAAAAAGAGGAAAATACAATAATTTCTGCACTTTCTATTGAAGGGTGCCAATATTTTTTGGAGTTGGGCTGCAGCACGGGCAAACAGGTCAACGCGTATCTAAACAGTAGTATTAATTACGTGATACTCGAGTGCTCCTGATAAGCCGTGTCCGGAGTTCGGCTAGTCGTTTTTTCCGCTCCGTTGTTAAAATGATTAAATTTAAAATGGAAGACTGATTGATTCGCCTGACGTTGTGGCTTTCGTCCTGAATATGAGAAACGCTGCAAATAAATAAATAAATAAATAAACAAACAAACTGCTGTCCTCTCAAAATAAAGAAATACTTGCGTTCATAGTGAGGTTAGCATCAGCCAAACAAATAACGCTGGAAAAAGTAATGAAGTGCAATAGATGGGGTTCATAAATCCATGAAATACAGACGACACGCCACGTCGTTGGTTTCACCATTCTTTATTCGCACAGTAAAACATTTCTTTCATGAAGGTCCAGCAGTGAGAGCACACCACAGTGCGTTTACACAAGGATGGGTGCAAAGCATCAGTCATCCGGACACACAATCATCAGATTCATCACTGTTATAATCATTATAGTCAACACTGTAAAATGAATAATGTATCTCATGTGTTTCCCCAAAAACCATTCAATAACAAAGGCTGATTGCCACGGAGAAACCCGAGCAGCCCTACACGACTGTACAGATCCCTGTTCCAGATGTGCCGCTTTACACATCGCATAATGATGGGCGCTGCCCAAACCCTTTATACACAAACAGAGCAAACATTACACACACATACATACACACACAAAAATATAAATAACCCAAGAGTGCAGAGCTACAAGATTAATATCTGGAATGAATAAGGAACAGAAGAGTGGGGGCAAAAACAATTAGGTCTGGTCTACATTAGCACTAACAGTGCCAATAAATAGTGCTCGTTAGTGTCAAAAAACGCATTTACATCCATTTTATCCTTTCAGTGCAAGTTCTTGGTCAACTTTGTACGACTCATTTGTACAAATACTTTTCTTGGTCTGGAAATTTCCAGTACCATGCAGCAAATTATTTCCAGATATTTATTATTAGTGTTATGGTAGAATTGTGGATGGGACAAATATTTTATATATATATATATATATATATATATATATATATATATATATATATATATATATATATATATATATATATAATGTATGTGTGTGTGTGTGTGTGTAAATAACATCCAATCACTTTAGAGCACCTCGCCCTTTTTCCAGAGTCAAAGGTCGGCCTTGGCGTTCGAGTCACTACTTCATTTTACCCAGGGTGCCAATACTTAAGGGTTGACTTTTGGATCCGCCTGGATCAACAGGGCTAAGCAGGTCAACTTGTATCCAAACAGTATCATTAGTTTGCCATGATACTCCATGAGTTCCACACTGGCTGGTTGTTCGTCCAATTCTAACAAACATGGCCGCACTCCTGGAGCAAAATCGTCTCTTGTTCTTCTTCAGCGCTAGTGGGATTTCCTCTCTCTCATATCCTTACATGCTGGGAAGCAAGCTTTCCTCTACGATCAACTGCATGCTAGTGTTCTTGTTTTGGAACGCTCACTTTACACAAGCCAATCAAATCCCATAAAATAAAACACAAGTCCCACCCCTTCAAATTGATCGAAAATGTGTCACATTGTGGGGAAATTTTTTTTTTTAATGCATCCGTGAATTATGTACTTCATGCTGTCTTTAAAGCGTAGAAGAAATTCAGTTCTAGAAAATTCTACATCTGGAAAAAAACAAGCAGTGAATTAATGATCAGACTAGTTTGTGGCGTCGCACTTGTAAATAACTCAGCCTTCTAAGGCACTGTGTCTGTAAGAACCATGTTAACTTCTGACCTGGAATAACCTGGAAAAGAAGTGAAACAAACTCAGAAAAACTGAACCTGAATTTCCTGTTCATTGACATTGCTGCTTTATGTCTATAGCTTGTGCATCAGGACAAATATAACGACTGCAGTTTAGATCTGTCTGGGAGTTGTTCGACAAGCCTCACCGACCCTCAAGTGCTTATAAAATTGATTGACTCCTTTACGATAGCAGAGTAAAACACCGATCCACAGACTACAATTAGCGATCCACAGACTACAATTTGATAAGAGGCATCCTCACCTGACAGGACAGGTGTTTTTTTTTTTCTTTCTTTCTAGGGAGCTAATATTTATGCCCGTTTGAGTTTTGTACTTTGCTTATCTCAGTTACTTGAGATATTTACTTTAAGGTTGAAGCAGCGGTGCCAACATTGCTAACAAGAAAACCCTAAAGAAACAGAACTTGTCAGCAGTTTACTTTCTCAGAGCAACTGCTTCTTTATCCAACCAGAGACCATAATCCCTGCCTTCTTGCTTTCCTTTGGTTTACAAGATAGAGACGCATGTATTCACAGGTCAAAGGTCGCCAAAATAAAAGGGAAAATAACCGCTGCTAGAAGTGAAACTTGCACCTTTCACTTGCCAAGTCCTTTCCCTTTCAGTGAATCAGCTTTTGTGGCAGGCGAATAAAACGGGAAAGTAATTCTCAAGTCGTTCCAATAACACTATAGCATAAATCATAAATGTTGGCACCCCTTTAACCGTTGGATGGGCTTAAATCAAGTATTAGATCTCGTCCAAGAGACTTATTTTGTGTTCAGAAAGCTAATATTTATATCTACTCTCAAAGTCACATGATCAACCTTTTTTTTTTTTTTTTTTTGGTCCAGTGCACGTTTTTCCGGTTACCTCGTGAGACGCTATACTGGGAAGCGGTTATTGCTGATGTGGGAACAAAGCCACGAATACAAAGAAACTGTAAAGGCTCCCCAAAGCATTAGCACAAAAGAAGCCACCTTTTATAATTAGGCCGTAGAGATTATCGTCGTAGCGAATGTTTACAGTGCGGTAACGAAAGGCAACATCCGTTCAGGGCAAACGAACGAGGAACAAAGTGCGTTCACAAACAGGCGTAGTGTCCTTTAGGAAAGGAAAGGAAAGGAAAGGAAAAAAACAAAAAACAGTTCAGTACTTTCATATAAGACTCTAATGGCAGAACCCGTGAGGTGCCTGCCTCCACTGAACACACCACAACAGGGGAAAAAAAAACCCCAACAAAACAAAAAAAAAACCCAACACAATTAACACTATTTACATGAAAAATAGAATAAAAATGTTTGGCCCTTGAGTGTTTTTATAAAAAAAAAAAAAAAAAAAAAAAAAAAAAAAAACATGGAATGGATTGAGTGTGAATTTGCAAAATGAAGCAACTGCCTCGCACCATTTCTGCCTCGTTAAACGTGCTCGAGTTGACAGATGGCACGATGCAGTAACAGCCCTTGCTTGTTTTAACACACTGACCGTCCCAGTGAGACGTCCAGAGGAACCACAGCGTGACTTGGAATAAAGGAATATAAGAAACGAAAGCGAATAGAATACACGTTGAAAGATGTGAACGAGACGAGACGACATCGTGTTTTATACCGCAGCCGTGGTGAATTCTCGATTCTGATTGGTCAGAATGCTCTCTAAATAAGAGTGCGGGTTTATGTTAACCGTTATCGTTTCCATAGTAACAGCTCATTTCACAGGGACTTGTACGGAGGAAGATCTGAACAAAACCTAAGACTGATTAAAGGTAAGCGTCGATATGGTAGTTTTCTGTAATTACACAGTTATTTAACATTTTACTGACACAGTCTCCAGTTGCATGCAGCGGAAAACAGAGGAAGTTACTCTTTTTGTGGTTTCTTGTTTTTAATCGACTCAAAGAGAACGGGGGGGGGGGGGGGGATGCTGCTTTAACGTAGGTGAGAACCTGTTTCACAGACGTTCCACAACATTCGACGTAACTATGAACGGATAAATTGAACTGTAAATGCTGGCTGTGGTATAAGAGGAATAAAACACCACAGGCTGTGCTGTTATACCGAAATGTTCCTCTTCTGGGTGGTAACGCTGTTGTGTTTTATTCCTTACGTAACGGACAGGTGACACGAGTTTGTTCGTCCTGCGGCGTCGTGGTCATGAAACAGAGTCACCTCAAACACCCACGCACCCGCACACTCGAGCACACTGCAATTACTGCTGGATAAAGGTCACCTGAGCAGCAGAAGACATGCTGTTCACATCAGGGCGGGGAACGGAAGAGAAGAAGAGTCTTTACAATAAAACACACACACAAAATCTCATTAAATCACCAAGAAATGCACAAGATAAAAAATTATAAAAAAGAAAAGAATAGTGGTATACAGGACAGGACAGGACATTCCACAGAACACGCAAAAGCTGATTGCACAATGAATAAAAAGCGACATGTCTTCACATCTTGAGCTGCAATACAACAGAATCTCTCTCTCTCAGAGAAGAAGAGGGCCGAGAGTGAGCACTTGGCCTCTAGAGGCTGACAGGATATGACTCTGAGCAGTTTGTGTGTGTGTGTGTGTGTGTGTGTGTGTGTGTGTGTGTGTGTGTGTGTGTGTGTGTGTGAGAGAGAGAGAGAGAGAGAGGCAGCTGGGAGAGCGAGAGGGCCACGGCACGATTACAAATGACCAGAAACACTGAATGAATGTAGAAAAAGCCCACAGAGGACACGTCGCATCAGAAATGTGCCAGAATATTCCATCGTCGTTTCCGACGCACCGCGCTGTCGAAAGCTAGAATTGAGAAAAATATTTGAGAGGTCACGGTGCTGTAAAGCACGTCTGGTGTTTTTGAGCCAGAACTTAAAAACGCACCCGGAGCACCCGAAAAAAGACGAAAGGAAAAGAAGAAGAAAAAAAAAAAACACTATTGGTCTTTCGAAGACTGAAGGTTGGCTTGGACAGCCTATAGTCGCACGGTGTTGATCCGTAAAGGCTGCACGTTCTTTCCGTTGGCATGGCTCTGTCCGGGGCTGAAGTACGGGAACAGCTTGACGAGGAACTTCTCTCGGTACGTGTAGAGCCAGGACATGTCGTCTGCATTATAGAAGACCAGCAGGCCTTTGGGGTAGTCTAGGTACACGCCCACTTTCTCCAGCTTGCTTTTGACGTTGAGGCGGGTCCAGGGCTCGGTGCAGGCGCTGTACTGGTTGCCGTCGTGCATGACGATGCAGTAGAAGCCGCGGCTCGGGCTGATCTGGATGCTGCCCTTGCGGCTGACCGTCTCGTTGGCCACGCCGATCATCCACTGGGTCTTCTCCGAAACCATCACCTCCCAGTAGTGCACCCCTGAGCAGAAGCCCTCGGCGCCCAGCACGGACACCTCCACATCGAAGCGGCGCGGTGAGTCCTGCAGAGGCTGCGGGTGCAGGTTCCCGTACGCCACTATGGTGCAGTCGTCAGACAGGATCAGCCTCTGGTGGGCCGTCAACGGGTCAAGGGTCAAAGCGGCGGGCACTGGAATGGTAAGGAAAAAAGAGGTTAAAGGAGCTGCAGATAATATTTTGTGCCCTCTGCTGCCTGCGAGATTAATTACGCCAAATGTTCCGATATCCTTCGCTAGATTTTCGATCCCGGTTCAAATCTAAGACAATGCTTTACATCTGCACTAATGACTCATGTCATCTGCACTCAGACTGCAGCTTTAAAATCTATTTCCCTATCCCCTATTCCAGCTTCCATAATCATGGTGCTGTCCTGCAGTATCTAATAAAACGTTACGGGAGGTTTAGCTGTTGCTTGGTTTTAGGTGCAGGATCAGAATTGGTTCTGTTCGGTGTCCTGCTGTGAGCTTTTCTTTCCCCGACAGAATGAGGTAGGGAAAGATAGACAGGCAGAGAGACAGAGGAAGAGAGGCAGACAGTCAGTGCGTTTACATGGACAACAATAACCCGATTAAGACAATACTCTGATTAAAAAACTACCATGTAAACAGCAATTTTTAATTACCTTAATCCGATTAAGGTCATACTCGAAGTAAGCGCAAATCGAATTAAGACAGGTGGAGTACTCCTGTTTTAGTCACTTTATCGACATGTATTACAGACATGTAAACACCTTAATTTTTTTTTTTTTTATTTTATTTATTTTTAATCACACTATTAACATCGTGTGAGAGTTTTCACCGCATTTTGCAACAGGACACGTACACACACGGCAGTGCTCAACCGCTTTACAGCAAACAAGAGAGCACGGTTGCGTCCCAAACCGTGTAGTCACCTACCACACAGTAGGTGAAACATGCATATAGTAGGCAAAATACATGTATCTCGGCTACTATACAGCAGTTAAGTACGTGATTTGGGACACAGCCCACGGCTTCAAGCAGTCGTCTCTTTGCACACAGCACAACAAATAATTAACCTTAGTTGAAGCGTTCGTAAAAATTTTAAATAAAAACACCCAAAACTGTATACGGTACCATAACGAAGATGTACTGTATGTCGATACATGAAATTCTGGAGAGAACGTCGGATGGCGTGGCGCAGTGATGTAATGACGTGTGCTGTTAATTGGTCTGTGTTCTATAACATGTAAAACGGGATCATGAAAGGAGTACTCTAAAAGCGACTCATGTAAACACCTTAATCATAATATTGTCTTACTCAGAGTAAGGTCAATAATTAGATTATGGCTGTCCATGTAAATGTAGTCAGTGTGAAAGACAGAGACAGAGAGGCAGAGAGACAGACAGTGAGACAGATATACACAGAGCGAGAGACACAGAAAGACAAACATGGCATACAGAGAGAGACAAATAGACGTGGAGAGACAGAGAAAGAGAGAGAGACACATTGAGTGAGCACATACAGAGAGAGGGACATGTAGTTGAGGAGAGAGAGAGAGCGAGACATGTAGATGAGGAGAGAGAGAGAGGTTTCAGGAATAAGTCACGGGATTCCTCCTTCTATGTGCTGATGCAGCTCCTCCACCCATCTCCAAGCAGGAACATTATTACTCACAGCATCCACCTCCACTCCACATCGCTCACACAGACGTCCGTCACACAGTGATTGCTTTCATCTGACAAACTCAAACTCACTCTCATTCCATCTTCAAATCCTGGACACACACACACAGAGAGAGAGAGAGAGAGAGAGAGAGAGAGAGAGAGAGAGAGAGAGAGAGGGAGGGAGGGAGGGAGGGAGGGAGAGCGAGCTGCTCTGTATGCTTGTGTGTTTCTCTGCTACGATGCCCAGAGGTATTGTGATGGCTGGAGAATGTGCAGGGAATTTATTTTCTTTAAAAAGTTGCCCTTGAGGTGGAGGTGAGCTCTTGTAAGCTTGGTTCCTGCATGCAAATAACCTCAACACGAATTTTACTAACACCTACTCTTTCCTTGATGACGACTCACAGTTGCTTTTAACAAGGTTTATAAATATGTAGAGTAACAAACAGAACCTGAGAGCAACGTGTGTGTCCATATGTGTGCGTGAGAGACCAGCCGAGTTGCTCATGCTGCTGACTGAGGAACAAAAAAATAAATAAAAAGCTCATCCGTCAGCCATCGCCTGCCAGGGACAGCCCTGGAGAGAGAGCGGCTGCTCGCCGTGTGCCAGTTCACCACGGGTCCCAACAAACAGACTGACAGGACCACGCTGAAGGAAACAAACAGGGTTCAATTGGAGACCAGTCCGAGTTCGGCATGGGGAAGGATCGGAGGAGGAGGAAAAGGAGGAGGAGGAGAAGAAGGAGGAGAAGGAGGAGAAGGAGGAAAAGGAAGAGGGGAAGAAGGAGGAGAAGAAGGAGGGGGAGGAGGAAAAGGAGGAGGAGAAGAAGGAGGAGAAGAAGAAGCACGAGGGGGAGGAAAAGGAGGAGGAAAAGGAGGAGGAGGAATCCTGTGACTTATTCCCGAAACATCTGGTCAATTCTGAGACAGGCAGTGATTCCCTGGCTGTGCTGAAGGACTGTGCTCTGTCCTGAGGCACGTCATGAGGCAGCACTGCAGAGGCAACGTGAGGCAACACTTACACAAGGCACGGAGCTACGCTCTCCCTCTCTCAGACCGATATTCCTCCCTGCGCTGGTATGAGGTGGGCATGGAATTATTCACGTCTAAAGAACACTGCCTTGTTTTCCTCCAGCCCCATACATAGGCACGCCTGTCAGAGACGGAGGGGGAAAAATCCCTGAAACGTTTCCATCTGTCCTATTTATAGCCGAGCCTGGAGCAGAGACAGAGGATGGGATGTTGTTTCCATTCAATGACAGTTTGAGCATCAGGTAGCACATTAATATTTCAGGCTGCCTCTCTCAAAACACACACACGCACCACAGAATGCAAGGACTAAAGCAACACCCTAGAGGTCTGTCAAGAACAGGCTAAAGGAAAGCTAAAGAATTGCAGGAAAAAAAAAAAAGAAAAAAAAAGAAAACGGATCAGACCGCACGCTAATAATCCCAAAACCCATCTCGGTGCTACGCGGCAGGTGCAGGAGCTCTGGAGAGATGGATCTGAACTGATCGTTTCATTCTGCACACAGTCGAGGAGGCTCTGCAACGGCCTGTGTTCGTTTCAGTCGTGTAGACGATTCGCTATTGGAGAGCTGATTGAAGAGTGTGAGATTTCTTTTATTTTATTTATTTTACATCTTTGCTATAACGGAGAAATGGAGAAAAGTGCAGACAGAGAAGCTCATCAGGAATCTACATCTCTTCTTTCATGCGCTTACTAAAAAAAAATTATAATAAAAACCTTCAGTGGTTTGTTTGTCTTTCCAGATTCTGTGATCATATCATTTGTAATTCAGAATTGTGCAACAGAAGCTGAATTCTAGGCAAGAAAGCTTTTTCCACAGAAAACGCAGATTTTGGACTCATAAAGTGAAAAAGAATGCAGTGTTAAGAGCTCATACCAAGCACCAGCTGCCTTTAAAAGCACCAATCTCATGGTCTACTAACAAACCCTGACCAAAAAGCATGTACATGTCCAGTAGGGGCAGTGCAATATGACCAAAAATATCACATCACGATTCTTGTATCACGATATATATATTCAGTAAAATAAAATAAAATAAAAAAAAACACCTGTTGTTAATAATAATTATAAATTATTATTGAGAATAATTCATGTATTTTGATATATATTTAAAAATATATAAATAATTGTATTTTATACATAAATGTTCTGGTAGAGGTAGCGACATAGCTTAGGCTTGCATGGCTGCTTCTGGAACATTCTCACTAATCTTTATTGATGATGGAACTCATGATGGTTGCAGCAGAACGAATTCAGGAGTTTACAGGAGCTTTCTGTCTGCCAGTTTACAGAGAAATGCATCCAAATTAATCAGGAGGAACTTCAACATGCAAGCAAACAATGATCCAAAACACACAGCCAACTCAACAAATTTGGTGATGTCAGTGAGTCGCAGGCTTGATGCAGTGTTATTTACTTTAAGATCATCTGTTCCTATACTTTTGCTCGCCTAAAATTGGGAGTTCTGCCACCCGAGGAAATGAAGACTGAAATTCTGATCTCTCATCTCATAATGATCTTTTGATCTCAAACCTTCAATGTATAGCGAAAACAATAGAATAGACCTGGCTGTTCCAATACTTTCGGAGTGAAATATATATATAAAATCAGTTACAGGTTTATCAACACTGTTTTCTATGGCTTGATAACATGAAAACTGTCATAAAACAGAACAAACAGCCTGGTATGAATAAATAACCTCAACCTCCTGACCTGCTTCTGGGGCGACGACAGCGGTTTCCTGTCTGAAATGCAGGAAATGGAAAATGCAGGAAATGGAAAGTTACCTGGACAGATATCCTGGAACAGAGACTTCCAGATTGTGTACTGTAACGGACCCATGTATTTAGATGTCGGAAAATCTTCGTAGGTAAGGTTGGTTTCGTGTATTTTGCCTTTTATTCTGTAGAGAAACAAGAAAATACTTGCTCTGTCAAGTTGTTCGCGTCCTTGTTATTCAACAGGACATACACAGTTCCCCAAAACACAGCTCAGCAGATGACTGTCATTAGATCTAACCTTACATTTATCACACCATGCACTCGCCCATATGGTCATTCATCTGCTCTACATGTTTAACTAAATGAAAAGAGAGACCTTCATACTGTACATCAAGCAATGCTCAAAAATATTTACATAATTAACCTTAGGTAGCCTGTTCATCCGCGTCTACTGCTGCTCCTCTATCAGCTCTTTACTCTCGTCTACTTGTCTCCATCAACTTGCCACAAAAACACACCGAATTATAGATTTTAATTTTAAACATCCTGACTTGCCTTGGTATCTTCCACCAGCAATACCTTCCACGAATCACTTGCTCTCTGACCAGCGTTTATAAGAGAAGGAGACAAGGCGTTATAGACTGAAAATCGAACCACTATTTAAACCCCTCACCTCCCCTCCCCTCCCTCATCACTTTCCCTCCGAACCACCCCAGGCCCTCCCATGTCGTCCACCGTCCTCGCCCCTACCTTTCGGACGTGAGCGCCACCCCTTCTAGAAACTCGTGGCGTCCGGTTTCGCTCAGCTTCTCCTGCAGGATCTGGATGCCCTCCTTGACGTCGCGGAGCTGCTGGCTGTAGCGCTGGATCTTGTGCTCAATGTCGGTCAAGGTGCGAGCCGTGTCGGCCTCCAGTTCCTCCAGCATGCTCTTCTGCCTCTCACGAAGGAAACGGTGCAAACGCTCGAACGCCTCGCCGATCGTGGCTCGCAGGCTTTTTGCCGAGGACTACAGAGAAGGAAAGAGAAAGAACAGAATGTGTGATTAGTTTCACCATTTGATTAGTTTTATATTAAAAGCCAAGCCAGAGATTAAAAAAAAACAAAAAACAACATTTAATCAGTGAACTAGAAAGAAAAACAGCTTCAGGCTACTTTTTATACACATTAAAGACACTAAGTAAGGAATAAAACACTCCATGTCATGCTGTTAAAGGAACGTAATCAGCAATGGAGTGCCATTAATTTCATTATTGCTTGAAATGGCAAAATACAACGTCCTCTGACCTGAAGATGTCCGCAAATCATAAAATTACGGCTTTGGCACTGGAAACTCCTTCCATAAATGTTAAATAAACATCTCCTTACTTTAAGTAAGCTTCACCATATCAATGTTTACAGGCTTTTTTTTTTTCTTTTTAAATCTGTCTATGTGGAATGTTTGAGGTACAGGTCCCTATAAATGAGCGGTTACTACAGAAACGGTATAAACTTGCACTACTGTCAGAGTTGACGTTACATTACGTAAAAATTACACCTTCTGATCGGCCAGAGCCGAGAATTCAACAGCACTGTGGTATAATAAGCTGATGAAAGCGTGATCATCCTTGACGAAGACGGGAAAACACGGCAAGTCATGATTACGAAACAGCGAAAGCTGTGGGATCGAAGTAACAACAGTGCGGATAAGATCGAACTGTCTGGAGAGCAAACTCCTCCATCTGCTGTGTTAGTCATGGACAGTGTGCACTCATATACGAGTGAGCTGACAGGTAGATAAATGCTGGGTATTAAACATCTGTGCAGTTTGTCATGAGAACAAGCAAGGTACGTTGCAAAACTCAGAAGTCAAAAAAAAGAATTCCCCCCCGCATGACATCAAATGTATGACACATCTCCAAACAAAAAGGAATCATGTCCATTAGAGCATCAAGCATATCGTAAGTCAGTGCGAGGAAATGGATCCAAAACCGCCGCGGGGTAAAAAGAGCTCTCACAGAAGAGACTGCTGCAACATTCTGCCTTCTTCACATCAGCATGTCGTCTCCCATCAAGCAAAGCAAGAAAAGAACAGGAGGCACGTAATTAACTACAAAGTTGTGTTTTCCTGCAGGTAATCTCCCTCAAAACAAAAGAAAAACAAAACGACTGCCCTCTTTGTCCTCAAAACCCCCAATGTTCAAACCGAAACATTTTTTCCTGGCCACTTGGAAGCCGAAATCTCATCGAGATCATTCTAATCCCCAACCGAGCGAGGATCTGCACTATTCCCGTGGGCGTGGAGCTCACACCTGGTGATGCTTGATGGATGAGTGTCACCAGGTTTAGTGGCGCTCTAATGATGTCGAGTTCTTGAATTTGAGCTCCACGAGAGCTCTACTTCAGTCAGAGACTAGGAGAGCTATGAGCTATTTAAAGCCTCCTAGCTTGCAGATGCTAGGTCCTCCTGCAGCTCGCTCCCCTGAGTATCTGCTAATCAAGCCCACCTCCCCGCAGAGCCTCTCGATCAGACGCCACGACGGCACTTCAACCCATAAACAGCTGAAACTGGAGTGGATTTGCTAAATTTTGCTGAAGGTAACCTTCTAACAAGAATAGTAATGCTGCAAGATGTAAAAGAGAAATTAACTGCCATTTATGACCAAATGGCATAATTATTCCCCCTTTTACTGTTATAATTAAGCTTCAGTCTTCTGGGGAGGCTTTCCACTGGATTTTATGGCGTGGCTGTGGGGATTTGTGCTCATTCAGCTGCAAGAGCATCAGTGCGGTCGAGGTCAGGCGCTGGTGTCGGTTGAGGAGGCTCCGGTTCCGGTTCATCCCAGATGTTTTCCGTGGGGTTGAGGTCAGGGCTCTGTGCAGGACCCTCGACACACTTCTTCCACTCCAACCATAACACACCATGTCTTAATGCACAGGGCATCGTCAAGCTGGAACAAGTTTGGTTGTCTTAGTTCCCGTGAAGTGAAATTGTAATGCTACAGTGTACGAAGACGTTCTATATAATTGTGTGCTTCCGGCTTTGTGGTAACAGTCCAAGGAAGAACCATATACGGGTGGGATTTTCAGGTGTCCACAAACTTATGGCCATAAAGAGTAGGTCAGTTTGTAGGTGTGACCTATTGACACCAAAAGGAAGCAAGGAGCATCCAGAAAACCACCAGATGTTATTTATTTGGGCGTGTCCAGATGTTATTTATTTGGGTGGTGGATTCATTCATCATTGGTGTATCACGAGTGTATATCTAATAAACTGGCGGTCTCTTGTGATTCTCTGCTGCACGATAAAAAATTTTTTTTTACGTTTCTCTCTCTCTCTCTCTGGACCTACTCTGATAAATGGCCGACAATCTACCCTGTTATCTCAGGCGTGTAAAAATGACTAGCACAGACGCCAAGGACAAGCTGATTACGTGTCCAGGCTAGCGGTTTATTTTATTTGTAGCTGCCCGATGACAAGCAGGTTCAATAGGCTGATGGTGTAGCATTCACCAGAGCTTTTTTTTCTTCTTCCCCCCTCGTCCAACAAGCTATATCAGAACAAACTACTTACTAAACGGATTGATTTTTCCCTACTTTTCAACCTGATTAATTATATCTAATCCAGGTTCTTTGAAAGGACATTGCTGAGTGTAAAACGTTGGACAGGAGACAAGCACGTCACTGATCGAATCTCCAATGCGGATGAACGGGCAAGATAAAAGTTCAGAGTAAAGAACAATTACCATCAGCTACTTACTGACGGATCCAACATGAACAGCGAGCTGAGGAACGAGAGTGAGGCAGTCGATGCACGCAGAGACGGACAGATATTCGGAGGAACTCTGACAAACTCAATCAGGTGAAGCTCCAGACTGAGTGCTGTGTTCTACATCTCAAGTGACAGGGGACGTGGAAAAGCGGTGAATAAGGCACAGAGTAATGCGGCCCTTCCTGATGATAAATGAGCTGACTGCAGACGTCTTTACTGTCGGGAAGACGATCAGCTTCAGTGGTGCGAGAGCATAAAAGACTGAGTGTGGGAGACAGAAAAAGAAGAGAAAAGAACCGGATGGAGAGAAGACTGCTGTGATTTCAGCGGTGTCTCTCTGCTGATTAGCACAAGGTGCCATGATGACGTAGCTGTTCAATAAAGCAAACTGCTTGATGGAATTTCACTGTTGAGTGCAGACAGAGAGAGAGAGAGAGAGAGAGAGAGAGAGAGAGAGAGAGAGAGAGAGGGGAGACTTGCCATGAATGTGTAATGAGACACAGGGAGCAGGAAGGACATTTATTTATTTCACTTTCCACACGTGCTCACTGTAGTTTAATGGAGTCCATTAAATGTGAGGCTTTGATACTGACGTTTCGTTACTGACCCTTCGTTTACTGACTTGTCAATATTAGCATTGCTAGTGCCTCTTCACTGCTGGCTCTACAATATTAACTCAGATACCGACTCTCAATACTGAGTGTACAATATTAACTTTGATACCAACTCTTCTACATTAGCTTCGCTACTAACTACACAAAACTAACTTCAATACTGATGCTGCAATACTGATTCCACTACTAAGTCTACAACATTATCTTCAATACTAACTTTTCAATACTGACTCTTCGATATTAACTTTGTTACTAACTGTGCAATATTAATCTCAATACTGACTCTTCGATACTGACCTTTCAATATTACCTTTGCTACTAACACAACAAAACTAACTCTACGATATTAACTTCGATACTGACTCTTCAATAGTGACTCGTCTATACTTTTCAATATTATTAATTTACAAACCGACTCTACAATACTAATTTTGCTACTGACACTTCAGTACCGACTTCGCTACTGATTATACAATACTTCAGTACTCACTTTACAATTCTAACTCTTCAACACTAACTTTTTAATACACAAAAGCTACAGTATGAACTTACCAACTCAGATGTATAGATATACATACACACACACACACACACACACACACACACACACACACACACACATACATATATATGTATGCACTGAAAACCAGAGTGTGGTCAAGACATAAAAGCCAACAGTGTTTTCTATCTATCTATATATCTATATATATACATCTATATCTTATATATATATATATATATATATATATATATATATATATATATATATATATATATATATATATATATATATATATACACACACACACACACACACACACACACATTATGTATATATATGTGTGTAAACAAACACTGTTGGCTTTTATGTCTTTGCCACACTCTGGTTTTCAGTGCATTTCCCAAAAACATCTGAAAGCATAGTGGGAAATGAGTACCGAGTGTCTGATCCATGACCTTTACGTACTTCCTGTTATTTTCACTTGTTTTGACAGCACATAAATTAAAACACACTCTCTTACACATCCCAGCGTCACTTATATACACTTGACAATGCAGACATATAAGGAAAAATATGTAATGCAGAAAACAGCATGGCGATATTTAACACCACGCTGGAATATCATGCGTCAGCTGTATTAGTGCTAGCAATCACGTTAGACGTCTTCTATCGAGGAATACTGTAAACAGGACCAGAAAAGAGGTAGTTCATTTAAATTATACTTGTATGTTCTCTACAAAAGGTGCTCCCCAGCATTCTGCTGAAAGCTCAGTGATCTGTGAGAGGAACCTGACTTTCTGCTGGAGTTACCTTGGTCTCGGTCAGCTGCCTCTGCAGCAGCTGTAAAGCCTCTGTGTGTCCTCTCTCGCTGTCCTGAAGAGCCATCAGCTGTTCTTTCATCTCCCTCTGAAGACAAAAAAGGGCAAAAGAGAAATAAATCACTCTATAATAAATCGGAAATAATCAAGGACCATTAAATGGACAACCTCAGTGTTGAGGGCATTTGATAACTTTGTTTAATCTTCATGAAATGAGGTTTTTGATGAGAAAAGACGTAAAAGAGATTACTTCCTGTTATTCTTTTCGTTTGCTGTGCTTTACATGATGTTGGCAAATGGAAGACGCTATGTTTTTCTCACAGATGTTAAAATCAGGTCAAAAGCATATTACAATTTTTTTTTTCCCTTTTAGAAAATAAAACACAGTCTCCTGTGTGTGGAAACTATTGTGGACTATTTAAGATGCAAGACATTATGCTATCTCCATGGCAACACAACATTTCCATCAATCGCCTACCTATCGCTGTTTAGATCAGTCCTGCACGGAACAAATGACGTCGCACAAGTCGCGTTATAATCTCTTATGAATTCAACAATTGATATTTAATGGACTTTAAGAACAATAAGACCTCAAGGACATCTCCCAATTCCTGAATAAAGGCTTTCTCCGATGTTCTCAGAACAGTTATAACGACAAGGACCACCTTTTAGATCAGTTCTTTACCCGCTAACACAAAGCAACATAAAAATCACACGCACTAATTTATTACACAACCGCACATCCTCAACATTAACGCACCCAATTCCCAGAGCGCCGAGGTTGTTGAAAATCCCACCACGGTGTCATTAAACTCTCTATAATGGACAATCGGAGTAATCCATCCACTGGTATGGAGCAGCAATTTGATCACAACGCCATCTTTCATGTGCTGTTTACCTCCTGCATATCCTACAGATCATCAGAAAGCACCCCGGGCTAAAAGCCTTTTATGATTTATTGAGCAATGTTAGCATAACGTTTAGGATTTCTTTAGGCGCAAGAAGCACCTTGCTTGTCAGGATGGAAAGGTTGCACGGTGATGCTGAGTGGACCTGAGATGAATAAGAAAATAAAAATAAGCCTGCAGAGATTTTCTGGGAAAGTGGGCCTCAGATTCTTGGCAGATTCAGGACAAGCGGGCCACCTCTGTGAGCCCACAGGCGGAATCAGGACGCATGAGGAAGCCCGGTCTGCGTCACAGAACCCGAACAGCTAAAAGATCCTGCGGTGAAAATTACAGGTCAGAAAATGATGCATGACAAATTGTATAATGTTGCTTAAGCTCAGTTGTTTGCAAAGACACCAAACAGATTAAACTGCATAGTATACAGTATTATCATTTCAATCACAAGGCAGTGATTTAGAAGGCAGTTGGATATGAACCTTTTCAGCAGTACTACTGTACCACGGTAGCTCTTCTATGGGATCAGATCATCCTTTGCTGCCCACGCGCATCAGTGAGCCTTGGGAGGCCATGACCTTGTCGCCGGTTCACTGGTCATCCTTCTTTGGACCACTTTTGATAGGTACTGACTACTGTGTACCAGGAACACCTCACAAGACCTGATGTTCCTGGAGATGCTCTGACCCAGTCGTCTAACCATCACAATCTGGCCCTTGTCACAGTCACTCAGATCCTTACGCTTGGCCATTTTTCCTGCTTCCAACATGTCAACTTCGAGAACGGACTGTTCACTTGCTGTCTAATAAATATATCCCACCCCTTGACAGGTGACACTTTAACGAGATAATCAACGTAATTCACGTCACCAATCAGTGGTTTTAATGTTATTGCTGATCGGTGTAGATGCCTAGCATGTATCCGGATCCTGAATCGTGAAAAGAATCCTGCGCAGGAGTCTCTCAGTGACTTCCTCAGTAGGACTTATATAAATGTACCTCTAAGAGAAAAGCAAATTAAACGAAGCTGATTAAAAGGGATTCCAATGCAAGATTTCTAGAAATAAATGAATATGTCGAGAAAAGCTCTATCACTGTAAGTTCATTAATCATCTAACGATAGACGCTGGCAAGTAAATTAACGTGATCATTTACAGTATCTCACAAAAGTGAGTACACCCTCACATTTTTGTAAATATTTGATTATATCTTTTCATGTGACAACGCTGAAGAAATGACACTTTGCTACAATGTAAAGTAGTGAGTGTACAGTGTGTGTAACAGTGTAAATTTGCTGTCCCCTCAAAATAACTCAACACACAGCCATTAATGTCTAAACCGCTGGCAACAAAAGTGAGTACACCCCTAAGTGAAAATGTCCAAATTGGGCCCAATTAGCCATTTTCCCTCCCCGGTGTCATGTGACAGCAAATTTACACTGTTATACAAGCTGTACACTCACTACTTTACATTGTGTGTCATTTCTTCAGTGTTGTCACATGAAAAGATATAATCAAATATTTACAAAAATGTGAGGGGTGTACTCACTTTTGTGAGATACTGTATGACCATGTGTGCCAATCATTTGGGCTCGTAGGCAGCGACTTGTCACTCCAGTGTTAATTTATTTGCTGTAGTTAGTTTCAGCAAACTCAACAAGCAACTCGCACGCCAGGAGATGGCAAGTTCGAATCCTGATCATGCCACAGTCGTCCAGGTCTAGGGAGCAATCTTGGCTTTGCTTACTGAGTGGGAGGAGCATACTCTCTCTATCCTGTCAATCACGGAGACACTAGCCAATTGTGTGCATTTGTGCGCCCATGTATGTAGAAGAGGGCAGATAGCGCTTTCTTCTGAGTGTGTTGCACTGCATGAGCAGCAGATCGAATAGATGCATCAATAACAATGAACGTAAAAAAAATATATTTATATATAAAAATGACAAAGCTTTACAAAATGTAATCTAATCTGCAGCTTCCGAACAGAGCTCTTAATAGTTATTGTTAGAAATACTGATGATACCCATGATATCTAACGATTTAACAGTTTATCCTTTGTCGCTTGCATGTCACAAGGAATACTGTTATGATTTAGTTCGTTCTGACTTATTTCACACTGAAGCGTGCAAGGCTGCAGTGAGCCTCAGCGCCTCAGTCTACTGCAGCTTTTGCATTTATATAGCTTTCAAGACTTCAAGGACAAGAGGCACAGAAAAGCAATTTCACATCATTCACATGGCACCTGCTTATACATTTTAATGTTGGAGGAGTGCAATAGGATCGGTTTCATTTAAACCCAGCGCGCTTGTTCAATCCAAAAGGAAATGCTTTCTGGATCATTATACAACATGATGGGTTATTTGTTTATTTATATATTTATACATACACTGGAACTGAAGCGTAACCAGAGGACAAGCCCCAAAAACAAGCATCTGCAGTGCTGAGGCTGCATGACAGACTGTAAACAAGCTGTCCCTGCATCAAGCCTCGCTTAACACGCATTTCTGCTGCAGACTGACCCAAGATTTAACACAATAATCTATCTAAAAAAGTAAATGAATAAATAAATAAATAAATAAATTAATTCAAAATCCCCAGCTATTGATGGATGACTCATTCTGTCTTGCGTTCATCATATTAAAACGTCTCCAGAACATAAGTCCTGCCCATGGGGCTGTGTCTTGCTCTAGCAGATCATTATCACTAAACATGGTTCATTGGTGTATATTTGGAGTTTATTAATTTGGAAGAAGGAGGAGTTTGTACAAGATAGCGATGATATGATTTTTCGGAGGAATGTTTTGCTAATGTGGGGTTCCTCAAAGCGGGAATGTCGGCACCTCAGACTGACGGAGAATGGGATTCTGTCTTTATACGCCGTCTCCATTTCCGTTTGCATGTTCTAGGGTACAACAGATGAAATATCTGGCTCACTGAATTAGTCGCTTGCCAGTTGTATGATTGTTGTATGAAGTTTTTCCAACAGCCAGTTCTCCTTAAAAAAGTATTCAGAGGAAAATTCGGTTTGTCCAATCTATGTATTTCTGTAAATTTGGTTCACTTTGCAGATTTGAATAATGAATTAACATAATACTGTGTGGTATCGTGATACATCAGCTGTATAGTATCGCAAGATGTTTATGGCATCGTGATAACTCTATGAGTAAGAGTGAGAATATCGTTGTATCCACCACTCGGAGACGTCAGACGTCTCCCGGTGACGACCCTGCGGCTCTGGTGCTCGACCTCGCCTCAAAAACGTACGGCGTAACATTTTGCCGTCTAGGACATCGCCCCGGATAATAAAGTGGGAAGGCGTGGGTGACGGCGGCAGTGAAAAATCCTCAGCTGGAAAAAATGCTCTCGGTTAAACTCCTTGCTGTTCTTTATATTCAGCTAGTTTGCTAGATCGGATGTGGGTGTGGCACGGCGTATCTCGAACGCCTTTGTGTAAATCAGTCCAAGGCTTCTTCCAGCCGTCACTCTGACTTCCTTTTTCAAAAAAGAAAATACGTCAACGTGTGTCGAATCTCGGCTCTCGACGTTTCACAGGGGCTTTAAGAGGCCGTCCGTCCGTCCGTGCTGATGAACCCGAGTGTGACGTGACATTTCCCCAGGATACCACACGGAGAACAAGGTTAGTGATTACACATCCAAATAAATAAATAAATAAACAAACCCCTCGTCTCCCATCTCTCATGCCCGCTCTGGGAAACGACTCACAGGGAATAGAAATCTAAAAATAACGATCAGTGGCATTTGTCTGTAAGCACTTCCGATTTCTCTGCTTTCGTCAAGTTTCGGCGCTCTTCATTAAACACAACAACTTGATGAAGAGTTATTGAAGGAAGAACAAATAAAGAGAAACAAGTATGCTCAGGACTCACCCACACACACACGGTTGCACAAACACAACCCCTTGACGACAGCGTGGCAGCACTGCTGAGTAGGAAACATCAACGCTCATGTTAACTGCACGATTGCGTGGCCCTTGTTAACACCGCTCCTGGAAGGTGAACTCCTGCAAGGACGCTTCAGCGTAACCTCGTCAGAGCCGGTGGCATAAATCTGTCAGCTAGCGTAAAACCCACGTACTCTCACAAGCTCTCTGTCCTACGTCGATTTGAGTGCTGTGTAAATCAGGCTAGAAAACCATCATCTGAGCCGCAGCCTCTTCAAAGACACTATAAGTCACACTCCGGGACAGACAGGAGGTGAGACACAGAGGTCACGGCAAACGCATGATTCATCCCGCCATCGCCGTGCGTTCTCCTCCAGGATGACACATGATATATCTTTGGAAGACATCATAAGACTGCTCAGAGGTGAGGACATGCAAAGTGCTCTGAAATGAACAATGAATAAACTTAAGCGGAGATGAAAAGCTACACAAGCTCCGCCCACTTTGTAAACTGCGTTCCAGTTTATAGTAAAAAATTTCAGCCTCGATTTTAAAAAAGCTGGCCACGGTTGCCAGGTTGACAAATCCAACCCAATGTCAACCCATACTCAACAATACATGTTCCATTATTTACAAGATGTCTTTAAATAGATTTTTCAAAACCACATGAATAAAGCCATTCAGTTTTCTCAAACAGTTCTTCCAAGGTTCTCTCATATTTATTACACATACTCTCAAATAAAATCTATTTAAGAGTCAGTAGAGCAATTTATTTTTACTGAAACACCTATATTTGAATAAAAACCTAACGCATGTCTCTTTCTGCATTAAAACCACAGCGGTCGTTAAATTAGTTTTGCTTGCGTTTCTATACGAGATTGGTTGGTTGCTTCTGGTGTACAGGGTTGCCAGATCCGTGACAAAATCAGCCCAATAAGCAACCAAAATTCTTCATAGCTGAGGTCCTGCTTTCAAATTCCAGCTTCAATAACTAGAAATGGCAAATGTGTTAATATTTAAAGCAACTACAATGTCGTAAAACGGATACATATTACCATATAAATAAAAAAAATTCTGCTATGAGAAAGAGTAAACCAAACTACTGTGAAGTTTAAGATTGTGTTTGGCGCAGGTATAGGGTATAAACTATGTATAATTATATACCCAGTTAAAATATAGACCATGCACATATGGTGTCCAAAATGGGAAACAATAACCTATACCAGGATGTGTGAAATAGACACGTGGCAGTGTGCACACTACGTAAGAACTGTATAAGTTTTTTTTTTCCCAAGCCCAGGAGAGCACAATGAGGTCGATCATGGAGGCTGGGCTCCTGCACTGCAGCTCTCCAAAAATTTGTTCCATTAAATAAACAAAGTCTCTGGAGTTCGAGGTGTCTTTATAGCCATAAATAGAGCTCCAAAGTCGGTTAAAACGACCACCTTCTGTGCAACGTAGAGTGCAGAGTTGCAGAACCTGGTGTCGTTTGAAAGCTACTGAAGAGCTATTTTTTTTTACAGTTCTAACAGGACATGCATCATTCATCATGCATGCCAATGATATCCAGAGCTATTAGGCTTTCAGTCACTTTAGAAGTGCAAAAGATTCCTGTTCTGGTAATGGCACAGGCACGCCATGAAAGAACTGGATTATGTGACCAGTTCGATCTTACTTTGCTTGAATGGAATAAATAAATAAATAAATAATATTTTACACACACACACACACACACACACACACACATTATATTATATTATATAAAATTAATCGTACACATAACACTCCTGTAAAAAAGCCCATGTCAAACACAAAATAAGATAAAAAATAAACATTAAATGAAACAGAAATAATGTGCTAAGGACTGCTTATTCTGAACAGTTTTGAAGCACACTGCCCAGAAGAAATTAATACTAATACTAAAATTTTTACCGTGGGAAAAACTACCAAATGTTTCTCCAAGAATACTCAACACTTTGGAAGTACAGTACAAGCTGGCACTGTTAAACCGTCTGGACGTCATCTGTTTTACTTCCTCAGGTGCAGTTACGGTGAGGTAGAGCCTCCCTGGTGTCAGCAGATTGTGCTATGATAACACATGGCTCAGCGAAATTGAGAACGTACGGCACACCGAATATTAAATGCTTTCTGCAAGCAAGTGGCCAACGAGGCAGCAGAAAGCAGTGAGCCGTGTGACCCTACTAGGGCACGGCACACACACAAATATCTCATGTGTAAGCCATAACATAACATAACAGTATGCTTATTTAAAATCATGTATACGTGTTCTTGCTTTCATGCCAGCTAGATTATTATCATATTTCCAGCAAAGAGAAGGAACGTACAGAAACAGGACACTGGATGAAAAGAACCTTTCGTAAAAGACCCGGAATATGGCGATACGTGATCCGAGGGTTCGTTTTAAAATAATGATTCATGACCTTTAGTTACGGGCTACAGCGGCTGCGACACTTAATAATTCATTCCAGTGTTGTTGCGCTTCTAGAGCATTCTGGTCTGCATGGATCCTAGGCACGAACAGGAACTGAATCGGTACAGGTACTTGTACTTGGTGGAAATTCACAGTCAGGTTGACCAAAAAAAAAAAAAAAAAAACCTGAAAAATTGGACTAGACTTTTTGACTGTCCTCAGCAGGAGACGTGAGGAAAAACGACAAACGTGCACTCAAAATGGAGTGTTGTGTCGGTCTGAAGAAGCATCTCACAGCTATTCCTTTCCCTTTCAGCAGACTAAATTGCTTTCGGGATCGACGGCTGCTTTTTTCTCCATCGTGCAGTCGGAGCACGTCCTCGGCCCGCTGGCACGGCACGCCCGTGACTCTGCATCTCTCCGGTCTATAACGGCAATATGTTGGTGGGGTTTGACGTGCGCAGTAAAATGTTTGTGGCCTGACGTGAATGAGGAAAGCAGGATAATTCTACAGGACAGGGCACAGTCGGAGATGATGATGATGATGATGATGATGATAATGATGATGATGGGGGCGGTTGTGCTGTTGTTGAGCGTGTCACAGAGAGCTGTAATGAAAACGCTTTAGCCTTCACACTGACACAGCCTGTCCGTCTTCCTGTCAGGTCTGACCTCCCTGTGACTGCTGCTGCTGCACTCGGCGAAGGAAAGACAACATTAGCAGCTCACCAACTTCCTAATTGATAGATGTCAGCCAGGAGATTAGAGGAGAGGCCACGGGAAAGGCGGATGGCGGGAGGAAATTGGTCACGATCGCAAGATTCACAGCGCAGCTCGGAGAAGAATGGATGAGGAACCTGAATGTTAACCTGCAGAGCACCGCTGCAAAGATTTCGCTCGTTAAATAGGAGGAAAAAAACCTAGAAGAAACGATCCCTGGGTTATGTATTGCAATGTAATGTCTCATCTGGGTTTCATTTTTACTTTATACCGACTAGAAAAATGGCTTTTCCGTCTACATTATAGAAACTTCTTATAGGTGTTCATTTTCCTGTAACAGCACAGCACGAACAATTTTAGTCCTCTTGTACCACAGCAATCTGCCAACAATGAACATTTTTACTTATTAAAGAACACGTTGTACGTTTTCATCCACTTGTACTGTAGTTGCGTTTAATGTTCCCCAAAACAAATGAGTTCCTTTTAACACAGGATCACAGATAGTTTATTAGTACTGTATGACTGTTGGATATTATACAGCAACGTACGTGGTTACGTAGCATCATGTATCGATGACAGTATTATAGTGTATGTATTATCAGTCCCTCTAGGATTTTGTTATTATTGCGAAATATTGCGGAAACTCCACAATATTTGCTGGACCTATGCGATTTTTCAAAATGAGAACATTGTCCCACAGATTTAGACGGCGACGACGCACATTCAGCCAAAGCCCTCTTCGATTCGTGCGTCGAACATGAGAACAGCTAAAAGGTCTAGTTTACCAACAAACATCGCTGCGATTGCGAAGTCACAGATTCGAGTAGTTTTCTCTGCAAAAAAAGCTGCAGTGAAACAATTTCTGGCCGTAACAATTGCAAAAAATTTGACGTAATCCTGTATTATATTATATAATATAATATATATTTTAAGGTATAGTGCATATATAGTGTTATAGTACAGGGTGTCAGAAACCAATGAAAGTAGCAAGAAGCACTATAGTATCTCTACTCTTTCATCCTGTGTTAATACCATTTCTTACCTTTAAGGAACATAAATAAATATAAAAATCAGTGTAAGTGAATATGTAAATAAATAATAAACACAAATTCATGTATGTAGTTTAACTCGCATTATTTATATATATATATATATATATAGCATTGTACATTTCCTGCATTATTGTACTGTTGTATTATTCCACCTATTTGTCTACCTCTCTCTCAATCATTGCTATTATGTAAGAGAGAGACAAACAGTCCTTCCCCAAAAGCATCTCTACACCACCCCATCACCCTTACGCCACAAAGTTACGAAGACAATCGATTACAAAACGTTAAACCACAGACAAAGTACAAGGAAAGAAACTAGGTCTAATATTTCATCATTTAGATGAAAAATAACCTCCTACTGAATGTTTGCATACATCATAAACACATTATTATTTATGTCAGGTGTTTAAAAGTGGTGTTAAAAAAAAAAAAAAAAAAAAAAAAAAAAAAAAAAAAAAAAGACGGCACCAAGCCCAAAGTCCATCTGTCTTTACAAGTTTACTCGAGTAAGCTTAAAACTTCTCCAATAAATCTCCACTGAAACCACGGTTATACAGAGAGGGAAAAAAGTATTTGATCCCCTGCTGATTTTGTATGTTTGCCCACTGACAAAGAAATGATCAGTCTATAATTTTAATAGTAGGTTTATTTGAACAGTGAGAGACAGAATAACAACAAGAAAATCCAGAAAAACGCATGTCAAAAATGTTATAAATGGATTTGCATTTTAATGAGGGAAATAAGTATTTGACCCCCTCTCAATCAGAAAGATTTCTGGCTCCCAGGTGTCTTTTATACAGGTAACGAGCTGAGATTATGAGCACACTCTTAAAGGGAGTGCTCCTAATCTCAGCTTGTTACCTGTATAAAAGACACCTGTCCACAGAAGCAATCAATCAATCAGATTGCAAACTCTCCACCATGGCCAAGACCAAAGAGCTCTCCAAGGATGTCAGGGACAAGATTGTAGACCTACACAAGTCTGGAATGGGCTACAAGACCATTGCCAAACAGCTTGGTGAGAAGGTGACAACAGTTGGTGCGATTATTCGCAAATGGAAGAAACACAAAAGAACTGTCAATCTCCCTCGGCCTGGGGCTCCATGCAAGATCTCGCCTCGTGGAGTTGCAATGATCATGAGAACAGTGAGGAATCAGCCCAGAACTACACGGGAAGATCTTGTCAATGATCTCAAGGCAGCTGGGACCATAGTCACCAAGAAAACAATTGGTAACACACTACGCCGTGAAGGACTGAAATCCTGCAGCGCCCGCAAGGTCCCCCTGCTCAAGAAAGAACATATAAATGCCCGTCTGAAGTTTGCCAATGAACATCTGAATGATTCAGAGGACAACTGGGTGAAAGTGTTGTGGTCAGATGAGACCAAAATGGAGCTCTTTGGCATCAACTCAACTCGCCGTGTTTGGAGGAGGAGGAATGCTGCCTATGACCCCAAGAACACCGTCCCCACCATCAAACATGGAGGTGGAAACATTATGCTTTGGGGGTGTTTTTCTGCTAAGCGGACAGGACAACTTCACCGCATCAAAGGGACGATGGACGGGGCCATGTACCGTCAGATCTTGGGTGAGAACCTCCTTCCCTCAGCCAGGGCATTGAAAATGGGTCGTGGATGGGTATTCCAGCATGACAATGACCCAAAACACACGGCCAAGGCAACAAAGGAGTGGCTCAAGAAGAAGCACATTAAGGTCCTGGACTGGCCTAGCCAGTCTCCAGACCTTAATCCCATAAAAAATCTGTGGAGGGAGCTGAAGGTTCAAGTTGCCAAACGTCAACCTCGAAACCTTAATGACTTGGAGAAGATCTGCAAAGTGGAGTGGGACAAAATCCCTCCTGAGATGTGTGCAAACCTGGTGGCCAACTACAAGAAACGTCTGACCTCTGTGATTGCCAACAAGGGTTTTGCCACCAAGTACTAAGTCATGTTTCGCAGAGGGGTCAAACATTAAAATGCAAATCAATTTATAACATTTTTGACATGCGTTTTTCTGGATTTTTTTTGTTGTTATTCTGTCTCTCACTGTTCAAATAAATCTACCATTAAAATTATAGAATGATCATTTCTTTGTCAGTGGGCAAACGTACAAAATCAGCAGGGGATCAAATACTTTTTTCCCCCTCACTGTACGAATCATTTATTTAATATAAAAAGCCACCGCTGGTCATCAGCTAAACTTACCGCCCTATTGTGCTGTTAGCTATACGAATATGGTTGGGTTTTTTTTTTTGCTCTGTGGTCCAAGCTAGAGAAGATCATCTCCAGAACGTTATACACTTCATGGAACTGAAGAACATATTCGGGGAGGAGCTGAGGTGAGAAAAAACTTCCTTGTGGGCTGGATCGGTTGTTTGATGATCCCGGATCTACGCGCTTGTTGTGAGGTTTAATATAAAACAGCCTCTATGTGAATACCCGAGATGACCGATATGAAAAGAATGCCGTCTTGGCAGAAGAGCCTGAAGAGCGGGGTGCTGGGAGACAGGACGAGCACGGCTTGCTGCTCCTGCACAATGCCGAGACACTGGACTTCAGACGTCACGCAGACTTCCAGAACTCCTCTGACTTGTGCGCAATTTGTCCGCCAAATGAACACGGCGTGCGTGCAGGATCGGTCATGACCATGCTGTGCATGTCTGAAAGAGTTCAGACATCGGTTCTCGTCCCAGGCACACACGCTGACACTTTAATCGGTCACACATTTCCAGGCTGGAAATCTGAACTGATGATTCACTTACTGCAGTCGCAGAGGGAGGAAGGAAGGAAGGAAGGAAGGAAGGACAACGTTAACAGCTCGGCGGCTTCCTAACCGAGAGGCTAGGAGAAAGGCAGAGCGCAGGAGAAAATTGATCCTCTACATCAGTTTTTATAGGAAGACTACACCTTCAGGCAGTGTGAAATGGCATTGAGTCAATTGAAAGGCTTCCCCATCTCACTCCAGAGTGACTGAAGAGCTACGAATATTTACGAACACGTCAGATTTTTGTGCGACTGAAAATGCACGCAAAGTTCTCCGAGGATAAGTGATCAAGTAAAATAAAAAAGTAAATAAGTAATATTAAAAAAAAATGGAGCAGCAAGTGAGCTTGACCCTCACAAACAACTCCCCACACACACTTCTAATTTTAAAAGTTCTTCACCAGCATTAATATTTTGCTGAAATAATACATCAGGCAAATATTATATCAACATGGAGCAAATTTTTTTTATTTATTTTTTTAAAAGAGGGCACTCCTCATTGGTTTAGTCCTAATGATGCTTAGTGTTGCTGTTGCTATAGTAACCATGCAAAAGATACAAGCAATTTTCACAAAAGGTGGAGTAGCTAGAAAACTAGATAATCTGTTAACCCCGTGCTCACATCAGGCGATATTTCGCCTTGCTTAAAAAGCGAAGTAGCTTGTGGGCGTGTCGAATCTTTAGTTTCCTGCCAGTTGCCATGGTTTTACTGGTAGGACCAGGTTAGTGTGACACCCAAACAATCTAGCTTTGGAACGTACAAAAAAAAAACAAAAAACAAAAAAAAAAACACTACCGATCTGATCATAAATCATGTCTTCTTTTGTTTAGTGCGATTACAGTGCTTGGTGTACTGAAATACGACAGTGTAAACACTGGCACTGTTCTGCTTCATGTAAATCAAACAAGCTTGAACCATCAAAGCGAGTCTCATCATCTGGCTCAGGAGTTACGAGTAGGACCGAATACGCGAAACCAAAAAACCATGGAAAACTTTTAAACCTTTTTGCTCAATTGCTTGTGCAGGCCACTTTACAGTGCTACGCCACCAGAAGTCTCTTTCAGGTGCTTTGTCGTGTCAATCGCTGGAAATCATCAACTTGCACCGAAAATGAACGATCACTGGTCGCTTTGACGTCACTTGCCCTGCCCACTTTGCGTAGCTAACTGTTGCTGCTGGAAAATGGCTGCTACAGGCTACTTGCCGTTATGCTGTATCGTAAAGTCAGAGGGTTTAAGGGTTTAATATGTGGTTAAATGCAAGGAAAGCCCTTAAACACGATTTCTAGATGAATAATCATGAATCCTTGAGGTTCGAGTGCTAGTTTATTTTCCTGAACGAAAAGGAATGGCACTAACGTTTCTGCACAGGCGACTGCAGAGGCAGGAAGGTGAGAGCTCTGCAGCATTCTGATGGTGGAGGGAACAGGAGGGGTGTTCTCACCTCCGAGCAGGAAGAAGAGCTCCACTGAGCTGGAAAACGCTGAGCGACAGAGAGAGACAGAGAGAGAGAGAGAGAGGGGGGGGAAGGAACATAACCCCAAAGCCCAGCACACAGCTTCGCACCTCTGCACCTGAGCCGGACGTTATCTCATCAGCAGCGTGGTCTCTGAGAGCGGTCGCCACTGGACCAAGGACACAGTCCCCCGAATGGAGAATCGCATTAGAGAACGAGCGCAGACGAGTGATTGACGGGTGCACCGCCATGAGCAGCGTGAAACAAATTATAAATATCATGTACGTGGGGATTATGTGCAAAAACCCAGTATAAATAAATTCTCAGTGCCCACAGCGTGTTTGTTCTGCTGTATAGAAATGTAAACGGCGAACGGAAACTAAACAGGGATGAAGCCTAATTACACGGCTTATACACCGCTTATACCGCGCTTACGCAGCTGCGCCACTGGCTGTCTCATTTATGAATCCGTAAAGTGAGTCGTTATTACATTCTCACACGTTCTGATTTCATCCCCTCACCACCTCGGTTACAGATTATCCATTTATTACAGAATGAAAACGGCTCAAATTTTGGAAGTGGGGGTCCTTCGAACACTGAGGGTGCTTTCACATGAATCGAACCCATTCCAACTGAATTCTAGTAATGTGACAAAAGCATTTCGAACCTGAATCGACCCGAATACGGGACGTGAACTTTTTTTCTGCAGCCTCTAAAATAAGCTGCAAACTGAGCCAAAGGATGGAGCTGAGAGTTGCGTTCACGACACGTGGGAACTCTTGAATTTTCCAACTCGGACCCTCCTACTTCCAACATTAGAGCGTTCACATGAACATGGAATTAAAGAGTTGTTTTGTTCACAGCTTCTAAATGTATTTTTAAATGAGATGTGATAATTCACTGCTAATAGCGCTAAACAATGACATGGAAGAGCAGTCTGATCTTAAAAAAGTCTTACAGAGAGCTTGCAGAAATCTTTGATAAATTACTCATAACACCTGGCATTTAGTGATTTCAAATATAAACATCAACTCAAAAAGATGTCTTAAAATCCTAAAACATCGCGCTGTTATTTCTTGTTCTTACTTTTCGGAGCTCTTTCAGACTTCCCGAGTAGGAATTAAGAGATCGAAAGTCATTCAAAAAGATCTTTCCTAGGGCTGGCCGACATGACAAAAATATCATATCACGTTACTTGAAGACATTCCTACTGTGCACGTTGCGCATCACGATATATAATTTAGCTACCAAACTGTCCAGAAAAAAGTAGTAAAATAAACAAACAAACAAAAAAAACCTTTGAAGATTAAGGTTTTTTTTTTTTTTCAATTAATCGATGGCATCCATTTAGTACCATTTAATTTGAAATGATTAAAAACGTAAAAAATACATCACCGTACCAACAATATCTCAAAAGTGCATCATATAATCGTTTATCACAATATCGGTATTATATCGATATATCGCCCAGCCCTAATCTTTCCTACTGCGAAGTTGGAACTCTCCCAGAGGAATCGTGCTGAGATCTGGAGATTTGGATTGAGGAACGAAAAGAGAAAATAAACAGTGGATGAGACACACGACGTTTTAAAACTAGCAATTTTTATAATTATCGATTGTGGCTACGCGTTCTCCTTGCTCGTGTGATTTCTTTTACGTCCACTTGAAAAAGGTTTGTTTACCTTTTGTCCATCGTAGTATTTCTCGTTGAATGAAGGAGTTTTACGCATGCGTTTTCAGCTCTACACACTCGCCCCCCCGCGCTCCGTTTAATTATGTGCAGTGAGAAAACAAACCGAACCAAATAGCAAACGAACTCAAAATATCAATTCAGCTCTGATTCAGACTCAGCAGCCGGACTAATAGGTCTGACGAGTAGCGTCTATTCACTGTGATGTGTTCTGCGACCTGCTCGGCCCTCTGAAACTGCTCACCTGCAACCGCACGGAAAATTTAGAACAAAATAAAGCTCAGATTACCGTTCCTCAGAAATTCACATCGTCTCGGGCCTCAGGAAAGACGTTTCATGGAACTCTCACGGTGTAAGGATAATTCAAGCATGCTGCCAAAAACAAGCAGCACTTCACAGTTACTTCACGCTAATTATAACAATCGCTACAATCACGCCGTTGTTATTTGTGCAGCACGACAAGGAACCTTCTCTGAAGCTTTGCGCTGAAGAGGTGCTGTGAAGAGCACTTCACAGGCGTGTTAACCTACTCTCCAACTCTTAAGGTCATGTTTATGGAGGTGAGAAAGCATTTTTCTGGAGTGCTCCACGGCGCAACCTTGGCTCGATAATTTATCCTGGAGAAATAGCTGCGAAGTGCAAACAAGCTTTTGGGTCACTCGGGGAAGAGCGAAAGTTTATTCCCCTTTTGTGCGAATGCAGGAACTAAGAAGCCGTGTCGTGGGGGCGGCGCTCAGGAATGACGTGATTGATGGTCTGGTCCTGATGAAAGTGCGCAGGGACAGACGCTTAAGGACACTGAAATCGAACAGACAACCCCCACCTGCATAATTAAATCTCATCGGGAGCGATCTATAAAAAGCCTAGGCACCTGCACGCAGAGGAATTACACTAGATTACAGAACGATGGTCAACGATCAGTGCTAATTCCCCTGCGTAATCGTGGGCGAGCGGTGCTCTGGCTCGGGGTCAGGCTTCAGCACTTACTCTCGCATCACAGAGTGTTTCGTTAGCAGCGAGGTTAGTGTTCAGACTCGGCGTATCAGTAAGCCAAAGTCACAGAGATTTTCTATACACTCTACTTTCTGTATATAAAAGCACCAAAGGCGCTTAATAAACTAAAACATATGGACATTCATTTCATTTGTTTCATCTAAATACATAAAGCTCAGAAGAAAAAAAAAACAAAAAACACCAAAAACACTCATTAGACTCGAAGTGATCTGTACTTTGTCAAAATTACACGCACCAAACGTGAACAGATGCATCAATCGAGAAAAAAAACCAACACACGCCAACTCAAACCAACCCCATTAAGCACTAGTTGAGGGCAGGGAAACTACAATCATCATCATCATCATCATCATTGATGGCGATCCAGGCAGCATCTGTGACTAAACTCTAAAACAACATTTAGCATTAAAACTAAAACTTAAGTCACCTATTTATACAGCACTAGAGACCTGCTTCAATAAGGAAATCACTTCAATGAAAGCGGATCATCGGAATCTAAAACACTTATCCGTCAACGAAAAAAAAAAAGCAACCTTAGAAAATGTTCAGCATTGTCTGCTTTAATCACCAACACTTTTCTTAATGATTTTTTTTACTCCTCCTGAAAATGCTTTTTGAGGTAGCGTGTGTAGAGTTTTTACCGAACAGACCGAGTATACCTCCTCTAAAGCATACATTTTCCGTTTGGAGACTCAGGAAGCCTTTAACATCTGGAGGAGGGTCATGGATATGTGCGCTACGAGAATAAATATCAGTCCCTATGGTATTCTGGAGTTTTTTTGTGATCACTGCAGCCATAAATGCTCAATTTTGCTGGGGTTTTTTTCCCCAAAATTGTTGCTTTTTTTGTACTTTTTTTGGAGAAAACTACTAGAATCGACGAAATCGTGATCGTACGGAATATTATCGCACGATCTTTCGCAGTGATGTTTGTTGGTAAATGAGACCTTTTAGCTGTACGCACGTGAATCGAAGAGGGCTTTGGCTGAACGACGTCACATGATGCGTCTCGGCCTGAATCTGTGGAAAATCTGAAAGATTTTGAAGAGAGTTTGCTCGATTTTGGGTTACTTTCTACGGTCACAAAATCCTGAAATCCTGAACTGAAAGACAGCAAGTAGCAGCGTTCAAATATGGGTTTTTTTTCCCCACCGTGAGGTGACATCTGCATAGGAAATCCCAGATGTGCATATCCAGACTAAAATTATGAGACGTGCATGTTCACAGTAGGTAATTCTGCCTGTAGAAGGACGGATTTAAAAAAACCAAAACAAACAAAAAAACCCCACCGTCATGGGCGATCAGGGACGGAAATAAAATCAGAGTAGCACCTGTAAATTTTTTTAAAAAAATCAAATAAATAAATAAATAAATAAATAAATAAATAAATAAATAAGGAAGTGACCCCAGGACTCGGTGTAAATTTAATCCCATCCGAATAAGACTTGGAGGAACTGCAAATTACATTTAGTTTAAAAAAAATAAAAAATCTAATTATGAATGAAAATGAAAGCCTTCCCAACACCTGCTCATATCAGGGAAATAAGGACTGGAAAACCCACAGGTTTTTATTGCATTTCATGCACAGCAGACGAAGGAACATCTGCCGGAAGCTGAAATAAAACACAAATGATGGTTTGGAGATCACTCTGTGACGGTGTCACAACAGTTCTCAGAGCATCTCTGTAGGACAAACCGACGTGAACGTTTCCGTCCTCCCGTGTGGACTTTCGACCGAATGCTCAGTCACTGTGCAAGGCCACTACTGGAAAATTCTTCCTCGCCACCTCATTAAACGGCATGTCGTGTGCAAATACGTCCTCGGCACACTCCGTCGCCTTGTATTAGGGGTTTGGCCAAGCGTGTAAATCTTGCGATGTGTGTGACGGAACGCGACGCTCTGCCTTTCCCTGTGGCGGTTTCGCTGACGTGCCCCTCAGGCCGGCAAGACACCACAGAAATGAACGGCTCTGTGAGCCTCTGCTTCTTTTGACCCAGAAAAAGGGAAACGACACAGAAGGAAAAGCAAGGAGGAGGAAAGTCAGCTCGGATGATGCTTTCTCGCTCAACGCTACGACAAACACACCGCCAAAGACGCGGAAAAATGGGCCCGTCAGCAATTCGGAATAATCTTACAGAGCATGCCACTGAGAACAGGAAGCATCATGGTTTAATACAAATAAAGAATATTTCGCAATATTACATTTGGAAGGAATTACAACCCTTGCTTCATGTCTATCAAAAAAAGAGCGATGCAGCGGCACTTTTGCATTTTAGTCTATCTCAATGACTCATCTGTACACGACGCTTAAACAAATTAGCACCACGCTCACTAAACACCTGACAAACATTTCAGTATAAACTAATTTAATGTGTTTCAGGCTGAGGATTTAATGCAAATGAAATGTTATGAATGATATCTACATAACGCTGAATATACATGAGAAGTATCTCAAGCTAAATGTGGGTCCGCTTGAACCGGCAACAGGGATGCTGGAATATTCATTCATTTTTCAGCACGCTGGAATGAAAATATAGAACTGCATCATTATTCTTTCTGCGATTCAGAACTTATCGGGTCTCGGATCTCATTTCAGATTTCGCACACTCGAGGTTTCTCTGCGTTTTTATGAAGTCATATTTCATCCTCCACGTGGCGGCCAATAGATTATATAATTAAAGAAACCTAAAGCAGGAAATAACACTCACAGCTACGAGTCTCTAAACTGACGCAAGACCCCTGAAGACAAGTCAGTGTGTTTTAGTTTACTCTGAGAGTCCGGTTTTCCCTGAAGCGAAGAGCAGAGCGCTCTACAGAGAGAGAGAGAGAGAGAGAAAGAGAGAGAGAGAGAGAGAGACAGACAGACAGATAGAGAAAGAGAGACAGACAGAAAAAGACAAAAAGAGGGTAAGAGACCGAGAGGGACAAAGAAAGAGAGAAAGACAGACAGAAGTGTGTGTGTGTGTGTGTGTGTGTGTGTGTGTCTGTGAGTGTGTGAGTGAGTGAGTGAGTGTGTGTATATATGTATGAGTGTGTGTGTGTAGGGTTAAAGTAAAAGTCAATGCAATTCTAGATGCATAAGTGCATTAGAGAAGCACCTAAGGTACCTGAGGGGAAGAAGTGATGAGAGAACGGAAAGCAGAAGCGGCTGCAGAATGCATTCTACAGGAAAAAGGAGAGAAATTCAAATGAGATTATGTGTACAGGCTGCTGATGCCAAGCGCGCACTGCACGACTTCTAAAAACTCGGAGCCGCTGACCGTTTTTCTCTACGTGACACCAATCGTTTGCGAGATGTTTCTCAACATTCTCACCATGAACAGGAAGAACACGTTTCAGTCCTTGGGAGGTACGGTTCTGGCAAGGAACCTAGTGCAAAACCTCTGCCGAGCTGCACAAAAGCATTTTGGATTTGCTGGATAATTTTAAGTAAAAAAAAAAAGAAAAAAGGAAAAAGGGAATCAGTCCGGTCAGGTTTAGTGGACGTGTAAAACTGAAAATCTGTACAACCATGAGAGTACAACTACACAAAAAACTAAACGTGATCTACACGCTCACCTTCGCGCTCTCATAGCCACGTTTTTCCTCAACATATTCCCAAAAGTAGAAGAAAAGAGGGCTCAGGACAGAGCCTTGTGGGACGCCTTGTTTAACATGAGTCAGATCCACTTGCCTGCAGCTTACGAGGCTCGTTCTTTATAATGCTCGTGAGTTGATCATAAAGTGCATTAGCTAGCTTGGATGGAGGAGGGAAGGGAGAAGAGAAGGGCATGATTTGGAAGACAGATTTTTTTCCTCACAGACACCAAATATGTGAAACCTTTCCGCCCTAAAGCTAATCCATTACATGACTAAACCCAACATTCATTTAAAAAATCCTCATGAGCCTGAAGGAGCTCAACTGAAACCAGTGCTTCAGGTTCTCAGCCCTAATCATGAGCACAAATGAGATCAAACACAGCCTACATGACACACAAAGAAATATTACTACAACCCCAATTCCAAAACATATAAAGACGAGGTATTTGATGTTTTATCTAATCAACTGCATTTTTTTTTTTTTTTTTTAAAGTAAACATTTATTTTCAAATTGATGCATGCAACACGCTCCAAAAAAGTTGGGACAGGGGCAACTTAGGACTAATAGCGATAAGTTGAAATAAGAAGGTAATGTGAAACAGGTGAGGCAATCGTCTAATCACAGTATATAAGGAGCCTCCAAAAAAGGCCTAGTCCTCCAAGAGCGAGGATGGGTTGAGGTTCAGAGCAACAGGTGCGTCAGAGAATAATCCAACACTTTGAGAACAACATTCCCCAAAGACAAATGGGTCGGATTTTGGGCATTTCACCTTCTACAGTGCACAATATAATTAAAAGATTCGAGGAATCTGGTCAAATCTCAGTGTGTAAAGGGCGAGGCCGAAAACCACTTCTGAATGCGCATGATCTCTGATCCCTCAGATGTCAGTGTCTTAAGTCATGAGTCTGTAATGGATATCCTGATATGGGCTTGGGAATACTTTGGTTAAACTTTGTCAGTCAGCACCATTCGACACTGCATCCACAGATGCAATTTAAGGCTTTATAATCCAAAGCAGAAGCCATAAATTAACACTGTCCAGAAGCACCGCCCACTTCTCTGGGCCCGGTGTCATCGGAGATGGACAGTAGCACAGTAGAACGTGTTTTGTGGTCCAACAAGTCGACATTTCAAATAGTTTTTGCATAAAACAGCCGACGTGTTCGCCAGGCCAAAGAGGAAAAGGACCACAAATGCAGGCTAGAATGCTAAACATGACACATTGTTACTAAACACAATCGTTCCGGCCACTAAGAAACAAGAACGAATAATTATTTACGTGTTTGAGAATTTAACAGCATGAAAAGCAAGATGTCAAATCTGGGAAAGGAAAAGCCAGAAAACTTTCAAAAATGCAAACGCTCTGAACAGAAAACACATGATCTGATCTGCGTGGGAAAGGAAACTACAGGAAAACGGCGACCTCGCTGCAATTAAGCTTTGCGTAACACGCCCGTCGTGACCCTTCTAACCTCTCGTGTTTTATGAAGCTACGCTCGGTACTGAACACGTCTCATTTGGCAGAAGAGGTTTTGCTGAGGATAAACAGTCTCATTAGGAGCCCTGAGCAGCTGCTCAGGAATTCGCTGCCAATTTGCTCTTTGTGGTTTGAAGTACACGCTTGTTGATAAAGCGCGCCAGCTTCCTCGCAGGGATTGCTTCGAATCTGATGAAGGGCCTTAGTGCCTACCTCAGGGCCTTCTGAAGTGCTGGGAAGGAGTTTCAAAACCCGAGCAAAGGAAACACAAGTTCCGTAACGCTCCCTGTGGAGCGCATCTCCAGAGAGACCATCGCGAATCGTCCATCAACCGTGGCATGTTACGCCAATTACCTCTACGCTGAGGTTTACACGTGTTCAGACATCACGTGACCTGTTTGGTGTCAAAGTCGTGTGCTTGAAAGTGCTAATGGGAGAATCAGGCAAGCTGAGAGGCTTGTTTGCCTTAAGGTTCAAAGAAAAATATTTTATGGATTGAATGAAAATGAAACGTGGCTGTCGTAGATATATACGAAACCTAGATGCTGCTTTGAACCCTGTCCACAAACATCACTTTTACTGCACAAAAAGCGTGAACATGAAAGAAAAAAAAAAGTTACGTATTGAGACGTAGAGACGGCTTGCGTTTGGATTCGTTACTGCGGACTCATGATGAGGTCGAACTCTTGCTTAAGGTTACGTTTGAATAAAAAAAAAGTTCAGTCCGAGTCTTCTCCAAAGATCTGGCACGTTCATAACACGCAAAACCACACAAACCTTGTACGCACACGTCAGCGTTTTTCAAAATTGTACTTTTTTTATGTCGTGCGTTTCTGGAAAAAACCCCCCCCAAAAAAAACATCGTTTTCATTGACCCAAACCTCCGTATTTGTATTGACGAAAGACCAAAAATCCTACATTTTCAAAAATATCCGTATACGTGTGGACGAGGCCTGAGATCGAAGCATCTACGGCAAGACTTTTCAGATCATCTGCGTTGAGGACAAATATTTGTGAAAATATTGGTAGCATTTGGATGGAAGAATCATTGGCACTTCGAAGCAAGACAACTTTAAACGGTACATGGCTATGACTTGAAATGAAGGAAGGTGTGTTACTCTTTTATTACTGTTTATTAATGTTTAATATTGCTTAAACTCACTTTAACTCCACATCAGGTCTTTGTTAACGTTCTTCATATTTCTTCGATCATGAGAAGATTCTGTGTAGTCTCTGATTTTACACTGAATATTTAAAAATGTGGAAAACGAATTTCAGTGTTAAATCATTTATTTCCACAGATATTATAAGAATGCATTTTTCTTTTAATAGTATTACGGGATTTTTGTTAGCAAACCTATAGATTAACAGAAAAATGTTCAAATATTGTGATGTTACTGAGAAACTGAGAAGGCTGGAAACATCACCTGAGCTTCAACATCGTTTTATGTCTAGGTCATTAATCATCACACCACTGTCTTAATAAATACATAAAGTATTCACACTGATATTTTGGAGTGACGTGTTGATCTTTCTGATCAACACATCACTCCCTCTAACTCGGTAATCAACGTGTGAAAAAGGAATCGCTGCTCTGCTAGATGACTTTTTTTCCACCCACGTGATAGACATTCAGGGAAAACATGAGAAAAGTGTGTTAGATAAAAGAGATTTATGAGAAAAAGACTGTAATTGTGGAGTTTTTAAAAAAAGTCACCAAGCTCCATTCTTACAGGTGATGTTTCTAAGGTGTTAGAAGATTCGGCGTTGGAAGGTGTGCATGTACATCAACCATAACATCAAAAACACCTGCCTAATATCGTGTAGGTCCGCCTTTAGCCGCCAAAACAGCTCTGACCTGTCGAGGCGTGGACTCTACAAGACCTCTGAAGGTGTGCTGTGGTATCCGGCACCAAGACGTTAGCAGGAGATTCTGTAAGTTGCAATGTGGGGCCTGCATGGATCAGACTTGTTTGTCTGGCACATTCCACGGACACTCGATCGGATTGAGATCTGAGGAATCTGGAGGACAATCAACAACTTGAACTCTTCGTCATGTTCCTCAAACCGTTCCTGAACGGTTTTTGCGGTGTGTGAGGGCACATTATCCTGCTGAAAGAATCCACTGACATTAAGGAATACCGTCGTCATGAAGAGGTGTACTCGCCAGTTCACCGGTTGTCCTTCCTTGGACCACTTTTGGTAGGTACTAACCACCGCGTACTGGGAACACCTCACAAGACCTGCTGTTCCTGGAGATGCTCTGACGCAGTCGTCTAACCATCACAATCTGGCCCTGGTCAAAGTTGCTCAGATCTTTACGCTTGGCCATTTTTCCTGCTTCCAACATGTCAACTTCGAGAACTAACTGTTGCCCGTTGCTATCTAATATATAAATCCCGCCCCCTACAGGTGACATGGTAACGAGATAATCAGCGTTAGTCACGTCACTTGTCAGTGGTTTTAATGTTATGGCTGATTGGTGTAGTTTCAAACATATGTAACTGATACAGAAAATTATTTAGGAAATTCTACATTTTTTATTTCATCTAATAATAATAATTATTATTTTAAATGGTACATATATAATAAATACTTTTATTCATCCATCCATCCTGCTTATCCTTTTCAGGGTCGCGGGGGAACCTGGAGCCTATCCCAGGGAGCATTGGGCACAAGGCGGGGTACACCCTGGACAGGGTGCCAATTAAATATTTTTATATTTATTAAATATAACATATTTAAACATAAACACATCATTATTACTGTTTACAGACTGTAAAAATATTTTTAAAACATTTTGTATATTAAAAACCAGAATTTACTAAATCTAATATAAACACATATTCTTAGAATTTTGTTTTGTTTATTAATTACATTAATTAACATCTATAATTTGATTATATTTTTTAAAAATACAACATAAAAGTGATGACACGTCTTTTTTTTTATTTTATTATTTTTATTTTAAAAGATTTTAGGGGTGCTAATCATTTACACGTTTTTAAGCAGAGAAATGTTATAATTTCATATAACATTTTAAAAGAATTTAATTCTGAGAAAGATTCGCTATCTGTTCGAGTAAAGCCAGGTTTTTTTTTTTTTACCCCCGATCATAACCCGATGCTTCGTGAACATCACCGCATCATGAAAAATAAATCCATAGCGAATGCCTTAAAATCATCTCGTCAGCACCGTGTCATGTTGAAATATCTAGAAAATAAAAATAATTAAAATCCTGACCTGTATTTCCTCATACGCCTCGTCGATGGTGGTGACCTGGTGCTGCTCGTGTAAAGCGGGCTCGTCGCAGAAGAAGCACACCAGGCTCTTGTCGCTGAGGCAGAACAGCTTGACCTTCTCGTGGTCCTTGCACGGGTATGTGTTCCTCTGGGCGTTGAGGATGGCGTCGAGTGGGAAGGCCGAGTACCTCTCCACGATGTTGGAGAGCTTGAGGCTGGGCGAGAGCAGCGGGTCGGTGAAGGTCCTCCTGCACTCGGGGCAGTCGCGCGTGCCGTGGTGCTCCTGCCTGCTCCAGTGCTCCGTGATGCACTTACGGCAAAAGTAGTGCTCGCAGCCGAAACTCACCGGGTCTTGGTAAATGCTCAGGCAGATGGAACACAGGAGCTCGTCCTTCAGACAACACGCCATTTGCATGCGCAGGGAGACGCCTGGAAAACGTGACACGCACCGAGAGAACCGAGAGCCTGGGGAGCCTGAGATTTTACTGATTGATAGATTTACAGAATTTGTGGCTTTGTTTTTGTCTTTATTTTCAACGAAAATCCTCAGTGCTCCTCAGGATGGATCCTTTAGTTGTTCCTTTAGAGAGAGAGAGCGCAAAGAAATTCTGGTCAGATGCAACAGACAGAAAAATATCATGCGATTAAATAATCATACACATGATGAGGAAAACTACCTGCAAACTACTGTCCTCCCCCTCCAATATTACCTCTTCGTTTATATTTGTTCTTGTAAAAATGTTTTGTTTTTTTTAAAACAACGGCCCTCTGTCTGACAACATACAGTTAAAGTCTCGATCTGTCCGATTTTTACAGGCGTTCCTTCCTTCGGTAAAGAACCGGTTCCTCTTAACCGAAGGCGATAAATATTTTTTTTAAAACCGTCTCACCTTTTTAACCCTTCCGACATCCTCTATGTTTCCGCAACCTCCTTTACTCTTAAGATTTGCTCTTCGGCACCAAGATCGAGAGATTTCAATTCTTTTAAATGTGAATTCTTTTAACTGCGAATTCTTCGCCCGAACGACGAAACACAGTTGTTGTTTTGTTGTAAACAACACTCTTTATGGGTGTCATTATTTCCACCGCACACCTTTTCAATGCATTCAAGGTAGGAAATCACATAAATCCATCATCCAAGCATTCCAGAATATATATCATCCTCATCATCATCATTATTATTAGTAGTAGTAGTAGTATGAAAACGAAGAGCAGAATGATACCAGTTGATAAGTTTGAACCTGATGCGGCGAGAATATTTTTAATCTTTCGACTTCCTTTAACCTGTTTCTTGTCCTCTGAACAGATTTCAGACTCGGGTATAAATTTACTCACGTATCTCTCACCTCGTCTCCGTTCTCGTTCTGCTTTCCAAATCTTCAAACTTCTAAACTTCTCTCTCAGTTTCGTAAAATAGGTGCTTGTTTGTTTGGGTTTTTTTTTTAAACCAATAAACCACCCCATATAAGCAGGAGGGGCGTAAAATCTCTCATTGATCATCTATAACAAGATCTGAAATCCCAAATGACTTTCCCTATAGAAATATATACAGCAAGCAGTATAAAATACAGATTAAACTGTATAGTGCACTTTACATGCATGGGACTATTGTGACTATTGTGATTATTGGGATGTTTGGATTTGAGCCAGTTTTCACTTTTAATTTCTTTCAATTATTTGGTGATGGCAATCATTATAGAAGATAAATGTCAGTTAAGTGGAAGGGTGGCATTTCTGTAGAAATATCATCATGGGGCTCAGGGACAAAAGAGGAAGAGCTTTTTTATGCAAATATTATTATTCTTCTTATTAATAATAATAATAAAAGAAGAAGCTGTGGTTTAACGCCAGAGAGCCAATTTACATAAGCAGCCATTCTCTCTCTCTTTAACTCTCTCTTTATCTATCTACCTATCTATCTATATAAATTATTTGCTGTCTAACTGATAACTAATAAGAGTCTGAGAAGTTTAAACATAAGTATATGTCTGATTTAAAGCGACTGTCCAGTCGCCCTTTTCTTATTTATTTATTTTTTATTTTAATCATCATGCACAAAAAGCTAGCTAACTAATTAGAGTGGCTAGCCAAGCTGGCTAAGTATAAACAGTGCTAGCTAGTACAAGCGCTTTAAAAATTAACCAGTCAACAGCTGTTTATCTTACTGTGACTCGTCCTGGTTCGCTTCGGCCTCGAAGACGCTTCTTCCCGTGTATCCGTCCAAGAAAGTCCTTCTTTTAATCGAATTAATTTCGTCCAACTTTTATTTCTCTCGTCATTAAGGACTAAGCCCACGCCTTCCCGCACCTCAGCTGAGCCCTCAATGCCAGTGAGCTAGACTGGCTGAGGAGCGAGCCCGGAGCACAGCAACGGAGCGATCCATTTCCCGGAGAGTTGTGGGGTGTGTGTGTGTGTGTGTGGAGGAATGAAAAGTAACTATAATAGAGAAATATAAAATTTTCTGGGGATACTTTCAGATTTTCGAAGTATGTTTACACGTAAAACATGTGCTTTCTGTCACGAATTGACGTTTCGTTCTGACTTGGTCTGAAACGTGAACGCAAAGAGAAATGTATCACCCTGGGATTTCACCCTGTGGTATGGCTCATGCTTCATCATGTTTGGCATAAATTAGACACTATTCACACCGTAGTAAAAATATTAATAAAACAGTTTTTTTGCTAATAATTTTCCTTTCCCAATTTAAAATGTTTTCTTTTTAATTTGTTACATAAAACTTTAAACCACCCCACCTTTGATATATAAAGTTACTATACCATTTTCAGTCCTTCATAATTTAGACATTCAAAACAAGAAAATAAATTTACATTACATGGTTATATGATAATATCACATAAAGACACCAAAAACTTCTTTTCAGCACTATTTTTTTGTTTAATGAATATTAATTTGCTCGTGGCTGAAAAGGTGGAGAAACAATTCAACATCCTTATTTACCCTCATCAGTTAATCCATATGAATATGCAAATCAACAACGCCCCCAAAACAAAATAAGTCCCCGCCCACTTCTCCTGGTTTATTTGCATATTAGAAGCCTATTGGCTCTTATATTTTGTGCCGTAGAATGTAGGTAGTACTTGCCTGTCAGCATGCTGCATTTAACTTACCTCAGAAGCGGAAACTCTGAATTAAAATTAAAATTAAAAGCAATCTGAACATATTGTGTATGATAGAAAAGGTTTTGAAGTAAGCATTTTTATCAGCAGCTCTGCTGTCCAGGAGTTTTTTTTTTTTGTTTTTTTTTTTTAAATAAATCCGTTATGTTGAAGCTATAAACTGGGCCACTGCGATGCCTTTCGAAGCGGCCTTGCTCCATTTTCACACCAAGATTTATTTTAACCAGCTTTGACAAGTTTGCTTACAGGATAGGTCAGGAGAGTTGCTGATGCAACCTATTTTCCCTCAGAGATGGCCTTAAATAACATCTGGCAGATATTTAGGTGTGAATGAAATTCACACTAGCACACCAGACTTTTTCACTTTCATTTGATTTAAAACTACACAGCCTATGTGGTTAAGAATACGGTGATGCTACTGGAAAATGCTGCTACTACCCACCACCTCAAATATAGTGGTGGGTTTCACTCTGACTGAATCACTGGCATTAAATCAAGACCTCAGTGAATGAGGAGAACGAGAATGATCCTAAAAGTCAGATAATGCAAATCCAAAATCACAGCTTTTAGTTGAATAAATGCTGTGCAGTGCAATCAGATGCGATGTGGCAAACTTTTTCAGTTTCATTGAAGATTTTAATCTCTGGTTAAAGCTGTGACTTCCAGGGGTCTGTGGTGTGCAGTTAGTAGGGGGAAATGCAATGCCACTGCCTGTTTCTGCATTTGTCAGTCTGTACAGTATTTCACTGAGATTTTTTGTGATTGTTGCTGCAAAAAAAGTTTGATTGAATTGAAGAGGGCTTTGGCTGAACGCGCGTTGTGATGACATCTCATGATGCGTCCTGGCTCAAATCTGCAGTAATTTTGAAAAATTGCATGCTTCTCCAAATATTGCAGCGTTTCCTTGATTTTGCCTTAATTTCTGCGATGGAAAAATCCTGGAGGGACTGCTTCGTACCTGGTTAGAGCGCCAAATATCTGTATGTGGATGTGAACCAGGAGGGGGAGTGGTCTGAACAAGTTTTTTTTTATTATTATTATTCAATATGAACCCCACCTATATGCTCCTGCAAACTCAGTTTGTATAAAAATATAATAGAAATGTGGTTTAGATCATAGATTAGATCATAGTGAAGCAGTATTTAGGTCAGATTACTGGAGCGAACCACTGATGGAAAACAAATGAATAGTACTCCTCTTATTTGTATGTATTTAGAACATATATTCATTATGAATGATGTATTCATATTCGGTTACA
This sequence comes from Ictalurus furcatus, assembly GCF_023375685.1. Taxonomy (NCBI): domain Eukaryota; kingdom Metazoa; phylum Chordata; class Actinopteri; order Siluriformes; family Ictaluridae; genus Ictalurus; species Ictalurus furcatus. The sequence goes on along the minus strand of NC_071275.1, from coordinate 10,331,707 downwards.
CTCCTAGTAGACAGGGAGTTTTTACGATGGTAGTTATAGAAACTCGTTACAGTATCACAGTTATTATTTAGCTATTATTTCGTTTCAGATGAATCTGCATACCATTATTTGCAAGACATAGAGGTTTTTGAAAAACAGTATGTTAAGGTATTAATAGTGATACAATTAAATATACATTCACTGGACACTTTAATAGAAACAGCTGTAAACCCAATCAGCCAATCATGTCACAGGAGCGCAATGCACCAAAAATATACAGGTCAATAATTTCAGTTCATGTTCGCATCAAACATTCTTATCACTTTGACCACGGCATGGCGGTTGGTGCCAGTTTGAGTATTTCAGAAACTTCTAATCTTCTGGGATTTTCACGCACACGTCTCTGGATGTGTGTCGGAAAGCAAAAAGCGCCCAGTGAAAGGTCAGAGGAGAATGGCCAGACTGGTTCGAGTGGACAGGAAGTCTATGGTAAGTCAAATAATCACTCTTCACAACCAAGTTGAGCTGAAAAGCATCACAAAGTGCGCAACACAACAAACGTCAAGGTGGATGAGCTACAACAGCAATCGAACACATCTGGTTTCACTCCTGTCAGTCAAGAACTCACCCAAACTGGATAGTTGAAGCCTGGAAAAACAGCAAGCAATGTTGCATGTGAAAATCCCAGGAGATCAGCAGTTTCTGAAATACTCAAACTGACACCAACAACCATGCCACGGCTACTGAGAACACGTTTCTCCATTCTGCTGTTCGATGTGAACTGAAGCTTTTGACCTGGATCTGAATGATTACGCATTGTGTCACTGCCGCATGACTGGCTGATTGACTGGCCAGTGAGAGAATTTCTGAATGTGATATAAGAGCTGCTCCCTGGGATAGGCTCCAGATTTCCCCATGACCCTGAAAAGGATAAAGCGGTATAGAAGATGGATGGATGGATATAAGAGCTAATAATAAACTTTTCTGTTTTAAGGTCTTAAACAAGACATAACAGTGTTGTTAGACACCTAAATCAGGCATGTGCTAGTAAATTAACTTGAGCCTGTCAACAGGGATGCACATTAGCTAGATATGGAAACCTGCTGATGCTATTTAGGCTGTATGTCGTAACAAGTTTTTCAACAAGAGTAAATGAACATGGATTCCAATTTTGAAGATAACAGTAGAATGAAGATAAATTTCTAACCAGAAATGAAGGAGGATGAACCGTTTGCACTCAACTGCATAAGCCCAATTGACTAGTCAGGTAAATCGAATCACATACATTTTTCAGTTTCTGTCCAATTTGTGGGTTTATGGCTTCTATGGATGGAAAGTTCCATCCATCCATCTTCTACCACTTACTCCTTTTCAGGGTCACGGGGAACCTGGAGCCTATCCCAGGGAGCATCGGGCACAAGGCAGGGTACACCGTGGAAAGGGTGCCAGTCCATCGCAGGGCACAATCACATACACACTCACACCCATTCATACACTACGGACACTTTAGACACGCCAATCAGCCTACCATGCATGTCTTTGGACTGGTGGAGGAAACTGGAGTACTCAGAGGAAACCCCCGCAGCACGGGGAGAACATGCAAACTCCGCACACACAGGGCCATGGTGGGACTTGAACCCCCTGGAGGTGTGAGGCAAACGTGCTAACCTGGATGGAAAGTTCAGGAATAAAAATCTAAAACAGCCACAGTAAATAAACATCTTGGTGTACTGTATAGTGCCTATGTGTGAAGATTTGGATTGTGATAATAAAATTCATCTGTGGTATAATAAAAAAGTGGGTGTGTATTTTCTTCTTATTTTTTTTACGGAAGTGGTTTCTTGTTGCTAAACGTTTCACAACTTCTGATTTCAATCATTTTGGGTAATGGTGGTTTTCACCTCAGCGTCTTTCCTAAACAAAGTGCTGACTTACGACAGATCGTTTCCTGTCATCGTTTACAAACCAACCATTTCCTACAAACCGTTTTAAGGTTTTTGCGATTACTCAGAAACTTCCGTTTTGCTGCGCTGCAGTTCAGGGAAAGGTGTGCAAATTCTCAAGAATACACAACCGACACCTGCCCGACCTTAGATTTGTGACTGAACTACTTCTTAATCTTGCTGAAGCATGCACATGGCTGTACAGCTGGTTCTGAGCTATTAGATTACTTTATAGATTACCATGTTGCTCTATAGACAAGACTAACCAAATGCGTGATAATTAAACTGAAGCAAATGCTTATACCTTACTGATGTGGATGACAAGAACAATTACAGTTGGAACAATAACAGTAATGCATTGGTTTTTACTGTCTGTCAGTGCACATTTCTAGTGCCTTGCCTAATTTAACAATTATTTAAATGCAATACAAAGTCAATTTATTTTTGCTAAACAGAAAGGAACAATTTCAGCCATGGTTAGGCAAAAAAAAACAAAACCCAAAAACAACAATAATCACTGGCCATAATATTGCAAAGTTTATGATGTGAAAGAGTCGACTCTTATTGGTGAGCTGAGCCAAATGATCTGACTCGGTGAAAAGAGCCAGAATTCCCATCACCAGCTTAAACATTCAATTGCGAAGCCTCAGAAGATGTAATCAATCAGTACTTCATATGTTACGGGAAAAAAAAGATCCTTCTACACGATTCTTTATCTCCGTTACCACCTGTATCGATCATACATGGTGGATGTGATTCAGCGCCGTTCTGGGGAAGATCTGACTGAAATCATTTGTGTGTGTGTGTGTTCACTGACGTATCCGGCTTGTGAGAATCACCAGATAGCATCAGTAAGATGAAAGACTTTCATTACATGAAAAAGTTTGGAGACAGCTACAAATGAGTCCCATGGTCTCATACAGTGATGCAAAGGACATAAATAAAGATATTGTGAGCTGTAATTATTTCCAGACAGCAGTAGCAGGATGTGAGACATTATTTTTGAGCATGAAAATTATTTAGAGGAAATGATTTGTTAAACAAGGTGTGTAATTATATATATATATATATATATATATATATATATATATATATATATATATATATATATACACACACACACACACACACACACACACACCTGGCTGAAATGACAGAAAGGAAAAAAGAAAAGTTGTAACATTTATTCATTCCTCCACTCTCTCTCTCTCTCTCTATATATATATTGTGCTGTATAAAATATAAATTTAATCTGTACAAAAATAATAAACACATAAAAAATAAATTGTTTCACTTGAACCCCTTAAACTATCAGGTTACTGTTCAGATATTTATTTTAAAGTATAACACACAGTAACTGCTACAAATTAACACTCAAACCAATAGAAAAAAGGTGTAGCTGGGAGTTTAAGGTGTTAAATGTTTCAGATTACATTACATCACAAGACATTTTGAGCAATAAAGTATACAGTATATAAGACCTATCTACAGTCATTTTATTTGATTTGATTTTTTTTCTAATACCACTGGGGGGCGTCAGTGATCTACATCTACTAATGTTTGCATTTCCTATTGATATACAGTGCAAGACCACAATACTTCCTCAGAGTGAACGTGTGGGTAAAGTGCAACTCGCCTACTTGTTATTTGACATTTGACATTCAAACAAGGGCATTCAGTTTTCTTTTGAATTCTGCCTTGGCTATAAATTCAGGAGGACTCACATTGTTAAACATTAATGATTACAAAAATGAAGGACGGTAAGGAGGAAGGAAAGGGGGTCTTGAATACTTGAGCCTTCCTTAACTAAACTAATGAATGATGTAACTGTTCTGATAATGGTCCACAGAATTCTTCCCTGAGATATGTTTTTTAACTGCACATCATATGTTCAGTCAATTTGGCTTTTTCCCAACGAAGAGAGAGAGAGAATAAAAAAAAACAAGTGTTCACTCATCCATCTTCTGTAAGCTTTTAGATCACAGAGGAGGGAGCACACACCGAACGGGATGCCAGACCATCGCGGAGCACTTCATGTCTAAATTCACACGTTCCCGCCTAGAGACAATTCAGTGGAGGCAGTAAACCTACCGGCATATTTCTGCGAGGTGGGAGGAAACCTGAGAAGCCGTAGGAAACCAACACAAACACCTGGGGTATCGATGAAATACTGTGTTAAAGCTCCATCACAATAACAAAATTGATTTTCTCACTTCAGTGGAATTAGGTTGATTGTACAGACAAGTCACAGAGCAGTAATGTTCTCTGTATGCAAATGTTTTTTTCTTGCGTCATACATATTTAAGAGCTTATCTGGTTAAGGCATGCAAATGACCCTCGGCAGTTTAATGCATGACCTTCTTTCTCCACGCTACCCTCGAACAAATTTCATACAAGTGGGCTTTCCCTTAGCCCCTTGTCTACTTTGTGTCCTTGCATTCGGTGCCAGTGTATGAGGGGAAGTGTGTTGGTGGACGTGTGTAGGGTTTTCATTTGCATATTCATCAACATGTGTTTTGACGATAAATGTGTGGGTGTGTTTGCACCTTTTCTGTTGTCTAGTGGACTCTAAAACAGGGTTTGCGTGTGAAATAAAATCTACACATGACTACTGGTGTCAGATGATGATCCACTACAGCGCCAAACCCCACCACACACACACATACACACTCAGCCTGAGATTAAACGTTCACCGCTAACAAGCCAGTGGATTTCCCCCTTGTCTTCTTCAGTACTTAGTCATCCCACTTTCTTGCACTGACTGTATCGCGTCTTTGCTGTCCTCTTGCTCACAGGATACGCACAGCTCTTCCTCTTGAGAAAGAGGAAACTCAGGCTCCGGCTGGTGCACGCAGGGGCTGATGGGAATGGAACAGGAGCCCGTGGCCGGGTTCACCTGGCAATTAAACGTGGCCGTGATGCTGAGGTTAAGAACGGGGCTGGAGACAGCGGGCTGCTCGACATGGATGCAGTCCTGACTCATGCCTGTGCCCTGGCTGTGGCTGTCAGATGACGATGAAGTGGACGGGTCGCTGTTGCTATCTGCTAACAGTCCCTGGTTTTCTGTCGGGCTGGAGAGGTGGACTGAGTTTAAACTCTGTCTGGCCTAAAGACAAGAGAGACGAGCGTTTAAGCTGGACTGTGAAGGCCTCGGCATACATAACTTAGAGACAACAATGACTGTCATGTGAAGACTAAATCACTTTTGTGAGCTTGTAAGCTTTGTGTACGAATGCTCCAGTACTGCATGTGGCTACTACAATTTCCAGTGAGATCAAAACTATACACAGTTGAGGTCATAAGTTTACATACACCTTGCAAAATTTGCTAAATTTTAATAATTAAAAAAATGTTTATTTAGTTCTGCCCTGAATAAGCTATTTCACATAACAGATGTTTCTATATAGTCCATAAGACACAATAATAACTGAATTTACACAAATGGACCATCTTTTCACTCTGAGGACGACTGAGGGACTCCTACACAGCTATTACAAAAGGTGCAAACATTCACTGATTTTCAAGAAGGCAACACAGGATACATTAAGAGCCAGGGAGTGTAAACTTTTGAAAAGAATGATCGGTGTAAATTGTTATTATTTTGTCTTTTGCGAAACATGGAAATATCTTATGTAGCTTCTGAAGGGCAGTACTAAATTTTAAAAAAATAACAATTTACACAGATCAACCTGTTCAAAAGTTTACACTCCCCTGGCTCTTAATGTATCCTGTGTTGCCTTCTTGAGCATCAGTGAACGTTTGCAGCTTTTGTAATTGTCGTGTACGAGTCCCTCAGTCGTCCTCAGTGTGAAAAGATGGACCTCAACATCATATAGTCGCTGTTGGAAAGGGGGTCAAATATGTAGAAGATGCTCGAAAAGCAAAGAATGTGCAGGACCTGGAGGATTTATTCTGAAGAACAGCAGGCGGTTTAACTGCTCAGGACAAAACAAGGGACTCTATCTATGAACAACTATCACAAAACATAAACACAGTCGTTGATCATCCAAGTAACGACACACAGTATTAATAATCGAGCGTGTGTAAACTTTTGAACTGGTTCATTTGAGTAAATTCAGTTATTATTGTGTCTTGTGGACTATATGTAAACATCTGTTATGTGAAATAGCTTATTCAGGGCTCTACACATTTTCTCTAGATCATGTTTTTGCAGATTTTGCTCAAAATATTCCCATTGCTTCCTGACTTTTCGTACCCCGTAAAATATGAGTCCATTCAGATACTTACTTCGACACCTTCATGAACTGCAGGTTTAGCTAGAGCTGCGAAGAAAATGGTGGGGGGAAAAAGATTAGAAGAAAAATATTTATAAAAAAACAAACAAACAATCTTACCATTTATAATTTATTGAAATTCATTTGAAAGAACAGACTGGCTAAAATAGAAAAATTGCCAATATTGTGCTTTTGCCACACATTTTTCAAAGAGCTGAAAATCTTGCATGTTAGAACTGAACAAGTCTTATGACATCATAAAATCTAAAAGCAAATCGCACTAAACGTAAATCATGGCCATGAAACACCAGAAAAGAAAGGGTATCTACCAGGCTCATGGTTCATGGAGGACAGTTTACATTACATCAGAGTCAAGTGAGTACGATAAAAGATGATGATACAAAAAAAAAAACTTTCAATGCTGTACTTTGATCTATGCTGATTCTGACATGCCACATATACAAAATCTTGCAGACATTACCTTTCCTGTGACAAATACAGAAAGTTGCTATCAGCAAAACCATCAGCAATGCAGCGACAGGCAAACCTGATGGTGCAAGATTGATAGATATAAAGAGATAGCAGAAGGAAGAGAGAGAGAAAGAGAAAGAGAGAGAAGGGGAACAACACAGAACGGAAGTAAAGAAGGAAATGTCATATAGGGCAAGGAAGGGAGGGACAAAAAAAAACACAAAACACTTTAACACCATTGCATGCTGAGGTTCCCAGGAACTGGCCTGCTTATCTCATTAAAAAATACAATAACAGCCAAGAAAAACACAACCAATATCCTGATAAATACACAGAACAATCTATCTACAGGAATCAGCTTTTGGCTTGTACCCCTACTATAAAAATTCTTGCTTTACCGATCCATAAGGCGATGAATCTGTCAGGAGGACGTGGTGAATATACAGGGAATAAACTCTGTGATGTGGAGTAAGAAGTCAGGAATGGAGGCATCGTAGAGGGCTCGGTGGGTGAAGAACTAGTCTTTGGCGTGATGGTTAGGGGACAAGTGGTAACACGACTTGGGACTGTGCTCAGAACTGGACCACACACTGTGTCGGTTGTGGCAGTGCCCCGAACCAGCACACTCCTGCAATACAGATCACACCTGAAAAAAAAAAGCCCTGTTAGTGTTAGTACGCAAAGTGCCAAATAAGTGCCTTGAATGCAGGTGGAGAGAAAAATGTCTCCTTATACATAAAATAAAAGTGTTTTGAGCTACATTCAGTAAAGCTCAGCTTGAAAAGTGAGTCAGCTACTGAGATTTTCACAAGATCACACACAAAAGTTCCTCAAGGGTTATTTTGAAGCATTTAAGAGTTCTACTTTGAACCTTATTTGAAATGAAAACCAAATAAAATGAATAGTCATGAATAAAAAATATATAGTTCTTCCTGCTTTACTGATTTCCAACTGATGTGAATTTTAAGGCTAACAAGATCTGATATCAAGCTAACTCACGTTAGCCTATTATACTGTGTAAAGCAGTAGCCAGGTCTCTATCGAGCTAGCTGATATTAGGCTAATTAAACCTAGCAGCTAAGTTCGCTAGCAAGCTAACTAACATCGAGCTAAGTAAAAGCAGATGCAAACTGCCAAGTGTTAACCGTTAGTCATGCTCGCTAGCAAGCTAGCTAACATTAAACTAACTAAAAACCAGCAGCCAATTCATTAGCAAGAGAGATGCTAGATAAATGTAGCCTTTTGTTGTGTGCTAAATGTTAGCCGAACTCGCTAGCAGGCTAGCTTATGTTAGGTTAATGGTTATATTTTGTATTTAAATCCAGGATAAGCTAGCAATAAAGGGAACAAACAACATTAAGTAGCTAGGAACCTAGCCAACAAGCTAACAAACAATTGGTTAACTATATATTAAAATCAGTAACCGGTTTGCTAGCACGTTAGACAACATAAGGCTTTCATATTGTAAACAGTAGCTAAGCTCGTTAGCATGCTAGCTAACAATTCCCTGATGAAAAAAAAAAAAACAATCAATAGAAACGCTCTTAGAATTTGTAATGGTTTTAATGGTTATAATGGAAATTGTATTGGTTTTAATGAAAACTGTAATGGTCCCTGTGGATCTCTACTGGTAATTTGTTGCCTTCTATTGGTGGCATGTTATGTCTAGTGGATACAATTAAGGACCTATGTCCTTAATACGTACTTCTATGTAATGGTTTTGATGGTTAACAACTGATGGTTTGTAATGGGATTTGTAGTGGAAACCATTTGAATTTCTGTAATGGTTCTATTGTTTGTTTTAAGCAGGGCTGACTAACTATTAGGTGATTAAAACAATTAACCAAGCGACCTTTGCGTGCTAGAAGGGGATAGGAATACAAAGTGGAAATTGCCACTGATTAACTTGTGTGCAATTATTTTATAGTTTTATTATCACTCAGGTACCGAATGCTGTGCTTTGTTATAGCAGTGTACGAGAAATGATATACATATATATATATAAATAAAGTTTATTATTATTACCGAGTGTGTGGCAAGCATGGCTGCGTACTGGTTTCATTAGAGTATGTTCCTTCAGGACAAATACCACACCTGACATTTTCTGTAGCCGTACCTGCATCAGACACATGCAAATATACCCAAGTAATCTTACAAATCATGGTTCAGTGGTAGAAAAACAGGAAAATAATCAACAACAAGCTTTGACACTGGAGACTCCTTCCATAAATGTTAAATAAACATCTTGACTACATGATTACACAATGATGGATCTGAAAGCATTGTCTATCCCTCACAAGTATGATGATGATGATTATGATGTGTGAGGAAGAAAAAAAACTGGTTCAAACCAGAACTGTTTTCCCTGCTGAAAAAAAAACAATATAAACCCTCATAGAATTTGTAATGGTTTTAATGGTCATAATGGGAATTGTATTGTTTTAATGGAAGCTGTAATGGTCCCTGATGGTATCTACTGGTAATATGTTGCCTTCTATTGGTGGTATATTATGTCTAGTGGATACCGTTAAGGACCAATATTGGTTTTAAGGGTTAGCTGATGGTTTGTTGCGGTATTTGTAGTGGAAACCGTCAGAATTTCTGTGACGGTTTCTATTGTTGTCGTTTTTTTTCAGCAGGGCTGTGCTTTAGGCCTATTTGTTTGTTTTTGAGAAAGGAGCCATGTGCTATGATGATCTTGAACTACTCACCATCCTTATCATACAATTCAGCCTCATGATGAAACAACAGAAGATGCGGTCACAAGTTCAAAACCAACACAAGTTGGTTACTTCTGAATTAATGTTTTGTCGCAAGCTGACCCCAAATACACATCCATCACACACACTTTCAAAATCTTCATGTAAAATGTCTTCCATACAAATAAGTTGTAAGTGTAAGTTTTTACTGTAGAAATGATAACATATTAGAACAAGAGCTGGAACTACTGTCAGAGCTGCTGTTAAAGAAAATTAATAAACACTTTCTGACCCAATCAGAATCGAGCCATTGAAAGTGCTGTTGTATAATAATGCAATAAATGTAAATTAGTTTATTGTACTGAACTTTCCCTCCTACCTGGTGATATAGCTCCTTTGCCAGGGGTACACGGCCTGTGCTTTTCACAACTAGTACAAGAAGGAGAATCATCTGAATGAACGCAGTACCACCCAGGCTTACACACACATACTGCATCACTGACCCTGGTGCACTGCTTGGCGTATTCCACGCCCTTGTCTGCCAAAACAATTGAGAATTGAAACAGCATTAAAAAGGGGCAGTAAAAATGTAAAAATGGTTGATTCTACATACGTAAGGAATAAACGACAACCGGGTAGGCTATTATAGGAAAGTAATCGATGACGAGGTGGTATGATGCATATGATATGCTATTATTTTTGTTCAATTTATTATTAATCTTTATTCAGTGTCCTCTATGCAAGTCCCTGTGAATGAGCTGGTACTATAGAAAAGCTAACATATTAGATCAAGCACATTCATCAACATCTTCTGACCAATCACAGAGAATTGTGTATTTGAGAATTCAAATACACAGGAGGATAAATATAAATATATAGGCATGATGTTAGGCATGGGCAGATTATGATCATTACAAAAAGATCCCTACCTTCATAGCATCTAGTGCATGAGAAGCAGTTTGGGTAATAATTCATGTTCTCCAAGTACATTCCATCAGGACACGGCACACACACTGTATCTTCCGTGCTGGTACAACCTCTCGCCTTTCGGGTTCCTGTATCAATATTAACACACCTAGTAAGCACCAAAACATTTCAGCATTTAAACACATCATCACATCACACATCATCTTACCAGGTTTGCATTTGCTGCAGCAGAAGTTGTCGGCCTTGTACTCAGTAGAGCTGTCCCTGCACGCACCATTCGTTTTGTATGGCAGCGAATAGGACTGCAGATGAAAAAACAGCAGGAATCAGAGACTGACATTTAGACAGACCCGCAACCAGGAACCGACACTGCTGAAAAGATCCCAGCAAAAGAGCAGAAGCAGATTCCACTTCCCTACTCACTGGGATATTTTTATACACCAAGGCATCAAATCTTCCCTATAGTACAGAGTGTACAATCTATCGTTGTAAGTGGGTATCGTTGCACAACTCAAAAATGTGCATGACTGTCAGCAGACCTGTTGAGTAATCAATTAGGCATCAATTTAAGCAATATTTTTAAAAAACCCCACAGAAGTTTAATAACAGTACTGTAGGCATACAGAACAGCTTGGGAAGGATGGTGATAGTGAAGTACAGCTACTGTTGCCACTCCAAAGTTGATTATTTTCCAGTAACGGAGTAACAGTGTTTTATTATAACTCTTATATCACAGTAATTTTGCTAATGATTAAAATGTTTTATTTATTAAATGTCACATACTTTTAATGTTATGGCATGTCAATGTTATATGTCCGGATTAAAACATGCTGTTATTTGACAAAAGAAAAATGTATAATTGTTGAAATGGTGACCTTTTCTGGTCGATAAGCAGATGTTTAATTAACATTTAGGGAAGGAGTCGCCGGTGTCAGTGCTTTGTAACACAGTGAGGTAAAGCTATAACTTTTCCGGAGTTAACGCTTTTTGCGTTTTCTCAGTTACACGACAAGCTGCAGTTTACGTCTTATCGAGAGAGAGAGAGAGAGAGAGAGAGGGTGGAGAGGGAACAACCGTTTATAGCTGCTATAAAAGAAGTGATAACAGGAACAGGTGCATCTTTAACAGACATTCCACAACATTAAATGTAACTGTAAATGTAATTAGGTTCATTCTTTAATTGTACCTTCTGCTATTATAGCAGCTGATGTGGTATAAGAGGAATAATTCACTTCTTTCAACGTACAAGAGAAGAATTTTAATTATGATGTTTTATTCAGACCCATAAAATAAAATATTTGTAGCTAAGCAGCAAAACAACAACAAATACTCTTACAGATTAATAGTTTAACATTTAGTCTAACGCATTATGGTGCAGTTGCACAAATTTGAAGATAAATCCACCACATGCCATTAACCACGTCTCTTCCCAGAGAGATAAACACCCATTCTGGGAAACGCATAACGCGTTGCCGGGAAACGAGCTACAGTCAAAGGGTAATCGCTTCCGGAATGCATTCCTCTACCTGCCTGTAGACAGCACCCGCCCCCTGCGCCATGATTGGTTAGATGTTTATTGTCGCAGTCCGCCGGTTGGAGGGTTTCACGCAAAGCTCTCGCGCGTAAGAACGTCTAACCAATCACAGCGCAGGGGGCGGGGTTCGGTGGGGAAAGGCCTTGACACTTCCTGAACAGCAGCAAGCTGCATGACGCATCAACCACATACGGTGTATCTAAGCGCACAAGAGCTGACACACATCCTTTTACACGCGCGCGCGCACACACACACACACATTCACCTTACGCCGCCTGCAAAGACACGCTTGGTGTCCGACTTTTGCACTTGCTTTGCAGTAGTTCTACAAGCTGACAATAAATCTATTGACATCATGCATGTGACTTGAAGTGGAACATTTGAAGTGGATTTTTTTTTTTAAACACTGAACCATTACACTTCAATGTCTTCTGTTATATTAAAGAATTCTGCACTCCAATTCATAACAATTTGATTAAAGCAAGTTATCAATACATCAACATTTACTGATAACTTAAACGCTTATTTACAAAAAGTTATAATAAAAGACTAGAATAAGGTTTCAGACCTTCCTTGTTTGTCAGTTTTGGCATCATAAATGAAAAAATCTATATTTTCTGGCATACATACATGATACCGTAATCCATTTCAAATCCTGACACGAATACATTTCTGTTTAACAATAAAAATGGATTCACACAGCAGTTGTGTGTGAATACATTCAGCCTTCCCTGAAATCCTTTTTTTTTTAAATAAAAAAAGAATAAAATATAACAGTGAACATCACTCAACATTATTACCACCAATATGCCATGCACATGTGCTCAAAAACTTTCATAAAAATCCAAAATATAAATTGTTATTGTTGTTTTTATCATTAAAATCATTTCCCCTTAGAAATCAGAAAATGCTCTTGACAGTTATGCTTTTCAAAGGGGTTCCTCAAGGTTTCTTTATATAGGTAAGGATTCTTAACTTTCTAATTGGGTTCTAGCGTTTATGGAAGGGAAACGATCTGTTATAGGGTTCTATATATTGTAGAACCTTACGGATTTCCACAGAGGCGAAACCATTGATGAAATACTGCATAAAAGATGTTAAGTAAGGAATAAAACACAGAGCGTCATGCAGCTATAGTAAAATAATCCAGTGGTGAAGTGAAGTTACTGTTACAGAACCGAAGTTGATTGTTTTCTTATAAGAGTACATCCTGAAGCTTTATCTCTGACACTGGAGACTCCTTCTTTAAACGTTACATAAGTGTCTCACCATGTCAACAATTACATTTCCATCACATTAAAGTACCAGAGCTTGTCTCTGCTTAGTCAAATAAACCAAATGTGGGTGAGCACTGTTCCTCTGCACTCTCTTTACACCAACTCCACGAGAACCCGTAAAGAGCTCTATGTAGAGCAGATGGTTTCCTTTTCATATACGGTTCTAAGTGGAATCCATTTAGTGCAGTTGTAGTTCTTAACCATCCAAGAAACCATTAAGGAATCCTCATTTTCTGACAGAAAACAAAGTTTCCTGGACAATCCTCTGGTGTCTCATTGGTGGAAACTTCAAAATGTGGCGTTGGGAACCTTTTTTTTGCTTTGTTAAGTGTACTAGTCCTTTTTTGTTTTGTTTTGTAGATGCACTCTAATGAAAAAAGGATTCGTCGATGTTTTTTCAAAAGTCTTTCTAAACGGATTCTACTCAGAACCATATCTGAAAAGGAAATCCTCTACACAGAAAAAGCAAAAAGCTGCTAGAAGCGTCTAGTCAAGAATGAGCGCCAACGCATCCCTAATTTCAATTACGAACTCCTCAGCACTCTGATACACCTTCTGTTTAACACCTTTTAGGGTGTGTACTGGATTCTTTATTTTCTTCGGAGGGATTCAAGTGTTTTGGTTTGATTAAACTGAAAATCGCTTAATTTTATATTACACGTGCGGGTTTATAAGCCACAGAATGTCAGTTGGAACAAGCAGTTGAGCATGAAATTTACATGATTTACACAAACTATTCAAGCTCATGGGTCTAGTAGAAAAAAATAAAAATTGAAAATTGGATATTCTACAAGAACTGCCTGGTAATTGTGAGTATTACTTGCTTTCTCCAGAACTTTTCCTCAACAAACCATGCAAACGTGGTGAATCATAACGCCCTTTAGTGTGATATTAGCAAAAGAGCCTTAAAACTCAAAACAACACAGAAGCCCTGATAACCTAAACCCTACTTCTGCTTGATATAAAAGTTGAACACGTGCAACGCTTTTCTCTCAGTAAAGAAGAGCTGCATAAACACATTTCAGGTGTGACGTTGGTGTTAAAGAAACCATCTTCACTCCCTTGGTGAATAATTAAAAGTCATGCAGTCGTTATTAGGTCGTTAACAGTTTTAACGGGATGATCGGTTTGCAGTTCTGGTTTGACATACACAGCAAATCAAACCTGACCATTTAACACTTTCCTTTATTCTCAGTTCACCACAAGTCTGTTCTGCTGAACCGGGATTTTGTGGGTAATTACACAACGTGAGTCACACTTTCATGGTGAAGTTCAAGTGTCTACAGCAGAAAATTATTACAACAGCAAAAAAAAAAAAAAAAAAAAAGGAGGAGTATAAAAGTTCATAAAACTCAAATTAATGTACAATTTCATACAGGAGAAACAACACAGGTGGTTAATATAAATACAGCATATATATACATATATGTGTGTGTGTGTGTATATATATATATATATATATATATATATATATATATATATATATATGTGTGTGTGTGTGTGTGTGTGTGTGTATAATATATATATATATATATATATATATATATATATATATATATATATATATATACACGCGTGTGTGTCAGTGTGTGTAACCAACAAACCATATATTTACATAAGAGAAAATCTGAACAAATATAAACCCTTTCCCCCCAATTTGTCATCATTTATCATCAGTAATCCTGTGCACCTCCTCTGATCAAACGTCCTAACGACTTTCCCAAAGGACTCAAAAGCAGGAGGCTGAAAACTAACAAGACTATCGTTATGAATCATTCATTACCGCGAAACATTACTCAGCAAAAGTAATAAAGAGATATGAAGTTTCCTACCTTTGCTTTTGCAAGCGACGCGACAACGCCGAGGATCAAACATCGAAGCCCAACGTTCATTTTTCCAGCTTTTTTTTTACGCGACACTAAAAAGCGCGCTCACACCGTTACGGAGACCTGAAAGCGCATTCACGGCATCACCGCCCCGCTGCATGTGAACGCGCACTTTTCTTTTCTTTTTTTTCTCTTAAGGGTTTGCGGTCAGAACCCGGAAGCACACAGACAAACTTCTTCTTGACTCTTCAGCGTCACGTGTATGGTTACATAACTCTGCGACTCGTGAAAATCAGGAAGGAAACGAAACAAAACAATATACATATATATATATATATATATATATATATATATATATATATATATATAGAGAGAGAGAGAGAGAGAGAGAGAGAGAGAGAGAGAGAAAGAGAGAGAGAGAGATATGATGAAGAATTAAGGCAGCTTGTCCGAGCATGCTCGTTCTGAAGTTTTGTTTTGTATTATATACTTCTGTTTAGCTGCTTGGACAGCAGTGCAGCTGCAACTCACAGGTTTATGCTGTAATACTTTATGGTTTCTATAGCAACAACTCATTCACAGGGATTTTTCTGTAAGGAGACGTTTATTTTACGTTTGAGGAAGGAGCCTCCGGTGTCAGAGGTAACGCTGTAAGCTTTCTGACATCTTCAGGACAGGAGTTTATGTGGTGTAGTTTCTTGGTAACCCAGCGATTTTATTATTTATTTATTTCTGTCTTATTAACTTCAAGAGAGGGGCGCACATTTGCCTCACACCGCCAGGGTTGGAGGTTCAGTTCCCGCCGCAGCACTGTTTGTGCTGAGTTTGCATGTTCTCCCTCTGCTGCGAGGGTTTCCTCTGGGTACTCCGGTTTCCTCCCCAAGTCCAAAGTGACCGTAGTGTATGAATGTGTATGTGATTGTGCCCTGCGATGGATTGGCACCCCGTCCAGAGTGTATCCCACCTTGTGCCTGATGCTCTCTGGGATAGGTGCCAGGTTCCCCGCGACCCTGTAGGATAAGCGGTATAGAAAATGGATGGATGGATGGAACTTCGAGAGAGAGAGAGAGAGAGAGTAAAGAGAGGCAGGTGAAGGAAGGACTGTTTATAGCTGCTGTAGGAACTAACTTGTCCTCACAATATTAAATGCAACTATGTTATTTTATAAAAAAAATATTGCAATCATTGTGGTGGTATAAAACACTTCGGCGTGTGCTGTTATTGGAAAATAATCATGTTTTATTCCGTTAATAAAATACAGGTTGTCCCAAAAGTCTCCATACAATGTTTGCCAGCACCACGATGGTTCGGCCTTCATCAGTATGAAATAATATATAAACTAATATATAATATATAAACCAAGTATGAAAAATTTCTGAAGACATTTTACTAAAATGTTAAGTTCTCCTATATATGGAGACTTTTGGGACACCTTGTATTTTACGTAGATTTAAAAAAAAAAAAATTGAAGAAGATATTACTAAACAGTTTCTAGAAACACTTCTACAGCATCTACCTGCTTGAAAAATCCCAGGGTTATGAATATGCATTAATATGAAAACTGACCACATCCTTACGTACCTCCTTCTTTCCTTAAATATCTAGTCAAGTTACGTAATTGCTCGTAAGCTAGTTTGCATTTGACACATGAAGACACGAGAGGGATTTTTGAAATCAGAATTTCGATCGGCACTCTGTTTACTAGAATTTAACACCGGAAACTTCCTTGTAGCGCGAACATAATAATAATAATAGTAGTAAATGTAGTTTACAAAATAATAATAGAAACCGTAGCTTTCTGTCCAATTCACACAGCTTGTGTACTTCATATGCGCTAGCGGTCGATGGCAATTCAGATCGTGTAAATTTGTAGTTACAACAGTTTACTTAAAAATGTAATATGAGATAGTAGTAAACAAGCAACCTATTTGCGTTATAACGTTGTATGTTATACATTTAAAATCTTTTACAGAAAGTGAAACAGCAGTCTGTATGGAGTTTACGCTTTGGCTTTATTCATTTGCACAAGTGAAAAGAAACACCATGTAAAAAAAACGCCAAAAAAACAAAAAACCCAACAACAACAAAAACGCAGCAGGATAGATTTCGCCGCACATTAATAACAAACCTCACAACAATGATTAAAATGAAGAATGTTCTGTTTTGTGAAACGGGCAACTTTAAAAAACAAAACAAAACAAAAACAAACCTTCAGGAACATGTCTGGTGTGAATTGGACTTTATCCTCAAACGTCATTACAACCATCATGAACACTAGCTAACCAGCTAGCTAACTACCCTTCTCACTAGCCAGCTAGGTCACTACTAGTTAACTAGCTCGCATTTGTTACAGGTTAAAATTGCATCAGCGTATTCTCAGTGGTTTATTTAACAATAGCTAAGCCTATAAAAATCTAACAATAAACATACAAACTTTCATTTGTCATGAACATTAGCTAAATTAGCTAGTTTAGCACACAGGTCCTGAAGCAATAAATGTCCGAGTACAGTACGCCATCATCTAATAATCCTGGACATCTTTTTAAAGCAATGTAGCTTTATGTGTGCAAAGTGCTCATGTTTTTGCTCACGTAGTAAAGTGAGCTGATATGTAACGCTCCCCGATATTTACACACAGAGAAGGTGTGTTTCAAATGAACAAATGACTGAACCACCAGCCTCTGTGTGTGTGTGTGTGTGTGTGTGTGTGTGTGTAGACTTGGGGAAATCCTTCACATGGTGAAATTTTGACTAGGTCTGAAAACTACAGACTTTCCAGAACTGAAATACGTTTCCCCTTTGCATGAAGATCAACAACAAGCAAAGTCACAGCATTTGTAATGTCTTTACAGTGTAATCGTAAATATGAAGTTTTCTTCCATTTCACGATTATGGAAGGAGTCTCCAGTGTCAACACTTTGCAACAGTCAGAGGTAAAGCCATAACAGGAAAGCCCTTGGAACAGTGGAGGTTTTATGCTTTGAGGTTTCTTGTCTGTTGAGGCGACGAGTGTTCTACCACATTAACTGTAACTGAAAACGGATAAAAAGAAGTATGATGTGTGATTCTTTAGTAGATGACAATCATATGGCAAGTTGCTGTGATGGAAGCGGAATAAAAAAACACTTCAGGACATGCTGTTATAGTCGATTATTTTGCTACAACAGCACGACATTGTGCCTTGTATTCCCTTATCAGTAGATAAGAATAAACACGATAAATTGCCTGAGGAAATGTGGAAGACCTGGAAAAGGGTTCCAAGTAAAATCAAAATGACTTCCTGTTAACTTCTAAAGAAGTGTTTTAACATCCTTGCTCCTGTGATGGGATGCTGATGCCTGATGACTCAGTGATGAAGTTCTTTTGAATTCCAGTGGGGGAAATAAGTATTGGATGTGTCAACATTTTTTTCAGTAAATATATTTATATATTATATTTATATATTAATTATATTACATGAGGCTATTCACATGAAATTTTCACCAGACACCAGTATTAACTCAATGGTGCTCTGTATCTGATTCCATCAATATGTTTCGTAACAATAATGTTGCAAAGGTCTTGGGAGAGCTCTTGGTTTTTACCCATCATGAGATGTTTCTTGTGTGACACCTTGTTAACGAAAAGCCTTTTTATAGACCATCAATGTACTAACCTAGCTACTAACCTTGATATTAATTTGCACAGATAGGGGTATAATTACTTATGGATTTCAACTGGTTCCTTGCCTTACCTTGCCTTGGAGAACTGCTTTTTCTTAGCGTGTTCAATACTTTTTTCCTGTGTCATTCCACTCTATTACACATAACCTTATTTATGGAGTTTAATGTTGTGAAGTCTTTATATTTCCGGATTTCTTGAGTTAATACCGATATCTGTTGAAAATTTCATGTGACTAGCCTCGTTGGAAATATATTTACTGAATAAAATGCTGACGTGTTCAATACTTATTTCCCTCAACTGTAAGATGCTTTGGATTATAATAAACCCTAGCAAATGAATCGATAGAAATTTGAACAGCTTGAAAAGAAAAATAGACAACTGCACAGTAATACAGAACAGCAGCACATTGGGTCCTGCCGGGACATGCACAGTAATAAGTGACTGAAACATGCAGGTTAAAGTGAATGTCGCTGACATTCAGCAGTCTTTTTATCCCACATTGAGGTATTTTTAGCTCTGCGTGCTTGTGCACCCACACTTCATCAGTAAAACACGGCCTGTCGGCCCACCTGTCTCTGTGTCTGTCTGTCCAACTCACAGGTAAAGCTGTACTCAAACACAAAGGTGTCTAATGACTGTAAAAAAAAAAATAATAGACTGATATTTCTAATTATATCGTTATATCATAATATTCTAATATATTAATATTTACAGTACATCTTATCACTATAGCAACCCGGGAGTTTTTCTTATTCCGTCACTGTCTTCGCACAGCCTCCCACACTGAGAAAGAAAAAACCCTGAAAGTCACAGTGCTATACAAACAAACTCAGCCCTATTCACAGCCTCGCTGCTGTAACAGGACAAGTTTTCTACACTTCATGGGCCAGCAAAGAGGCTCTGTGACTCGTAATGCCCCGTTCTGGTTCATATATTCCTTTGCTTGAGCCGACGTCGGTGTTCAGACCCGGACATTTCATTTGCTCGTGGCCGGAACTGGAATGCTCAGCTCCTTGCCAAACTCTTCCTGTGTAGCCATTCTGACGAAGTCTTCTTCGGAGCTGGATTCCTGCTGAGGCACGCTCATGAGACAGGTGTCTTCGCCGATGTCTTCTGTGCCCGTCTCCGCCTCCTCTTTTTTCTCGTTCGAGTTCGAGCCGAGGATCACCATCCCGGGGGAGTAGATGAAAATAGACCCTACGGCGACAAGAAGCATTGAGTGTGGTTCGCCGTGGAACCTGACAGTCTATGCAGGCAAAAAAAAAATCTGGGACACAGAAACCAAACCCTTACTTTTTTTACTATTAAAGCCACAATGCAGCATGTAGGGGAGGAGAGAAACGCACAGTGTGGAAAGGAAACACGCAGGAAATAGTAGTGTAATAGTTGAAAGAAAACCCAGATGTGAAAAATGAGACCGGATCCCCCAATTTAAATATGATTTGGATATGGAATGGAGTGAGAGCTGCAGAAACTGTCGTTTCTGTACATTAGTCACTACTGAAATGCTTGTTGGGAAGTACGGATTTTCACTTCTGCAACTTGACTTGTAGTTTCGTTCCCAAACTACAAAAACAGGACTTTGTAAACCCTGCTCAAATTTTGGCTGATACAACAGGAAATGTTGTTTCGCCATGGGACAAATGATTAAAATATATATATATATATATATATATATATATATATATATATATATATATATATATATATATATATATATATAAACAGTGATATGAAAACAAAAGGAAAGTGGGAAATGGGAAGCAGTGGATAAACAAGATAAAATAAATGAACTCTCACATGTTTAAGTTTAACTCTTGTTGAAGGTGAAATAATACACTCTCCCAAACGTTCACACGCATTGACACAACACGGCTGGGCCTTTAGTTTTGTTAAGGCTCTGTCACATGAACTCTACCTCTTGTGCATAACACAAATAGTTATGCACATGCATATTCACACATACACACGTGTGAAAATGTGTGACAAATAGACATACACTGAAAAAAGCATGAGAGATCTTAGCATGAGAAAATTTCTTGAATATAGTCAAATATATATTTGTATATCTTAAGATAAACAAAATCTAGGATTATTAAACCTATTTCTAGACATTTCTCACTAATCTGGAATTTAACTATCTTGAAATAGTCTTGTTTTATTAGTAGGGCTGGGCGATATATCGATATAATCGCGATAAATGATTACGTGATGATTTTTTCTGAGATATCGTTGGTACGGTGATGCAATTTAAAAAAAAAGTTTTTAATAACAACAAATTAAATGGTACGGAAAGGATGCCGTCGATTTGACGTAATTTTTTTAAAAACGTAATCTTCTTTGTCTTTGTAGGCATTAAAGAAAAGTACCTTCAAACTCAGTTTAACCTTTTGTGTTTATTTTACTGCTGTTTTGCAGGTGGTTTGTTATATATAACAAAATTATATATCGCGATACTTACATCGTGTATCGTAGAAACCGTGAGATAATCATTTTTGTCATAACGCACAGCCCTGTCTAGCTTGCTTCTTCCCCCCTCCAGGACTGAGCCACTTAAAAAAAATTAATAATACATATTCATTAATATGTAACAGTAATGGTGGAATGGCACAGAACGTAGCGAAGTAAAAGTTCTGTTCTGTGATAAAAAATTAACTCGATTAAGCGTATAAGTACGGCTAGTTAAACCTACTTGTGGTTACAGACAGTTCAGAAAGGGAAGAGTGTTTTTTTGTGTGTACTGATGACATGGCTTGTTCTTTAAAAAAAAAAGCTGATGACAAAAACAGAACAGACGAGAGAAGTATGTGTTTATAACCCCTGCGTCAAATTCACGTCAAATCTGTTCTGTGGCAAAAAGGTCAACATGGAGCGCCACTACAAAAACAAAACCACTACGAACTGTCTCGTTTATAGCCATAAACTAATCGCTCAGATGTTTAAGCATTAAAAGGTAACCTTTTGCGACCATTTATTCATGTTTAAATCACTTATCCGGATTTATTCCTCCTCGTAAGCGAGGAATTTTATGTAGCTGGACCTTCACAAATTTTATTTGAATACCCCTGGGCTAACCTATAAGCTCTCCTCACCAACAGTGTTGTTGATGCCATCCGCTTTCCCGACGTGCTCCATGGTGACCTTCTGATTTTTCCCAGGGAATGACCCCTGACCCTGGACTTCTCTAACAGTGTCGGTGACATCGCTCACAGGTACCACAATGTCGACGGGCGGGTTAGGGTGGGCTGTGGGCAACACGGGCTGCTGCAAAGAGCAAGAAGAAAGCGGAAATGAGCTCGAGATGATTTTGTGTGTATCATCAAAAAGACTTTGTGCAATATTAAGCAAAATAAAAAGTCACTCACGTATCTTTCAAATGCCAGACCTAAAGAGACAATAAGAGAATAAGAATGAAATTCTGCGCAGCATGTCCTATTCTCATAAATGCAAGATGATTGATTTAAATATTGCATTGTCATAAAGTGAAAGTTCATTACAATCTGCCCGAGTTAAATGTGTTAAATGCACTACTTAAAAGCACTCCCGTGGTTTCTCAGGTTGTCTCAAGCGTTCGCCAGGATGTAATTCTGAAACTCTATCGAAGTGCGCTTTAATGGGAAAGAGAGCACGTGAGTTCTGAGGCAATGCGGTTTACAGTAAGAGGCAGACCGAGGGAGATTCCAGTATGAGTGCTGATAATCTCAACTTTGGGTTTATTTTAGGCAAAAAAGGTCATAGAAGTACAAATTATAAACATATTTCAGCGTCGCTTCTTTTCGTGCACGTTCATTCCTTTGCTTTTTGTTCATCAAAAATAGTTTTTGCATGCAAGGGGTATTTTTGTTGCATCATTTGCAGTTCCATAAAAAAAAAAAGAAAGAAGTCAACATTTCTGCTGGTCAGAGTAATGCGGGCATTTGCAGAAAGTTCCTTTCAAGATGGAGACCTGGGGAAGGGAACACATTTGTGAACTGAGTCGCATGTTTTTTTGTGCTGCAAACATCCATTTTCTGTGCCGCTTATCCGACACAGGGTCGTGCGAGAGCCTGGAGTCTATCCCTGGGAACTCAACCCATCGCAGAAAACAATCACACACACACACACACACACACACACACACACACACTACGGACAATTTAGAGATGCTAATCAGCCTACGACGCATGTCTTTGGACTGGGGAGGAAACCCCCGAAGCACAGGGAGAACATGCAAACTCCACACACACAGGGTGGAGGCGGGAATCAAACCCCCAACCCTCGATGTGCAAGGCAAACGTGCTAACCTCTAAGCCACCGTGCTCCCCCTGCTGCAAACATATTTGATTTCCTGAGACGACATGAGGAAAAAACCTTGAGAGGGAACCCATCCTCGTCTGGGTGATAGATAATGCCGTTCTAAATCGTTATAGTATACAATGTCAAAGAGTAAATACAAACACTATTGAGTGTGTTAAAAGGATGTTCAGTACATCCGCAGTGCAGGTCAGATCGTATCTGTC
Source organism: Ictalurus furcatus (assembly GCF_023375685.1). NCBI lineage: Eukaryota > Metazoa > Chordata > Actinopteri > Siluriformes > Ictaluridae > Ictalurus > Ictalurus furcatus. The sequence goes on along the minus strand of NC_071275.1, from coordinate 10,308,654 downwards.
TCCTTTAAAAGATCACGTTCATAACCACAAGTGATCCATATCTGTCGTTAATGAGAACACTTAGGCAATTCTTAGGCAATAGTTTTCCATCAGTACTCAGTTTCAGTAGATTCCTTTTTTTCACCTTTACTTGAATTGATTCCTCAAATATCGAGTACACTGTATGATCAAAAGTAGGTGGACACCTGAGTATTGAACATCCCATTCCAAAACCATGTGCATTAATATGGAGATGTTCCACCTTTGCTGCTATAACAGACTCTTCTAAGACTATTTCACTAGATTTTGGAGCGTGGGTATGGAGATGTGTCCATTCACCACCAAGACCACAAGAGTTCAGGAACTGATTTCGGCAAGAAGGGCTAGCGCAAAGTTGCCATTTCATTTCATCCCAAAGGTGTTCAGTGGGGTTAAGGTCAGGGCTCTGTGCAGGACACTCGAATTCTTCCACTCCAACCTTAATACACCATGGAGCTGGCTTTGCACACGGGCGTCGTCGTGCTGGAACAGGTTTGGGCCACTTAGTTGCATTGAAGGGAAATTCAAGGGAAGGGAAGGCATGACATTCTATACAATTATGTGCTTCCAACTTTGTGGTAACAGTTTGGGCAAGAAGCACATATGGGTATGATGGTCAGGTGTCCACATACTTTTGGCTATATTGTGTAATTCATTAATTTCCCCATCCTTCCACTGAATATCGTCACTGCTGTTGCTGTGTTACCACCGTTGTTTTGCCGCACTGCAGACACTAGATGAGGATGATGATGACTGTGATAAAGCCGCATAAATTCCCACATTCATGTCACATGACCTCATCTCGTATATCTATCAAATCTGTATCTAGGACCACATATGAAAGTGGCTCGGGACTAATTTGAAGACTGGTTTTTATGTATCAGATCAAAAAAATCAGATCTGTATCATGATAAGTATCATGACACACCCATAGTGTGTCAGGATCAAGCACCATACACACACACACACACACACACACAAAATTGTGTTGTTGAAAATATTGTTTTATTTACTTGTAGATCATGTGGAACTTGTTTGTTATTAGTGTGTGCAATGCATTGTGGGTACACACCTGCCCACTCGAGTTTGTTCTTGATGGCTCTACTTTTGCACTTTAAGGACACGCATGTCACCAGACACAGGGACACAAGCAGCAGAAGCAAAAAGATCCAAGTGGTCTTCGAAAGGGGCTCAGATGGTGGAACAGGGCCCTCTGTTGGAGAAATGAGAAAAACGCTCGTGCAGTTCATGAGACCAGAAAACCCAACTTACACAATAGCTACGAAAACAGAACAAGCAGGGAAGGGTGTGAACAATACTCAGTAAATAATATAAAACATATTACGCTACTCTACGTACTGGTTTCTCGAGTCATTCTGAAGTCGGCACTCACGCCTAAAGGAGCTGTCGTCTCAAAGGATAGAGACCTGTCCAGGTTCTGAGAGACCTGATACACCGTGTGGACTGAATTATTGACTGCTCGGGTGCTGTTGGGCTTGAGGATAGATGATGGGAGTGTCTGAGTCGTGGTGTTCGGTGTGTCTGGCGTTGCGCTTGTGGGGTTTAGCTTAGGAAGGACTGTCGAAATTTCAGACACCTGGTTTGGAGAGATGGGCCAATTGACTGCTTGGGTGCTGTGGATCTTCGGATGTCCACACACACGGTCCGCAGTTGGCGATCCTTCTTCAATCACCACCTTCCCTAAACTGGCACAGCTGACAGAGACATAAACACCGGGCATGTGAAATGCAAGCAAAATCATTTTCATACATGGTAGGTGTTTGGGGTTTTCACAGGGCCTACCTACAAAAGCCATACATTCGGCTGAACCCACGTCTGCTACAGAATCAACATGCTAATACCGATGTTATAGACACCCGTATTTAATAATGACTCTGTCAGTACAGACGGTTAAACAGATCTTGTGTCCTAAATGCTATTATGTATGTTAAATTCATACACCCTCAATGAACACAACATCGTTACTGTTGAAAAAAAGTGCAGACTAGGAGAAGAACTGCATATCCTTGGCATGCCATGAGAATCCAGAAGCCTGATTTCCTTCTCATGATCATGTCGAATAATGGCTGTAAACCCTACCGACCTCAGTGAGATATTTTCACTGGTATCTATGCTATGAATTACTGGCTGAACTGAACTTAATGGGAAACCCTTTATAACAGAGAACATTTCTGGTATAAAAAAACAAAACAAAAAACAAAAGGTGGAGCAAGAGTGCAACATTTGTCGGAAATATCATAACGGTTATTCCAAGTGTTTAAAGTTATAAAAGGTATGAGGTATAACGAATCATCATACAACGGTTTGGTTGCCGTGAAGTGTGTCTCCACCATAGCTGAACTGAAACCTAAGTTATTAGTGATGCGTCATCCGCAAATGAGTCGACTCAACGTGTTGGATCGTTTATGTGAATGCTCAAGAGCCAACTCCCATGTGAGCCTTTTTTCTGTATGTAATTCTGTTAACCTCAGTTAAAAGGATAAATGAAAATGAATCATCCGCAAATGAGTCGACTCAACGTGTTAATAATTATTTTCTGTATGTAATTCTGTTAACCTCAGTTAAAAGGATAAATGAAAATGAATCTTTTTTGGTAAGTTTGTTTTATTTATAGTGCATTGTTATTTATTTATCATGTCATTGTTTGTTAATTAAAGGTAGAATAAGCGCTCACTAGAAGACCAATCGTTGTTATAAAAAATAAAGAAATCCCAAAACTCTTTAAACAGGAATTTTGTATTTTTTTTTAAGCAATGAGTCAGGTTCACTCTTATTGGTGAGTCAAATGATCTGACTCACTGAAAAGAGCCAAAATTCCAATCACACTACATGCAGGAATATTGTACCTAGGAATGTTTTCTTTCCCTCACCTACTCTGTAAAGAAATGGGATATTTATTAGACATCAGATTTATTAGATTATATATCTTTGATATAAACATAAATTTATGTTCCCCTGTTAATGAACATGGCTGTTCTTCGTGGACAGCAGTTCCTGCCTTTTCATTGATTCATCGACTCGTCGTTCCTGACTCAGCTCAACAGCATTTTATGAAATGTTAAATTAGTTCTGGCGGTGTTCAAACGTCCCGAATCAGCACGAAAGATTTTTTTCGTCTTTTCACACGTCTGGAAAGTAAAAGCCGCACACCCTCGCTCTCAGCACTGAAACTGAATCTTGCGTCCAGAAGAGAGAGCGAGAGAGAGAGCGAGAGAAGCACTAAAATCCACCTGATGCAGATGTTTCTGTTCATATTTCACATGTACACAGCACAAGGTTAAGAGCGCAGAGCTAGTGCTGGGTGTGACGGGTTATGTACTGAGCATTCCTGTAATGAGCAGCACATGAGTGGTGAAAAAAACTCCCATACTCAGGGAATTTCAGAGATGATGGTGGTGGGCAGTGCTTGTTATGAACCACGCCTAATGATAGCAAAACCTATCCAAGCTGACAAATGCAAAGATAAAGCATTTACATCTATAACAGTAATAAAATGTTATCCTGATTCGCTCCTGCACGATATCTTAGTGATGTTATCAGATAGAAATGATTATCTCAAAGCAGAACATGGTGCTTACTCAGTGAACTGCTGGCAGGATGTCTGTAGATTAGATGTGCTGGTGAAGCCGTTGGTGCACGGCTCACAGTCCCTCCTGCAGGTCAAGTTCACTGGACTTGGGCAGTAGTAGCCGGGTTTGCACTGGCACCTACGGTCAGTTGTCTGATTGCAGGGGTGGACTTGGATCAGGTTTTTCTTAGCTGCGCACACACACACACAGCGAGAACTGAGCGAATCTCAATTATTTATTAAAAAAAATATGTATACACACTTTGCATTTTTCCTGATCTTACCAGTACAAGATGTTGTACACATGTTACAAATGCCCTGTCCATTCCTCAGAGACCAGAAATACTCAGCTTTGCATGGCTCGCACTTGCAGCCTCCAGAGACCCTGCGATAGCCTGTGAGGACACAGTACAGCCTTTATAATGTACACTATATATATATTTACACAACAGTGCTGTTGAATTCTGGATTTCTGATGAGGGGGTGTTAAAATAAACAAGTTTTTCTACCTAACTACAGTTCTGACAGTAGTGCATCTGCAACGAGAACGTGCGTAATGGTCGATAGGGGGAAATTTTCTCTAAGGAGACTTTTGTTTAACATTTATGGAAGGAGTCTTCAGTGTCAGCGCTTTGTAACACTCGGAGGTAAAGCTGTAACTTTTCTGACAGCTTCAGGACAGAGGAGTTCGTGCTTTTCGCGGTTTCTCCTTAACTTGACGAGCGAGAGAAGAAAAGTCGTGCTTTTAACTGAACGCCTGTATGCAGCTGCTATAACGTAAACGACAACAAGCACGAACTTGTTTCCCGGATGTTCAGCGATATCAAGTGTGACTATTTAATACACGAAACAACTGCTGTGAGGAATAAAACATGACAGCTGACGCCGTAATTAGAAAATATATCAATGTCAGTATCCATATGCACCTTCATGTTTTATTCCCTACTGACGTTAGCTGAGTTGTCATAACACAACTAGCCACGAGGCTGTCACCTGCACCACACAATGACTGTACGCTTTGTCTGGAAATGACTCGCCAAGCTTTTCTTTTGCAAGAAATGCAAACAGCCAGCTCAGAAAACCAACGCTCACAGTAAAATCAAGCATCTTCTGTGACATGGAAGTCCGCTGGTAAACAAGTTGAGTATTAACAGATTTACAGATTAGCACAGAACAACATCTCCTGACTCAGAACGTGTATATATATATATATATATATATACACATATATATATATATATATATATATATATATATATATATATATATATATATATATATATATATATACACACACACATATACACACATATACACGATTTAACTCTTGGTCAGTCAAAAGGAAAGTCATAGCCCACGTATATATTCTGAACTACTGAACTGAAGGGTGGGTCAGTGAAATTAAAATGAGTGATTGTATACACGTTCTGTTCCCCTTCACATGTCCTTTTCTGGTTAAATGGCTCACTCAGATGGTGTTAGATAAGCGTTGGGTGTAAACCAGGCATGTATCCATATCTACATTACAGATGTGTTGCGTAAGTAAAGTATGCATTACGTGTAGGAAAAGAGAAGCCTATGATATTTCAATGTGTTTCCTCTTTGTTGAAGGTCAGGGTCTAAAAGCCTGTGTGCACATGCTTGGTGATATTTCCTTTTACTTACTCAATAACTAAGGAAGGGGGTGGGGGGTGGGGGGGGGGAGTGGATCTGCAGACAAGAACATTCCATTCATGAACACACGCACGGTAATGGGAAAAGGACAACAAATACACAAGCTGATTTTAGAGCATGAGCTCATCTGTATGATGCTTCTGTGGAAGTCTACCAAACACCAATTCCTTTATTTATTATTATGATGTCACCGGTGTGACCTTTCATAGGCATATTGTCCTTCTTAAAATATGTTTTTGTGGCCACAGGATAGGTTTGCTTTTTTGCTCATGAAAACACCTCAGAATAAATAATCCTCCCACTGATTTCTCTGGAAAAGCCTACCAGATTCACATGTTGGACAGGGGCCTGGTTTTGCTGGAGGTATCTGGAAGAAGAAGAAAAAGAAGAGCAAGAGAGTTAGACATCAAGTCAGTTGGTTTATTTGTTTATCCGCTTTGAGTCAGAATTGACTCAGTGAGGATTCACAAATGTACTAAAACATCAACCATGCGTTTAGTCATTTCTGGGAATTGGCACAAAGACAAAGCTTCAGGTCATGTTGCCAATTACAACAAGCAGTCACAAACCGTAGTTGTAAACTTATTGGAGTTCTTCCTGGCAAGACTCCAAACAAATGCACCACCAAACCGCATTCATTTATGAATTAAAAGGCGTAGGGGAAAACAAAACAAAAAAAGCATTTCCCCCACACACAGCTTCTATCTTCTACACCTTTTTGTTAACGCTCATCTCTTCCAGTAAACTATACATGCGGACGAGTTTCCACAAGGCATATCACAGTCTAATATTAAAGTGTGTTTAAAATGAACAGATTAAGGAACTCCACAGAACGCTTGACACGACATGAGAACTTTTAAGGGAACTTTGTGGGATGTACAAGCCTGTGAAAATATTATAAAGCCTTATCAGATCAGAGCAAAAACCACACAACTAAAAATATCCGAAATGCAATGCTCTGACCTTCGGCACAATCTCGAAAGGTACAGTACTGAAGTGTCTGTGCTGTTATTTGAAAAGAAAAGAAAAGAAAAAACCCAACCAAACCAAAAACAAAAAACCCAACACATCCACATCAGTGTCAGTGATGCTGAGCTGATCTGTTTTAGAATATCTTCTGGCTGATCACACAGGCAGGCGATGTGGTCAGATCAAGGGGCTGAAGGCTAGAAATGAGTGTCAATCCTACCAGTAAGTCTGTACTGCACCATCATGTAGAATCATCTCTGAAATGCCTGGAAATTCTTTGATGCTTTAGGGTAACCTACATACTGTTTCAAATGGCTCAGCATTTATATAGATATGATGATGTGGCCTGAAAATGACCTGCTGCTATCAAGCAAGAGTGCAAATTAAGTAATAATTTCATTAGAATCAGAAAAACAATGCTCCATATCATCCTTCCTTCGATCATAACAACATGCATATATATGCTAATTCAATTAGAATAAATTAGAATAATAGCAGATCTATACAATCAACTGGTGATGACTGGACTCGTGCTCTCATTTTACATATTATACACACACACACACACACACACACACACACACACACATATATATATATATATATATATATATATATATATATATACACACACACACACACACACATACACACATTATATATGAATGTATATGCTAAATAATTGAAGTCTATACATTCAACTCAGTGAGCTGGTCTTAAAGTCTCAAGTCATTCAACAGATTCCCAGATGTTAGAGCATCACTCAAGCCTTTATTAACAAGAATTCAGATCTCACCGCAGAGAAGAGTAGAGAAAGCACCAGCCATGGTAAAGACGACCGGTTCTTCATGATCAGCAAGGATTTGTAGATCTCCAGTGATTCCGACGCTTCATATAAAGAGAAAATCCGCTCGACTCGACCGCATCTGTTCGAAGATGCCGCCCTTTATTTAAATACTCCTGTGGTCACGTGGTGCACACGAAGCGCACCCAAAAAAAAAACGTGTGCCATACACACACAGACAGAGAGAGACACTCGTCTTGTCTTGTCACAGAAGTAAAATGAAGAGCTAAATGTTTCACCACGTAATGCTAAATAAAAGGGCACGTTTCACACACACAGAAAACAAGGGATATGCTTAATTTCAAGAGTTAACACCTCAACCTTTTATGGTTAGTCATAAAAAAACCCCCAAACAACAGAAACCATCACAATTCTAATGCTTTCCATTATAAACACCATTACAAACCATCAGCCAACCAGTAAAACCATTACCATGACTGGTCCTTAATGGTATCCACTAGACATAACACGCCACCAATAGAAGGCAACAAATTACCCATAAAGACCCAATGGGGACCATTACAGTTTCCATTAAAACCATTACAACTCCTATGACGGTTTCTATACTTTGTTTTTGTTTGTCCCCCCCCCCCCCCCCCCCCCGGGTAGGCTCAAGCGACGCTTTTACCCTCAGCACTGAGGTAAAAGTACATTTCGCATAAAGGCATGCTCGACAGTCATTGCACATTAATCACATTTCGCTCGTTCTCATACACTCTCATTTCGAGATTTATTACCTCACCGTTCTAGCTAAGCACTGAGGTAAAACTACATACCATGCAGCTTAATTGTACGTTAAAGCTTATTCCATTTAAGCTGTCACTACCCATATTCTCTCTCTCTCTCTCTCTCTCTCTCTCACACACACACACACACACACTCAGAAAACAAGGGATATGCTTAATTTCAAGAGTTAACACCTCAACCTGTTATGGTTAGTGACATCACTCATCACTTTTACCCTAAGCACCGAGTTAAAAAGTACATTTCATATAAATCCACAGCAATCAACAAGTCAGGATAAACTATCCCATTTGACTCACAGGAAATACCTTGACCTTTCTTTGTCACTGCTGTGGTACCCTCTAGCGAACACCTTTTGCACCTTCAATGTGTTTTACCTTTTACCTGGAAATAATGTGCATCTAGTGTACCTTCTCTCTGAGTATCAGTCTAGAAGCTAATTCAAATGCACAAGAGTGGTCCTTAATGTCCAATTATGCACCTTTAATCAGATCAGGGGTTGTCAGACTTTTTACATACCAGACCTCATTATTCCAGTGTGTGCAGTAAAATTCTGAATATTTATTTAATATTCCTTTAAATTCCTGAATATTTCACTGACAAAATAAATGAGGTCCAAGCTAACATTATTTATAGCTCAAATTGTTGGTCACTTTTAAGGTTTAAACCCTAATTCACGTGACCTGTCATACAAGCGAATAACTATGAAACTATAACAAATATTTTTTTAAATAATGGATTGTGATTCAAGTAAGTAAAAAGAAATTTGTCAGTACTTTTTTCCCCCTCGGAGTGCATAGTGCATAGTTATGCATGCTTTTGCTCATTTTATAGATACACCTACCTGGTACTTACAGGTGAATGCTGAAACTTTGCATCTCCTATGGTTTCTCCTATGAAGCATGTACATCAGTTTTACAAAAAAAAAATTTTTTTTTAAAAAAATTGTTCAATATAAATGAATGAATACATCATGCAACAAGACAATACAAGCAGCCAAAAGGCAATGCAGAACCAAAAGTAAAATTGTTCTGAACCAAAACACTGAAGAAAGAAGTTTTGCCAGGACCATCCAAACGTTTGGCAGAGGAACAACAGAGGAGAAACTTGTGAAGCAATATCATCCGGTTACCATCGCATACACTATTTGTTCATTTTTGTCATGTATCAGGCAGAGCAGCCTTGTTGCGTTCCAAAACCCAAAAATATCCAGCTGACATCAGTGCTGATGAGAATGACTGTACAGCTACAGTACAAGGTGACCAACAAAGTATTAAAAAACGTCACTTCTGGATGCATGCAGTGTTTAAAATCCCCCAGACAACACTGCTGTATCTCATCCAGTCATACCACAACACTGTTTACTTACAAATGTCCAACTGGCATCGAGTTCAAGAAAAAAACCATAGTGTTTGAGGGGGTATTCCCTCCCAAATTATTATTATTTTCTCAACATTTGACTTATCAATATGATAAAAACTAGTATGCTTCACAGCTAGTTCTCTGCTCTGACACTTTATCAGTTAGCTTTTTGATCCTCTCTATTAAAACCACAGCGGAAACATGATAAAGGGCTACGTCACTTTTTTCCAAAAGATCAAAGACTTTTGATGATATCTTTTCATAAAAAAAGCAGTGGACGTCAGTGTGTGAAACATGAACAACTATCTACATGTATATGATCAGAAAGGGATGGTCAGGATGTATGCATGGGTAATGTGGTAAAATTTTTTATTTTTATTTTTGATTTTGGTTGATTAATTCGTCCTGACAGTAGTGCAGCTTTAATTTAAGCATTCATACACTCGTTCTAACACTGTATCATTTCTACAGTAATAACTTACGTAGGGACTTGTGTGGCAGACGCTCATTATAATCTATGCCTAATAATAATGTATTAAATAAAAGTTGTTATTTAACAAAGAAAACATTTGCCGAAGGAGTTTGCTTCAAAAGAGAGAGAGAGAGAGACTACTGAGAGAACGACTATTCTCTCAGGAACTAACTTGTTTCACAGACATACCACAACATTAAATGCAACTATAAACAGATAAAAAATGTGTTAGTGTTTTCTTTAATAAATGTAAAAAAAATTAATTGTTTGCTGTGGTATAAAAGGAATAAAACACTTCCGTTCATTCATTGTTTTTACCTGGCTATCATTTCTGAAGCAGTCAGTCTGTATGATTAAATCCAGACAGTATGTGTAACATGTTGAGAAACTGATGATTAAGATGTAGCTTATTGTAATATCCTCACCTGCATCTATCAGGCTGTATGAAGTTAGTGTGATCAGAATTCGTCTAACCAAAGTCTGATTGCATAGAGACGAAACACAGTGATGTCTATCAAACATTATTCTGAGTGTGTGTGTGTGCGCAGAAAGCAGCATTTAGTGACTGAATAAGTAAAATGGGTAGGAGCTCTTATTCGGTTTAGTCCTCATGGAGGCGAGGTGCTGGAACTGATATCGTGCCAGGCGAGAAACGTCCAAAAGCTGATCAGAGCGCTGGCATCCTGACGCCCTGGACCTGGAGACATCCTGTAAATGAGATACAACACAAATAACCAAGATAAAAACATAGCACCGATCTCCAAAATAGTAGAAGAAAGATAACAATCTGAAGAGCACTCAAAAAAAAAAAAAAGGTCACAGAGAAACATTTTCGAACATGAAAAAAAGAAAAAAAAACAAAACTAAAAAGACCAGACGTGGTAACGTCTACTATTCCTACACTTCAGGAAATCCCAGCATTTAAATGTCATAGTGTTGCAGTAAAAAAACAAAAAACAAAAAAAAAACGGTCTACAGATATGCACATATAAAAAGAGATGAAAATAAAAAACATAACCTGGGTAATAACCTGCAATACATATTTCTCTAATAAGCGTTAAAAATATCTGCGCAATATTTTTTCCATGCAATGCCAGTTAATTTATATTGGCTAATACTCGAAATGATTCAGTATTTAAAATGAAAACAGACAAAAGGAAGTTCTTGTTTTGTAGATGCTTCACAACATGTAGCTATATGTGTAACTGTAAATGGATAAAATGGATGTCATTCTTTAATATATATATTTTAATTCATCATCGGGAAATGGCTGTGGTATAAGAGGAGTAAAAGACTTGGGGGCATGCTGTTATAGGAATATAATTATCACTGATGGTAACAGTGACTTCATCACTTCACCGTGATACTCCTTATTTTACTATAACACAGAATGACTCCAAGTACTTTATTCCTTATTTCAATAGGTCATTAGCTTCCAGTGAATAATATCTCTTCAAAGCAACGATGTGGTACGATTTACTGCCTTATTCTTCTGTACATTGCCAATGGAACCAAGCACGGCTCTCAGTCCTTGATTTTCTAGTGAAATAATATTGAAATCAGTTAACATTGTGTGCCCCATCCTGACCGGCTCATACTGGAAACAGTTCAGGGCAATTCCATGCAAATGTCAACCTTGACATGGAAACAATGTCAACAAATGTCAACTGTACCCTATCAGCAGCACAGAAAAAAAAAATATATATTTAACTTTGTTAATTTTTAGTTTTACTCTTACTTCCATACAGTTAACCACATGATGCAGTCGTGTGACATTTATTAAGTGCTGTGAAAAGGTATTCGCCCCAATCCTGATTTCTTCTGTTTTTGTGTATATCTCGTACTAAACAGTTTTAGATTTTCAAACAAAATACAACATAGAACAAAGGCAACCTGAGTAAAAACACACAAAAAAGTTATCCAATCCCTATTACCAATGTGAAAAACTAATAGCCCCTTTATCTTTAGCAGCAATAACTGCAACCAAAACACTTCTGATAACTGGAGATCAGTCTCATTGTTCATTTACCTCTAGGACTAGGACTTACTCCTATGCTTTGGATCATTGTCTTGCTGCATAATCCAGTTGCGCTGGAGTTTCAGCTTACTGACTGAAGACCGGACATTCTCCTTTAGGATTTTCTGGTACAGAGCAGAATGTTTCATGTTTCCCCTCAATTATTGCAAGTTGTCCAGGCCCTGAAGCAGCTAAGTATCCGCACACCATCACACTGCCACCACCATGCTTGACCATAGGTATGATGTTCTTTTTGTGGAATTCTGTGTTTGGTTTATGCCAGATGCAACAGGACTCCTGTCTTCCAAACAGTTCCACTTTCGACTCATCAGTCCACAGAACATTCTCCCAAAAGGTTTGAGATCATCAAGGTGTGTTCTAGCAAAATTCAGACGAGCCTTAATGTTCTTCTGGCTTAGCAGTGGTTTTCACCTCACCACTCTTCCATGGATGCCATTTTTGCCCAGTGTCATTCTGATAATGGAGTCATGAACAGTGACTTTTATTGATGCAAGAGAGGCCTGTAGGTCCTTTGACGTTGTCATTGGCTCTTTGGTGACTTCCTGGATAAGTCAATGCTGTGCTCTTGAAGGAATTTTGGAAGGTCGGCCACTTCTGGGAAGGTTCACTACTGTGCAGAGTTTTTTGCGTTTGGAGATAACGGCTCTCGCTGTGGCCCTTTGGAGTCCCAGAGCCTAACCCTTCCCAGACTGATGGATTTCGATCACATTCATCCTCATCATTTCTGGAATTTCTTTCAACTTTGGCATAGTGTGTTACTGGGTAAGACCTTTTAACCAACTTTATGCTGTTGAAAAAGTTCTACTTAAGTGTTGATTTGATTGAAGAGGAGATTGATCATTCATCTCCAGTGACCGGTCTCCAATCTTCCTGACCAGCTTTGCATACTCAGTCAGTAGGAGATAAAATGTCACCATCCATAACCCTGGAATTACCCTTCAGTAGGCCGGTTGGCAGATAACAACAACAACTGAATGATTATTTAAATATTCCGGAGGAAGAGGATACAGGAAACTAGTCTAGAAATTCCACAATCCCATCATGGTATTAGAACTGGAATTATGTGTCTGTGTGGTGATGATGACAGCTGGTTGGATGTAACCATGGTGACCTGATTATAGAGTTTAATTACTCGTTAACAATTCACAGAAAAGGGTAAAAAGAACTGGTTTGTGAACAACTACCCTGTAATAATGGAACATAATAAAATACATGGAATGTTTTGTGGTTCTTGCATTCAGATTCCTGATTACAAATTTGCAGAAACAGTTTCATACTCATTATATGGACAGACTCATCTACATTTGTTGCTCAGTTAAAGTTGTTTATAAAAGAGATTCCATCAGTTTAACCATTATTATGAAATTACTATGTATGAATAGATGTGTAGGAGTACATGATGGATGGATTGATGGATAAATGGATGCACACATGCATGGATGATTAGTAAGTGGATGTTGACTTGATGGATGGATGTATTATACATGTTTGAATAAATGGATGTTGGACAGTAGGCTTGCTGCAATAGACGGTGTTCCTGGTGTTGGGGCCGCACACGGATTACATCACTTGCTCACCGCGGCACCGCCCCCACCGTCGTTTTGCCTTTTTATAGTAATAAAAATCGTTTAGTTCAGTTAGAGAACGGACACTACAATTAAAAACTGAATGCTTGGGAAAATGTCCTCACCATCACATCCCTAGTGGACAGATGGATAATAATGGATGGATGGATTCGAGTGTAGATGCATGTTTGTAAGAGTAGATTAAGGATGGAAGGATGAGTGAATGAAAGAGGACAGATCGATGGATGGATGAGTGGATGGTGGACAGATGGATGGATGGATGGATGGATGGATGAGTGGTTGATGGACAGATGGATAGATGAGTGGAAGGTGGAGAGATGGATGAGTGGATGATGGACAGATGGATAGATGAGTGGATGGTGGACAGATGGATGAGTGAATGGGGGACAGATGGATGAGTGGATGGTGGACAGATGGATGGATGAGTGGATGACTGAGCGGATGAAAGAGTGGATGAAAGAGTGGATCTTTATGTTCTCACCAGCTGGTTCTCAGGCTGGGCTGAAGGCACTGTTCCTGTATTTGGCCTGATCTCCATGGAGCTTCTCAGATCTAGGTTGCTCATCTCAGAGCCTGCTCCCATTGAGATGTTTGACCATCCAGACAGACAGTGCTGCATGAGGAACCAAAACAATGCTCGTTTCCCAAAAGTTCATCCACACTTTACCACTAACTATTTTTGTTTTGTCACTGATTAAATCTTGATCTCTTACTTTTAATAATTGATATAAAAAAACAAAACTCCAACTGAGAACTCACAGAGGGCAAACCAAGACTGTCTGACGGATCGAAGCTGCAGCGGCGGTGCGCTTTGTATCGATACGCTGGCAGAAGTGTTGCGCGAGGAATACTAACCCTGTTGCAAAAACAAGATTAAAGTTAACAGTGTACATTTTTCTGAACGAACACAACTTCTCTCTGATCACAGTTGCACCTAATAAAAGCAGGCTCGTTCTCTGTGTGTGGATGCTTCTCTTTGGGCATCTTGCAAACGGGACACGCAGCTTGAGGATCCAGAGGAGTTGCAAAAAGCCGACTGTTGATTCGGTAGCAGAATGTGCCTAAAAAATGTTTTTTTTTAAAGTGTTAAAATTACAAGATCATTACCAGGTTTAAGAGTACATATTATTGAAACAGTATCATGTACAAACACCAAAGAGTCCCACATTGGTGAGTGTCTGTTGTACGCTCGTGGTTAGTCACATTGTCTTCTACTGAAGGTGTCCAGAAGTCGGCTGCAACAGGAAGCCTGTCAAAGTCAAACAAAAAGATTCGAATGACTCTGGGGATTCACCCTGTGGAATTTTCCTACTCCTGTCTGGAAAACAGAATTAACTCTTTAACCCCAGTGAGTGTCTTTATGACATCACTGTTTCTCAATTCTATACTTTCTATTGAATCCAGAGATATATTAGCTAATTAGCAAGTAAGTTTGTCAATCTTAGCCTTAAACAATCTGAGCCTTTGCCTTTTGCAAAAAATTCCCATAAATTAGTAACACAAAGATCCAAGCAGGCAGAGATAAAAAAAAAAATTTAACGGAAATTTATCATAAAAATCCTCAAGTATGCTGTTAGAATTATTATTATTATTATTTTTACTGTAATCGCTACCAGAAGCAAATGCGCATCTTTCATACCACGTGTTATTTCCCCTTCCGTGAATCAGCTTTTTCTGCCAGATGAATTCAATTCGCATTGAATCTGATTACCACTTTAGCTGAAAAAGCAGGTGTGTCCTAGATTAGAGTAGGAAATCGTAAATGCTGGCACCTCTGCGATCAAAGATTTTTATTTTGAAGTTTCTTGGCCTCTCCGCAGTTCACTATTTTCTCATGTACTGATTTTAAATTTGTCTTTCAAAACAAAATGAACAAGTATCTGACTACATAATAGCTGAGTCAGAGTTAATTTTACTTTATGCTATACTATACAGCCAAACGTACATGAACACCTGACCATCCTACCAATATGTGCTTGCTGAACATCCCGTTCCAGATTTATTCTCCCTTTTGCTATTAGAATAAAGCTCCACTATTCTGGACAGGCTTTCCATTAGATTTTGGAGTATGGCTGTGGGGATTTGTGTTCATTCAGCTACAAGAGAATTAGTGAGGAATTGGGTAATGAGGTCTGGGGAGGTGTTCGATGGTAATGAGGTCGAGGTTCTGTTCCACTTCCACTACAAGCTTAACACCCCGTGTCTTCATAGAGCTCGCTTTGTGCACAGGAGCACTGTCATGCTGTTCCAGTAAAGGGGGATTTTTATGCTAGAGCATACAAACACATTCTAGACAATTGTGTGCTTCGCAATTTGTGGCAACAGTTTTAAGTGTGATGGTCAGATGTCCACAAACGTTGCCTTGTAGTATGCAGTGTAAATATAAAAACGCTTTGTAATATGCTCAACATATTTCCCATAAAATTCGGTCACAAGCTCTAGTTCCCAAATGACTACTAGACGCATGCCATGTCGATAAAGGAACTTCTCTTCATATTCTCTCAATATGATATTATCTGCCCGTAAACCGAAACTGAAACACAAGACCACGACAACCACGCACACATGCATGCCGATGCACGCCGACGCATACAAGAAGTCACACAAAACAAGCTGAAAAGACTTCCATATGACAAATTAAAACAAACAAACAAAAAAACAAACAACAACCACAAAACGTTTCCCTTCTGACCATGAGGACACACTGTGGACACACTCCTCCTTATTGACTCTGCGAAAGGTGCGAAGCTCGCTGAAAAAGTCTTCGGAGCGGTCACTCAGGGAGCTCTCAGCATCAAGCAGGCCTAAACACAAATGCATCAAGAGCAGGGTTGTTTACATGAACATTCCAGCACCTCTTCATCTTTTTTCCATGTCTTAATTACCATGAACATGAATTTTAGACAAGTTTACTCCAAAATCACTTATAATGAAAGCAGTTATGGGGCAGTTTATGCAAAACACATTTATGTAAAACAGCTTCTAGTTTATTTCTTTAAGTCTTCAGGACAGAGGAGTTTACACTTTGTGTTTTCCCAGTAAAATTGGTCTCACTAATTTCCAGATAAAGAAATAATGAGGGTGGTGAGTGTATGACTGAGTGTATAGCAGCTATAACGTAACTGAGAACGTTCTTTAACAAGTACAATGGTTAGAAAGTTGGAAAATTTCTGTGGTATAAGATGAACAACCCACTGGGATAAGAATAGCATTTTAGAGTGTTAACAGTAAATCCACTTCATTAACCCCTCCCCCCCCCCCCCCAAACCATAATATTTGTGTCTAGGTGATGATGCATGGATACCACAAACGTGGTCATCGCACATCAGCTACAGATGCAGTGAATGGCTGTTGGGTATTCTGGGTATTTCTCTTACTGATTTCAACATTCACAAAAAAAAAAAAAAAACCCTGTTACTGTATGAAACATCATTCATCTGGGTTCATTTCAGAGTTTATAAGCTTACCAGCTATCCAGTCATATCCCAGTAAAGGCTGCACACGTCGTCTTTCCGACTTAGATACGGTCTCCAGCTCATTGTCTGCAAACCTGACTCGGCCCACGACGCTCTGTAACAACACACGCAAGAATCCTTGCACCTACTGTATAGTTACAAATTCTTTCATTAATCGATCAGTGTTAAAAAAATAAAATAAATAAATCTTCATTATTATTAAATCGGTGCCATTCATTTAGATTTGCCGCTAGTGTGTTATGTTTTACGTGTTATAAAATGTACAAGCCGTTCCACACCACGTTCCAATATGCAAATACAGGGCATTTATGGTTTACTAGGACACATTGCAGGATGTTTAGGGTTAATCATTTTTCATATTCATTTAATATGGATTTCATAACGAGGTTAAAACATTTAAGCAAGGTTTTATGACTTTTTCCATCTGCATGGAACTGCCATGTCAAGCAATTATTCTTTTATATAGCAAAATCTTATCCGGGGATGGTTAACCTTGTGAGGCACACTGTTGTAATATTACATCAATTTTAGCACTACTAAAATAAACCTGCATATGTATTTTTTTCAGGTGATAATGTTCGGGAATGTGGGAGGTATAAATTATATTAGCATGAGAAGTAGAAGACACAATAAGCTAGCCAGACAGTTTTGTGTGAAATCTGTGGAATGGGTAAAATGTGTAAGTAGGATTGGGATTGAGTTGAATTAAGATTATTTATCCTGGAAAATAATCAGCGTTTTTTCCCCCCATTTCAGAATAACAACAGCCAGGAAAGGCCGTCTTATCTACAACGTGTATGACGTCATTTATGCCGGGACTATCATAATTGAACATGGCTACGAACAGAACTAAACAGACTAAATGCCAAAGTTTTCATTCAGTTCATCAGGTTTTGTAAATACAATCTGAACATAATTTTATAATAAATTGTTTATGTCTGATTATCATTATTGTGTGATTATTAGACAATAGATATATAGGCTACTGTTATGGGGCTATATAAGCAGTACACCCTGCAAACGAACCTTAGATGTTCTCTACATTTCTTCAGACGGTGAGTAAAATCACTGAAATTCTCCTACAGGCCCAACTTTGCAATATTATATTTCCCTGAAATGTCAAAAAAAAAAAAAAACAACCCACAAACCCATTTATTTCTGCATTAGAGGCTTCCTACAACAATATGTAAAAGGTGGAGAAAAAAAATAGACCTTTTTTTAATTATATATATTTGGGTCCTTGAGGGTTAAAGGAGAAGCCTGCCACTTGCAACAAGCAGATTACACATCTGTGCCTTTTTTTTTTCCTCCCCGTAGTTAGGTCAGTAAATTGCTCATGTAGTGGATAGTAGCGTTTCTTCCTCTTTTTCCAAACCACAGAAAGAAAAAAATATTTTAAAACTATTTAGAAAGAAACAAATACTGTATTGTTTCCCACAGAATATGAAAATTTAAAGCGTGAAAGGGGTAAATTCACCTAAAAACAGGGGAATCATTTCATACTCATTTCATTATAATCTGATTATAAGAAACATTAGATAAATAAGCCCATATTCAAGATATTTCCACACAAGATATATATATTTTTTTGCAGTGTATAAATTAGGTCTGGAATTAAACTGCTCAGGAAGGAAGATCTCTGTGAGCACATTTATTAAACTTCCACTCACTTCACCCTTTTCCTGTGAGATAACGGACTTGGGCTGCATCGTTCCTGTAGGATTAAACCGAACGTGTAGGCGACTGTTCCCTTGGTCTTGAAGGAGGACGTCACTCGTGGCGTCTTCTGATGGAAATTTCCTTTCTTCTTCTGGTAAACAGTCTGACATTTCTACTGGGGATAAGAGAATTTCGTTAACAAAGCTGTTATAATTCCAGACATGAGGCAAGGATTTACATGTCATAGTCTCTGTTATTCCCCTAACGTAATTAGCGT
Source organism: Ictalurus furcatus (assembly GCF_023375685.1). Classification (NCBI taxonomy): domain Eukaryota; kingdom Metazoa; phylum Chordata; class Actinopteri; order Siluriformes; family Ictaluridae; genus Ictalurus; species Ictalurus furcatus. Next base: position 10,289,946 of record NC_071275.1, on the reverse strand, counting down.
GTTTAGAACATTTTATCATTCCTTCAACATTCCTGGGCAACTCCATGCAAATATGAACCATATCGCAAGCAAACAAATTAAGGAGAGTCCCCTTGTATATCTATATGACTGAATTTACATATATTTTTGATAGGACAGAGTGAGCAATCTGACTCTGCTGCAGTAATGCAAAACTTCAGTCAACCTCACAAATGTCCATGGCGTGAAATACCTCGATGGAATCGGATCGGGAAGAAATGTGACCTGTTCCAGGACTTGATACTCAGTGGAAGGTCGATGTGCCCTTACAACTAGAAATACATCATCTTTACTTTACTACTTCATCAAAAAAAGTAAATGATTACAGGTAAACAAAGTAGTCACTGAGTGCAGGTCATATGTAAATTAATATCCTGCTTTTAAACAGCTTTCCTTGTGAAACGTAAATGTTCCTTGACAAGCTACAGTCTCCTCCAAAACTATGGGAACAGCAAAGCCAATTCATTTGTTAATGCAGTACATCAAGGACATTTGGGTTTGAGATCAAAAGACAGATATGAGATGAGAGTTTAAGATTTTAGATTATATTTCCTGGTATTTAAATCTAGAGGTGTTAAACAACATAATACGTAGATGAATGAAGCCAGTCCTCCTGGATACAGTTATATACATCAGCCCCATCTAACTGGCAGAGGAGGAGGGGTCAAACTCATTTATAATGAAATTTTTTTTTTTAGATGCACCTATAAATCTATACCTTCTAAGATTTTATTTCTTAATGATGAACAGGTCTCTCTTGAAAAAGAGCTCTGGATCTCTATGATGCTATCTGTATAAATAAAGGAAATACATCAATATCAAACTCATTGGTTAAATGTGTACAGTAAGATCATTAACTTTTTTGTTTTTATTTTATTATAATTATTTCTGAACTTTCCACCGAGAGAGCACATGTGGTCCAGATAAATCTTATTTACAGGCTTGTTTTTGAAGTTTAGATCAACTTCAGTTAACCTTAAAAATAAATATATAATGGATATAAAAAGTCTAGGTTTTTGTGATGCAAAAAAAATAAAAAATAAAAATTAAGCTAAGATAAATCATGTCAGAAATTGTTCCACCGCAATGTGAAATTACAACGTATAAATTAAAAATTAAGTGAAAAACAATCTAGGGAAAAGACATTTTGGGGAAAAACAGGGGGACCTTACAATAACCTGGTTGTATAAATGTGCACAAGATGAACCAATCACATTCAATCTAAAGTTCAAAAGTAATTATCACACAGCTGTCAGCGATGAAATTATTCTGATTAATCCCAAATAAAGATCAGCTGTTTCTGTAGGATTTTCTTCACATCTTCTTGGTTTCATCTGACTGCTGAAGCCATGTTCTACAAAGCATGCACTTATCAAAAGATATTGATCAGGACAGTGGTATAAAAGAATTTCCAGATCCAATGTGCTTTAAAAGAAGCACTGCATTACAATACATACGGAACCGGAAGTGACAATGTGTAAACGAATTCGGTTTCCGGTTTCTTACCTGCTAGTTTTGATGTCTTCACGACGTCTCTCGGGTTACACAAAGCATTTCGGACCACTTTTGAACGGTTTCCACTCACACTCAGATTTATAAAAGCATCTGAGACATTTAACGAACTTCTGCTTCTCTCTGTTAGAGGCTTCCGGTCGCGTGCGCTACTGTTCACTAATTTCCAAACATCGCAAACGGACTCCGTTGTTTTGGTTTCATTTTCTACGTGTTTAATCGAACAATCCAAATTTTGACGCTGCATATTTTCGGTTTTACGGTTCAATTTCTGCAGCAGTTCTTTATTTCGTCTTCGCAAAGCATCCAAGTGTTCAAAAGACGACATCTTGACCGCTTTGTGTTTCGCTAACACTGAATAACGGACTAGCTAGCTAGCATGTTTAAAGTCGCCTCTCGGGTTTCCATGGCAACTGCTGCAATGACGTTAACGAATGTTACCAATATGAATTTAAAGTACAAAAGCAAACGTCACGGAAGTTTTTCGCCCGAATTTAATAGGAATTTATTTAAAATAATTAAAGCCTTAAACTGGATTCCGTGGCAAAAATTGAACCATAGCGTCCATTTGCTTTTTGAGTTTGGTGCCCAAACGGCTAGCAGACCTTTCTCTGGTTACTTAACGCAATTTCCCACAATGCACCAGTGGCTTGCGTTTTAAACAGACAGATTTAGCCTAATTTATCCACAAAATGTTTGCTAGTTTTGTAAATGTACTGTATGACTGTTTTACAATTACAAATAAGAAATACTTCTAAAAGGTTAGAGCTGAAATGTAACAAGACAATAAAATATAAGAATCAACAGGGGAAAAAAATCTGTTTACTTTCAAGGTTTACTCTAAAACCTATACACATGGGACAAAAATATCCTACATTCCAGTTATTTCTACAACATGGCTACATGCAAATACACACACATTATAGCTGATTTTCACATTAAAACCAATGACAGGTGAAGGGAATAACACTGAGTATCTCGTTACAGTGTCACCTGTCAGGGGTTGAGGTATATTAGGCAGGTGAACAATCAGTTCTCAAAGTTGATGTGTTGGAAGCCGGAAAAATGGGCAAGTGTAAGGATCTGAGCGACTTGTGATGGCAAGACAACGGCAGGTTTTGGCACCAGGATGCACTATGGGAAGAAGGAAAGCTGGTGGAGGAAGTGTGATGCGCTGGGCAATGTTTTGCTGGGAAATCTTGGGTCCTGGCATTCATGTGGATGTTATTTTGACACTTACCACCTACCTAAACATTGTTGCAGACCGAGTACACACCTTCACGGTAACAGTATTCCCTAATGGCAGTGGCCTCTTTCAGAGGATAATGCGCACTGCAATACTGCAAAAAATTGTTGAGGGACAAGACACCGAGTTCAATGTGTTGACTTGTCCTCCAATTTTCTCAGACCTCAGTCTGATCGAGCGTCTGTGGGATGTACTGTACAAACAAGTCCGATCCATGGAGGCCCCACCTCGCAACTTACAGGACTTAAAGGATCTGCTGCTAACGTCTCGGTGCTGGATATCACAGCACACCTTCAGAGGTCTTGTGGAGTCCACGCCTCGACGGGTCAGAGCTGTTTTGGTGGCACAAGTGGAGGGGGACCTAAACAATATCAGGCAGGTGGATTTAATCTTATGGCTGATTGGTGTAAGCCATTAACAGCGTTTAGCCTTATATGGAAATCTGTCACATTTCTGGAGCTAGACTGCAATGGTGTAGGAGTTAATGGCTGGTTTCATTTTAGGATTACTGGTATCAAGATGGTGAAACAACAGCCTGTCTACTTAGTTTAATTGCTGTAGGAGGTTGCACTCCAGCACCCAGAGTTGAAGCTAAAGTGAAAATAGACCAAACTTAAAAAAGTAAACTCAGAATTTCATTATAAAGTAAATCTTGGATGCCAATCGAAATTACATATTAGTAATAAAGATGAATATGCAAGCCGTTTAGTCATTGGATTTTTTTTTTAACATTTGGCTTGATGAATGTTGGTTTATAGAGAAAAAAAAAATACATCCGTTCTGGGGGCTTCGTTATCTATCTAACACTGATGTAATTGACACAATTGATCTGGGTTGTGGTAATGTAGGGTAGGGTATCATAAAGAGTGAATAAACAGTCTTGTGCAGGGTCTGGGACTTTCTTGTGACCAAGAGTTCTACCAGATATTAAAGTCTAAAAGCTTATTACATAATGATTACAAAGCAATAAGCCCTTAAACCAGGCTGTATGTTGGCACAGAGGGTAGCATTGCTCCTCTACAGCTCCAGGGTCCCTCCAGGGTTTCACACGTTCTCTCTGCGTTCATCTTGGGTTTCCTCAGTATTCTCCAGTTTCCTCCCACCTCCCAAAAACATGCCTAAGAGGTTACAATGAACTGGTGTGAATGCATATGTAAGTCTGACCAGGATAAAACAGTTGCCGACAATAATTACATCAGTGTGCATTTACTGCTTAAATGTAATCATATACAGGAAAAAGCATCTCTCCGTGTGCATACATGGTCACTGCTTATTCACCGGTCGTACATAGTGGACGCTAAAAAAACAAACAAGCATGCTGTGATTAAGCCTAAGCATGTTCTATTGCTCAGCACTCACTGAGCCTCATCGTCCATCATTGTAATCAGCCTATTGTCCACAACATGTTGTGCTTCAGACAATTTACCGCCTGCTGCCTGAACACTTCACTGCGTTACTGGAAGATAATCAGACGTCGTATTCAAAACACAACAAGTGATTTGGACACATTTGGCAAGACTGACAGCTCAGAAATAAAACGGGCTGAGGATTCAGGCTTAAACTGGTTAGCTAGAAAAATGATGAAAATAAATAAATAAATATGTTAACATTAATTGAGGTAATATAACATGCCTTAAGAACTATCTATCTATCTATCTATCTATCTATCTATCTATCTATTAAATGCAACAAATATCTATTTGCAAAAGGATGACAAATAGCAGAAAAAAGGCAGAAGGATGACAGAAATACAATCTATTAATAAATGAAAACCTGCATAACTACATAAAATCTTTCAAAGAAAAATAAAGCAATTATGTATCATTCATATTAACATAAATGTGAACTATGCTTTGTCTTTGTGTGTTATTTACTAATAACCATCTTTAGGCGTTTATTAGTGACGTGATTAAGAAAAGATCAGATTTGCAGTTATGGATGTAATATTTGCCCATTAAAACCATGATATTCACAATAACCATATCTGATTTAGATTAAGTTTGACGTGTCGGAAGTTAATGGTGCAAACATCCAAGCACAGAGAAAATTAAATTTCCAAATAAACGTACTATAATATTACTATACAGCCATTAATTTTTTTATTTTTTTAATTTATTTTTTACCATGTGTAGTTACGTGACAGGAGACATATGTCTGTTATGTCTATATAAGTGACAGACTTTTACATAATCTATGTGTTTTAGAAATTATTCCGTCTAATGTCATACTGATACTGACCAAACAAACAAACTAAAAAAATTCAGGTGTCATATAATACCAAAAATTCATTCTGTATAGTTTTTATTCTGTAACTAAATTTCAGATGTTGGAGAACATCAACTAAAAGAATAATAGGTGAATAGAATATTTCTTTATAATGTCTGACTTCATGGATTTGAAGTTTAGGATTACTTTTGAAAAGTAAACTTATCTATTTTGAGCCAACAGATGGCGATGTTTGGCAGCTTGTGACTTTGCAGGGTTGCCAAATTTTTTCTGACAGGTTTTTCCTATCCAATCAATAGTTCTTGGGTTTCAGACCTGCACACTAACCTCAAACTGGAACAAAACTCTGTCTAAGGCTCTACCATATCTATCAGTACAATATTTTCAGCCCAAACAGTAAATAGACTTACTACCAATCTGGCAACAAGTTAGGACCAACTGAATGAGGTGCTCCAACAGTTTTAACTGGTTAACCTGGTTAATTTACTGGTGAGTTGAGTCAGGCGTTAGAGAAGGAAGAAGATAAAACTGTGCTGTGAAAATACTGACTGGAATTGGGCTCCTCTGGGTAATGGTGTTATTTATATAGTAAAGGTAAAATTATACTGTAGCGCTGTCGGTTTAGGGAAGGAGTCTCCAGTGTCAGAACTTTGAAACAGTCAAGAAGTTTTCCGACACTTTCAGGACAGAGGACTTTACGCTTTGGGGTTTATAGCTATTAAAGCGGTTATAATGTAAGTGAGTACAGGAAATAATTTGTTTCCCAGCAGACTATAAACGGATAAAAAGTATGATGTCTTTCTTTAATAAATAAAAAAGTGTGGCCGTGTAACTTGTACTTGATCATTAGTAGGTCACACAACCATAACGTTTATGTAGGCCGTACCTATCGCTTCTTTGATGAGTCATTTTAAATGTGACCTTGGGCGTTTCATTTTGGTTTTGGCAGGACGACAGGAAAGAGAGTGCGATTCCATCATGGAGTGTCTTTATCCTGAAAAAAACGCACAGGAAATAACGCAATCTTTACCATCATGTTAATTCAGATGCGGATTATTTCTACTGCTCATTTTATGAAGGTAAAATACGGCATAATGTTTCCAGATGTGTACATGCTCAATCCATACAAAAACTGATTGACATGATAAATTTGGACAGGACTAAAATCCCAGAGGTACTCCGGTAATAATTTCATTACCCCACCTCCCCCATGTGAAACTAATCCAATCGAAATAGGACGTTTGATAACATTTTTGGCTAGGATGTAGATGTAAGGGGTTTGAGACAGGAACACGATAAGGTCTCAGCAGGGTCAGCTGTGTGACTGATGGTGGCCCTCATCAGTTCTATAACACAAAAATGACAAGAAATTGCGATATGAAGTCTTAGCGGTGACCTGATGGTGACGCCACGTGATATGGCTAAATCCAGCATGTGAACTATTTAAAGAGCAAGGCATGTCAAATAAGTCAAACAGTGTCAATGTCTCCATGTGAATGTTGAAATCCTAAAAAGAAGTTTGCCATGACACCGACATGAGAAAATATTGATGTACAGGTGGTTTCAAGAGATTTGAGTATAGGGGACGATTGCCGGAGGCAGTCTGCTATCGACCTGGCTGACAAAGAGACACTTTGGGTCGATTGCTCCCTGCTTGGTGGCTGATAGGGTTGGGATGCTATTAAGATAAGGAAGATTAGCCAGACACGGAGAAATGGGAACACACAGTGGATGAGCAGGCCTACAGAGTCGAGAGAGATCTTCACATTTACCTCGGAGCTGATTTTTCTGATTCTAACAGAAATATGACATGCATTTCACATGTGATCATATGTTTTTCCCATGTGAAAGTTTCAACATTTAAACATGTTGTGCTCGGAAATTGCATGTGAACTCAAGTAAACACATGAAAATGTGCAAATAAATTAACCGTGCGAAGGAAATCGTGTGCAAGCAAATGAATATTGTGAAACAATTATGTGTAAATCAATAAATTGTGTATTAAATAAACAAGGATAAATAAACATGTAAACAGTCACATGAGTAAATAAATGTGTTCAGTGTAAAGAAATGTGTTCAAAATCACGCATGTAAATATAAGTGTACAAAATACGTGCGTAAATAAATGTGTTCAAAATCACGTGTAAATAAATGTGTACAAAAGCATGTGTATTTAAATGTGTTCAATGTAAACAAATGTGTACAAAATCACGTGTATAAATAAATGTGTTGAATATAAATAAATGTGTATAAAGTCACGTGTGTAAATAAATGTGTACAAAATTGCATGTAAATAAATGTGTATGAAAGCATGTGTAAATAAATGTGTTCAAAATCCCGTGTGTAAATAAATGTGTACAAAAGCATGTGTAAATAAATGTGTACAAAAGAATGTGTAAATAAATGTGTTCAATGTAAATTAATGTGTACAAAATCACATGTAAATAAATGTGTACAAAATCACGTGTATAAACAATGTGTTCAATGTAAATGAATGTGTACAAAGTCACGTGTGTAAATAAATGTGCTCAGACGTGTGTAAATAAATATGTACAAAATCATGTGTGTAAATAAATGTGTACAAAATTGTGTGTGTAAATAAATGTGTACAAAGTCACATGTGTAAATAAATGTGTACAAAATCGCGGGTGTAAATAAATGAATCGTGGAAAAAAATCACAATTTTTTTTAATGGATTGTGTGCAAAAAAATCATGTGTACATAAATGAATCATGTGTAAAAACAAACAAACAAACAAAAAAGACATAAATAAATGGACTGCATGTACAAAAAAAATCACACCTCCAGATAAATAAACCTGTAAATAAAAATACATGCATTCCCCATTAAATTAGTGTCTAAAAACCTTGTGATTCACATGATTATTCTCATGTGAAGTTTGTGTGACTTTTCTTTATTTATATATTCTGATTATTTTATTCTGATACTAACAGAAATGCTCTCCATCACATGAGCAAACAGTAAAACTAATACTGTACACTGGTGCTGAGGAAAATATCTTCTTAGTAGATGTTTACTGAAGAGAGGTCAACTCACAGTCCAGAGAATTTACAGCCAAACAGAGAATCTCCATATTGCCTTGGTAACAAAAACAGTAATGATAGGTTTTTGTGTATTAAAACTACAGAGTTAGTTAGAAGCACAATAGCACCAGGTCTCTTCAGGACAATAACGCATGACAGATATGGAGAAACATCCTCTCTATTTAAACGCTGACCTTTCGGAGGTTCGTTCCTGACTTTAGCTTACATAACCGTATCTGCCTGAGCAGGGGGAGTGTAGCGCCTTCTTTGGAGATAATGATTTGTCGTGGATTCGGAAGCTTCTCGTTTGGAACCATCAGCAATGGTAATTTAGTTGTAGTTTCTAATACGCTTTCGTTTCTATAGCAAAAGCTATTTCACGGGCACTTGTATGAGGACCTTCGACATAAACGGATTAAAGAAAACTTGTGTAACTGTTGATGTGGTGAAGTTTGTTATAAGGAGATGTTTACTGAATATTCATGGAGGGAGTCTCCAGTGTCAGAGCGAAAGCTGTAATTTTGAGTTTTTTGACGTCTTCAGGACAGAGGAATTCACGTGTTTTACTGTAATATGACAAGCTGTGTTTTTTTGTCCTTCAAGAGAGAGGATGGTGAGGGAATGACTGTAAGTGAGAACAGGAACTTGTTTCATGGATGTTCCACAACGTTCAATGTAGCTATAAATGTATAAAAATGATGATGTTTATAAAATTGTAAACACTTGTGAATTGCTGTACTATAAGAGGAGTAAAACACTTGGGTTCGTGCTGTAGGAATATAATCCTTCCGGGTAGTAACCTTAACTCTGCTTCATCACCACCACCATGTTGATTATTTTCCTATAACAGTATGACACAGAGTGTTTTATTTCTTACGTAAATGATTATTGACAGTTGGCATAAATGACATAAAGGCAGCAAATGACTACAGCTCAGAAGTCACTTACTGCTTTTATCACAGGAGAAACAGCACCACAGCTCTGTTTATGACACTGTTCATTTGTAAAACACACAACTGAACACTGTACTTCCATATTTGGATAAAATCTATTCACGCATACCAACTGTACACCTGTACCAACATGATAGATCAGACTGGTTCTTCAAATTTGGCCCTCGAAGTCCACTGTCCTGCAGAGTTTACCTCCAATCTCAAACTCACAATTTTTACAGCAGAATGCTACTATAGAGGACTTATTTCTGTGAAAATTTCAGGTTTTAATCTGGTTCCCCACCAGAGATATTCAACCAGAAAGTGAGAGAAATGTTTTAAAAAATTGCACTTTCTCACCCCCATAAAAACAACAACAACAACAACAACAAAAACCTTAAACCTGAAATGTTTTGCATGCACACTATATTTACCCAGGTACCCCATAAAAACATTAAGACTGAGACTGGAACCCTTCCCATTATAAATTGACCCTAAAAATGGAACTGTGAGCAATCTTGAGTATTACATTTGGACTTAAGTTCTAAGTCTAAGGAACAAGACAGTGCAAAATGTTTATATATGACCACGTACCTTGTAATGTGCCCTAGAGATCAGGTTTTGTTCCAAGGACCTAGGACCATTCTGACCCGAGATATTGAGGTTTCCGTAAACAGCTGCATAACCAAAATTTGCAGTGTGCCATGACACAAAGATGGCCGTCATAGTTAAACTGAGTAAAAATAAAGAAATAAAAAACTGCCGGTTTTGCTAAGACAATACACAGATGTAATCACTTAAATTAAAAATGGTCGAACAACCAACTTTGCAATTATTGGACCCCTTGAGATGGAATGACCCACACATAACCCATAGATGTTGCCACCTCTGCTAATGTAAAGCTCAGAAAGATTCCTCGGTTGGAACATCTTTATTTCCTTACAAAAAAAAGAAGAAGTTCAAATAAAGATGAAAATCCATCTTTCGAAGAGGCTGCCGTGTGTTTGCTGTTTTGGCTCGATGATGATGATGATGATGATGATGATGATACAGCTCTTGAATAATCAGAAGACAATCTTTCTACCCAAGTCAGACATGATGGGAAATGATCTGTCAGAGAAAACACAGAGCAAAACAACAACCCTAGAGAATAATTATTAATAAATTCATTTATAAAGGGCTCTCAGACTAGCGGCTCTTCTCAGAACATTTAATCTTCTGTAACAATCATAATATGGGCTTTTAGCAAAACGGCACAAACTTGCCCTTTAACAATACATTCCAGTTTAATAGCCTGATTTAAAAAAGCTTTTGCAGCTTGTTTTCGCTGAGGCATTAAAATATATACTTGAGTCTGTGCAGAATAAATACTCTATATCAGGTCATACAAAGCACGGTGAATAACTCTCAAATTATTTATTTTGTTCCTTATGCAGTAGAGCACAAATTAAACATGTTCTTGTTTAAACTCTGCCTTTCTTTTATCTGCTAACGAGTGACAACACATTTATATGACAAAATAAAACACTTTGTGTCATGCTGTTATAGGAAAATAATCATGTCTTTAATTCCTCTTATATCACAGCAATTTGCCGACAACTACATTAAAATAAAAATAATAAAGAATGACGTACTTTTTTATCTGTTTACTTCTGGAACATCTGCAAAACAGGTTAGTTTTTACAGACCTTCCGATCAGTAACCCAGAGCCTTAACCATCAAGCCACCACTGCCCCTTCCAACCACTGCACTACTGTCAGAGCTGCTGTTATATAAAATTAATCAACACCTTCTGACCAATCACAATCCAGAATTCAACAGCACTATAAGTGCTATAACACAAAATAAACCATTATTATTATTCTGTACGTTTATAGGCTAGCTGTCAAATATGTGATGAAATGTCAACGATGTGTCATTTGCTGGACCTTTTGAGGTCATTACTGTCTTTTAATTTCTCCAAAATGGTTATTATACCTTGACACATACAGAACAGGGTTAGGATTGTGTTTGAACTCACACCTTCAGTAATAATAATATAGTACATGTCTGAGCTTTTATACACATTAGTCTGCTGAAATGTTTTTTTAATGGGCTCGCACGATTAGCCATCATTGACCCATATAACCTATTGCTCTCTTTTTATTTTAGTCAGTAGCATTTATCTGCTTCTGTGTGTGTTATGATGGACTAAGTGATGTGGACAGCTGGGCTGTGAAACGGCGGTTCTGCATCACTGCTGATCACCTGGCCCGGGCCTGCACAGCCAGCTCCTGCTCCGTCTAATATCCGTTAATTACAGCGGTTAATCAGACTGAGAATGAGCCTGGGCACAATGCCATTTCAATCTGACATCGGTGCAAGCGAGGTTTCCACCCCCGTCAAGCCGCGACCGCTTCCTGCCAATTGTCGCTCCACCTGGCCGGGTTTATGAGGCCAACACAGATTAACTTAGAGCTGCACATTCGCCGAGAGGTGAATAAAGTCATCAGCGAACTGCACTGGATTCTCGTTCTCTCAGACTTAATGAGCCAAGCTTTACTGTATTGTGAGAAAGAACTTCACTCCATTTGCAGTATTTTAGTGCTTTGTACATATTACACATATTACATGCTGAAGGGAGGCTATCAAGACTTGTTATCACACTGGGGCTCAACCAGCATCCCTCCCTCTCTCTCTCTCTCTCTCTCTCTCTCTCTCTCTCTCTCTCTCTCTCTCTCTCCATCACCCTGTCTTTCCCTCACTTTATGCTCCCTCCCTCAGAGGAACACACAGTCCCACTGGCATCCAGCCGTCTGCATGCTGCTTCATTTCTCCACACACCAGCTCTGGGTGAAAACCTAGAAGGGGTGTTGGAGAAATTGAAAGGCGTCCAGAGAGGGTCGGCCAAAAAAACCCAAAAAAACAGGTAAGAACGCTTCTGATTTTAGTTTGCGAACATTTTTTCCCCCGGACTGAAGTAGATGTGATTTGTCGTCATACTGAAGGGCATTGTGGTGCTCAAATGGACAGAATAACCTGTTACTCATACTCATGAGAGGATCTTCTCTTCCTCTCTCTCTCTCTCTCTCTCTCTCTCTCTTTCCTTAATAATATATTTGACAAAATGATTGCATAATGAACAGATGAAGCAACACACAATGCATGTTTTTCCTTCTCTCATTTTTAATGCTTAGTTCAGATATGAATGTCTGTCGTACACGTTTACACGTCCTAGAATTGATTGAGGAGGTTGTGCTACTATTTTTTAAACCTAATTGAAGTTGATTTTGATAGAAATAATTTCCACAAATTTATTTGACCTTCACATCCAGCTTTAATCACTTCAGTCGACAAGCAGTGCCATTCTAACACATTTCAAATGAACATCGAGCAGCTTTTCTTTTCTCCTACGGAACCTGTAGAACTGTTATACACCTGTGTTTGCTTCTATCACTCGTTATAAATCAAGATCAGCGCTATATAGAACATGGGTCACTATGTATTTTGTTAAATTTTATGTTGAGAGTTATGTAACTTTCTTGATAAATGAAGCCTTCCTCGCTCATCCTCAGTCGGTAGGACACACACACACACACACACACACACACACACACACACACACACAAATCAGACAAATTGCTAGATGTCACATTCTGGCATGGGACAAAGCCAGCACTGTGTTTATCAGCTGGCTGGTATTGGCATCTTCTAGCAGTGGTCCACATACACACACACACACACACACACACACATCCATCACACTGCTGGCATAAGCATGTCCATGAGTATTCATCAGCATGGGTTAACGAGAGCTGATGGCACACACTGCCTGATTTATCACCCAACACCACTGAGCCATAAGCACACCGTTTCTGCCGCCATTTTACATAAAACATAAAAGGTCTGTGCCTCTATTACACCTGTAAAAACCTTACGGTTAACAAGTAAGTACATCTCGTTTGAATATTACGAAATAATGCCCTTGTGTGGTACAGTATATTGATTGTACATATCAATTTACACAGCAGGCTACACGGGTTGGGACTCATTAATTTCGCTGGATATGATTAGTAAATTGTTTACACAAGAAACGTGGTGTTCATGAAAATCCTGTTCGTTAGGAAAAACTTTCATATCCTACACTTCGCTTCTGAGTTTGTGTAGACTGAGACTTGAGACTCATTGCAGTGAATCTCGATCGATCAGCTTCAAATCATATAACTGCCGATGAGATTTTATACACAAATTAAGTTTAAAATCGCTTATTTATTCTAATTACACACCAATCTAATGAACATTTTGTAAAATGCAGCCGTTTCATATTATTGATCTGAAATAAAGCATTAAGACAAATAAGACTAGACATTCCATTAGGACAAAAGTAATGGTACCCTAGAAAAGGAGAAAGAGTTAGTGTGTGTCTATGGTAGCCGACACGCTGCAAAGGTTGAGCTGCGTTACTGGAAGATTTAGTGCACATCATGATTAGGAGGCATTGTTTTACCCTTTAGACGCCATTTTGTCAGCTCTCTTTGTAATTAGCCTTTTATGGAGTTTTCTGGGCGTGGTTAAATGTAACTCAGCTGTGCTAGGTACTTAGAACTTATGGCTGTGTGACACATGAGTATGAAGAAAATCAGAGAAACTTTAGCAAATCTGGAGTGAATTTTTAGGTCAATTTGGCCTATGAGAAAAATGTATTAATTCTTTAGTAAAGCTGTGTGTACATGTAAGCCAAACTGAACAAAAAAATAATGCATGTGCTCGTGTTGTTAAATGGCCTGTAAATGTAAAAATGTAAAATGTAAAAAAAAAAATTCAATGTAAAAATCACCCGTGAATTACCAACATTACATATAAATTAAAAAAGTCAACAGAAAAAAATCACATTTTAATTATAAGGATTAATAAAAGTTTTTTTTTTTTTAAAGTTTAAAGTTTAAATAAATTATTAATTAAAAGTCGTTCAAGGTAGATTTCTCTTTTAAGATCATTTAGTTGATGGAATCCAATAAAATAATGGTGAATCCGATCAAATCTGGTGTATTCGATAAAATCTGGTGAATCCGATCAAATCTGGTGTATCCGATCAAATCAAAGCCATGCACATTCTTAACAAATCTAAATGAAACTATCTCAACTGCACTTTAACCCTTTTAAATGATACATTTATTATTTCATATAGTCTCTTATGTTATCTTTTTCGTGAATGTCTCCTGTCAGTTTCATGTTTTATATACAGCTGATGATTTAAACTAGCTAGTGATCAGCCGTTAAGTCTTTTATTTGGACAGTGTAAAACCAGACTGACCGTAAAAACAAGATAAAATGTTAGCATAAGCTAACATGACAGACACAACTTCAGGCTAACCTCTACTTTCATAAGTTACAATACAATAAATATACAAAACAAAGTAAGTCACATGACTTCTATCGCAAAGTACGGATTAATCTCACCAAACTTTACACATACCACCATGTGGTTTTCAGAACTCACAGAATGGGAAAATCCGAGAGCCAAATGGATATAATGGAGAAAACAACCAAGCCAAGGAAGCATCGCTGGACCGTAGTGGAGATCGGCCTGTCCGTTATATTACTGCTAATGAGCTGCGCTTTGGCGGGACTGGTCGTACTTTACGCTTCAGCGCTAAAAGGTGGGAAGCAAAACCTTAGCTTGTTTTATGGGCTATGTTAATGTACAAAGCTGCTCTATAATGCTCGACAGTTCTTTACAGATAAAGAACATATGTGCTAACAATTGAGCTGCTAATTTAAATCTGCACTACTTTCCCAAAAAAACAATAAGAAGAAATTATTAAATAAATGTAAACACTTTTAATGAAGGTACCACTTTAGAAAAAGGATCCGTCATTAATAATTAACTACAGAGAAGAGTCTTGATGCATGCCTTCCTTGTACCCTGAGAGATGGTGGGACTACTAGAGTGGTGCTAGAGGTCTAGAGGGAGCGTGATGGAGTGCGGGGTGTGATTAGTGTAAGTAAGTAAGTAAGTAAAATTTATTTATATAGCACGTTTCATACAGCAAAGCTGACCAAAGTGCTGCACAGAGTAAGGAAAATAACATAGAAACAGAATTAGACCAAATAAAAACAGACAATGGACAATAGAAAAAAAATTGTTTAAAAATTTGTTTAAACAATTAAAAATTTGATCAAAAAGCCTGGCAGAAGAGATAAGTTTTTAGCCTATTTTTAAAAGTAGTAATAGAAGGTGCAAGGCGGATGTCCAGTGGCAGTTGATTCCATAGACGGGGGGCAGCAACAGCAAAAGCTCTATCCCCCTTTGTTTTTAACTGGGAACGAGGGACATGCAAAAGAAACCTATCAGAAGATCTTAGACATCTGTTTGATGAATGTGGTTTAAGAAGATCCTCGAGATAGGAAGGAGCTTGATTATTAAGAGTTTTAAAAACAAACATCAGAATGTTAAACTGAATCCTAAAACGGACTGGGAGCCAGTGAAGCGATGCTAAAATTGGAGTGACGCGATCAAACTTCTTGCAAACTTAGTGCTTTGAGGTAAGTGGGTGCTGGTCCGTTTTTGGCTTTGTAGGCAAGCATCACTGTTTTATATCTGATGCAGGCAGCTACAGGAAGCCAGTGGAGGGAGCGTAGCAATGTGGTAGCAATGTGGTGGTGTGGGAGAAGTTAGGAAGGTTGAAAACCAGTCGTGCAGCTGCATTTTGGATCAGTTGCAGAGGTCAAATGGCACTCAGAGGAAGACCTGCCAGGAGCGAGTTGCAGTAATCCAGTCTTGAAATGACAAGAGACTGAACCAGCACCTGAGTGGCCTGTATGGATAGAAATGGACGAATCCTTCTAATGGTGTAAAGGAGAAATTGACATGAGTGTGTCAGATTAGCAATGTGAAAAGGACAGCTGATTGTCCATGGTTACCCCAAGATTGTGTGCAGTAACCAAAGTTCTCCAGGAGGCATGAAGAATAGTAGTTATTGATTAGCTAATAGTGAACTACCGTATTCATCTCTGCACTATTACTTACTAATTCGTTAATCGGAGTATCTAGTTAGTTAATAGTAGTTACTAGAAAGTTAATATTGCGTTATTAATTTCTTCCTGCGTAGTTAATCATTAATGACGGATCCTTTTTCTAAAGTGGTACCTTAATGAGTGCTTTTTCATGTTTTCTACCTCTTTTTTTTTTTTTCCAGATTATTCATATAGAAACGGTGCATCAAAAGGTACTGTATATTACCAGTGGGTAAATTCTTAGGAAAGCTAGCATGAGCTAGCTAACAACAACTAAGGTTAATGATTTAGCTAGCTAGCACTCAGACTCTAGCACTGTTTTATTGGGACAATGTTAAGCCAATGTAAAATGTAGAAATTTTCACAGAATTAGACATCACAAATTAAACTGTCTTTCTGCCTTTAAACTTTAATAATAGTTTCTTATTAACTGATCGATGACACCGCATGATATAATTCATTGATCAATGCTAATATTTTCATTGTCAAGCTGTTGACGATGAAACATGTAGCTTCATGACTAATATCACAATTTCATGATCCCAGTTTTAGCTTTAGAGGGAAAGAAACCTAGTTTCTGAGGAGATTATGTCACAAAGAGTGCTAGAAATTCAGTATTTATTTGGACTTCATATGAAATGCTATGCTATTTAAGTGATGATGTTGTTTTACAGGCCTGGAGTATCACAGGAACCCGGACACCAGCATGTGCACAACCCCGGACTGTGTCACTGCAGGTGAAATAAAAACAAAGAATAATAGTAATTCAGAATAAAGTTGTGTAAAATCTGCTGAAAGCATTGTATGTTTTCAGGATCTGATTTTTAGCTGTCTATTTTTATGACTCCTATCTGTAAAGCTACACTGCATAAAATAGAGTGCCAGGTTTCTTGATTAAAATGATCATAAACTGAGTTATGAGGATGAGAAACGCTTCCCTCACTGCACTGCTGTTCTCCCAGCGGCAAGGTTATTGCAGAACATGGACCAGAGCGTGGACCCGTGCCAGAACTTTTACCAGTACGCCTGTGGAGGCTGGCTGGAGCGGCACGTGATCCCCGAGACCAGCTCGCTCCACAGCGTCTTCAACATCTTGAGGGATGAGCTGGAAATCGTGCTCAAGGGTCAGTGTCACCTTCGTGTGTGGAATGATGTGCGGAGAGACGTCCTGACTTTCATTTTCCTTCAAACGAATACTTAATTCAATTTAATGTTCTCTTGTCTTGGGTTTGTTTGTTTTTTTGGCTTCAGGGGTTCTGGAGACACCAAGTGAACGTGACCGGGAAGCTTTCAAGAAAGCCAAAGTGCTCTACAGATCGTGTATGAATGAGAGTGAGTGTCCTCATCCTGTAGGACTCTAATCACAGTGGCTTGCATAAGTATTCACCCCCTTGAACTTTTTCATATTTTGTAGTGTTACAACCTGGAACTGGAACAGAGTTAATACTCAGGGGTATATGTTGTGAATCTACATAAAATATTGAAATGTGTTTTACAAATAAACAGTGTAAAATTTATTGCATAAGCAATTGTGAAACCTCTACAATATAAATACATCTGTTCCAGAGTTTGAGTTAGAGAACAGCCCTAAAAAACAATGAAAAACAAGGAGCTATCAAAACAAGCCTGAGACACAGTTCTGTAAAAATATCGGTCAGGGTTTGGCATATAATCCCAGTTAAATTAAGTTCATTTCCAGGTTGTAACACTACAAAAGTAAAAGTACAAGGGGGTAAATAATTACTGTATGCAAGGTACTGTATTTTTGCCAGATAGCTTAAATGAATTGACAGGATTTCTGAGGGTATTAATAAAGTCATATAGTCAATATAATCTTCACTGCTAAAGCTAGCCATCTAGCTAAAAATATGATAATCTGACAGGACTGCTAAAAGGATTTAAGTTATATTAATAAATGTTCACAATCTTTACTGGAAAAACTAGCCATCTAGCTAACGTGAATCCTCACTGTAATGTTAAATAATATTTACCGGTATCATTAACCAGCAAGCTAACATAAGATAACCTGACAGGATTTCTAAGAGGATTTTCAAATCATAATACATTTGCATAATCTTCACTGATAAAGCTAACCAGCTTTAGCTAACCTGACAGGATTTCTGAGAAGAATTTTAGGTCTTATTAATTGTTCACAATCTTCACTCATGAAGCTAGCAATCTAGCTAACATACATTCTGAGTCGATTTCCCCTTCCCCCCAATTCATCTTAATAATTATTTATAATCTGAGAGGATTTTAATTCATATTAATAAGTGTTCTTAATTTTCACTGTTAAAGCTAGCCAGCTATAGCTAACCTGACAGGATTTCTTAGAGGAATTTTATGTCATAATAGTCACTGTTCACAATCTTCACTGATAAAGCTAGCCATCTGGCTAACAGGATTTCTGAGAGGACGAATTCATTGTAATAAATTTTCTTAATATTCACTGATAAAGCTAGCTGGCTAGCTGATATTACTTAACCTGACAAAATTTCTGAGAGGATTTTAATTCATATTAATAAATATATTATTCCCATTATATTATAAAGCTAGCTAGCTAACTTTCACAAGCTAACCTGACAGGATTTCTAACAGGATATTTTACTTCATATTTCATATTCTTACCTGTTAAGGCTGGCCAGCTAGCTAACATGAAATCTGACAGGGTTTATGATAGTATTTTTTAAATAATAAAATAAACGATGATAAATTTTGCAGCTAACAATGTCCCACTAGCTAACATGAGATCATCTAAGAACATTAAAGCATTAGCTAGACAGGACTTTTAAAGTCATATTCATAAATAACGAGATATGGAAATGTCCACCAGTTTGCAGACAAACATTTCTCAGACTGACACATTTTTTATTTGACAAAGAAAACTGACAAATATTTCATTTTCTTTTTTTGCGTGTGTGTACGGATCCTGTAGTTTTTTTTTTTTTTAAATCCATCAAAAAGACAATGCCATTTCATTGATCAGCATAAGGATGCAACTAAACTTCAGAGGAAGAATCACATTATATAAAAGGAATACATTATTTTAATTGTGCATTTTGTCACCTATTTAATGCTTTTAAACAAAAAGCTAAATAAAATACATAGATGCTAACCCATGGGCAAAGGCGGAAATCATCCAGTCACCTGAGGAGAAAAGAATAGTAGACCAATAACACTTCAAATGAAGGTAAATTACAGGAAAAGGTAAACATCCAGAGAAAATCGAAGGTTAACGATCAGAAGCAACAAGACACTGAGTGTGGCTGAATTTCAGGAAGGAGAAAGATCGAAAATTAAGGATCAAGGTGGTCTAAAACCTGTTCTGTAAAGGTTTAGTGGTTGTCTTATACCACCTTTTACAAGGGCACTATTTGTGCAGTCAGTTTCCTAATTTGAAAGGATGCAGTTAGTTTATTCCTGAAGTGTTAATTGATCTTACTGCTGCCCCCTGCAGGTGTGATCGAGCAGCGCGACTCGCAGCCTCTCCTCAAGCTCATTGACAGTGTTGGTGACTGGCCTGTAGCCTCTGAGGACTGGAACAACACAGCAGGTACCAAAGATACCATGACCCCCACTGCGTCTTCACAATAGGGAACAGCGGTGTCTCTGTTTTAGCTAAATGGGATAAAAACAATAGCACAGAGGCTGGAGTCTCAGCGATTTGATAAGGCGCAGATTGATTGGGAAGGTTAGAGCTCCACAAGAGATGGGCTCAGGACAGGAGAGATCACTCTTTTGCTAAATGTGGCCATTTGATGTGATGTTATAATTGAACACTTTATGGTGGAATTAAGACCCATTTGTAATAGCATTTTATAAATGAAAACAGTTAGTGTGTGTAGTGCAAATTCCAGTACAGAATCCTTTACGGAAACATCACATTTCGAACATGTGATCATATGGTTTCCATTCGCATGTTGTGCCCTAAAATTGCACGTGTGACCTCATGTGAATATGTGAAAATAATCACATGCAAAAAAACAACAACAACAAAAAAAATGCATTCACATGAGTAACGTGAGAAGAAAATCACAAAAGAAAGTAAATGATAAAAATCATATGTGAAAAAGAATCATTGTCACATGAGAAAAAGAAATAAATCATGTATAAAAAAAATCATGTGAAAGTAAATTAATTGCTTTAAAAAAAAAAGAGGTGAAAATCACATGGAAAATACAAACATGCACAACATGAAAACGTGAAAATGTGTGAAATATAACATGATTAAAAATATCATTATTAAAACTGAAATGAATGTGATTATTCACGTATGCCCTTCGTGTTACGTTTCTGCAAGGGATTCGAACCATAATCTTAGATTCGATCTACTTTGTATGTATTCAGCAGGCTATATTTTATTACAAGAAGGCAGAATCCTTAAAGATGCTGATGTTGTTTTTTGTCCGTTTGTGCTCACAGGGGAATCCTGGAGTCTGGAGCACATGCTGGCGTTCCTAAACTCTCATTACAACAAGAAGGTTTTGATGGAAATGTTCGTTTGGCCCGATGATCGAGACTCAAGCTGCCACATCATTCACGTAAAGAGAACAATCTCCTGAATTGGTTTATTTCTGAGGAGCTTTATAGCCACTTAAATCCAGTATTCAATAAACGTTATGATACAGAAAATGAAATATAGTGTGCCACTTCCAATCCATCGCATTTCCACAGATTGACCAGCCATCTCTAGGAATGCCCTCAAGAGATTATTACCTCAATGATGGCAACTACAAAAAGGTAAAACGTGCACCGTGTCTTTCTCAGTGATCTGCACATCCACTCGTTGCCCACAGGATAATTACAGGGTTGAGCACCAGTCTGTGTTTTGTTTATATGTGTAGGTGCGTGAGGCCTACCTGCAGTTCATGGTTTCCATGGCAAAAATAGTACGGGAGGACAGGAACCTCACCCAGGACGACGAGCACGTGTGGGAGGACATGATGCAAGTGATGGAGCTGGAGAGAGACATTGCTAATGTGAGTGACATCTGCATCTGGGAATATCACATGGAAGATAACACGCAAGCTATTAAAAGTTCAAACTTACAGTTTAAAATGATCCTACAAGTGCTTGGTGAGCTCCTCCAGAGCCAAAGTGATTCTGAGTTGACTCTTTTGGTGAACATCAGTGAATGAATCATTAAAGGAATACTCCTGTGGTGCTCAGAACTCTAGGGGCAGATCTCGACTTCCACT
Source organism: Ictalurus furcatus (assembly GCF_023375685.1). NCBI lineage: Eukaryota > Metazoa > Chordata > Actinopteri > Siluriformes > Ictaluridae > Ictalurus > Ictalurus furcatus. Next base: position 10,268,774 of record NC_071275.1, on the reverse strand, counting down.
AAAAACATTAACGCTATGTCACTATGTAATATATATACTCAATGTTTGTCAAGCTATTAGAAGCAATGCTATGGAAGCAATAAAACACTCCGTGTTGTGCTGTTTTAGGAAAATAATCAACAACAAAGTGGTGTGATGAAGCAGAGTTACCGTTACCACTCCGAAATGTTTTATTTCTCCTATACCACAGCAATTTGCCATCGATTACAATTTTTATTAAATAAAAATGAACTAACACCATACATTTTATCCACTTATAGTTACATTTAATGTTGTGGAACAGCCACGAAACAAGTTTGTTCCTCTTATAGCAGCTATAAACAGTCATTACTAAGTCATGTTTCAGGAAAAAAGTGTAAACCCACCATGTCACCACATCAACGATTTATAAGTTCTCTTTGGCTATACGTATTCTTTGTTAAATAACAGCACCAGTTTTAATCTGTTTATTCTTCGATTATGTGCCGTATATGCCATACAAGTCCGCGTATCACTACACAAATGATAATGTATTCGATAGTAAAGATTGCATTAATATAAACCTGTGATTTGCAGCTGTGCTGTTGTTGACTGCTGTTATAGAAAATCAGACCAATCAAAATCCAGAACTCAGAATTCAAGAGTGTTGTGTTATGAACAAATAATACAGATAATGGCTCAGAGGAAAGGGGTTTAAAGTCAACTTGTTCTCTTCAGGCTACGTCTCCGGCCGAGGAACGCAATGACATCACCGTGCTCTACAACAAAATGACTCTGCGGGACGTGCAGGAGACCTTTAACCTCGGCGTGAGTTTCCGACTCACAGAGTTAAACCTGCCGAGTGAGAGAGGAGACAGGGGTATAACACTGTGTCTGTCTCTCTCTCTCAGGGTTTTAACTGGACCCGTTACATCCAGGGCATCGTGGCAAGCGTTTCCATCACAGTGCAGCCTGATGAGCCCGTCGTGGTTTACTGCTCACCCTACCTCGAGAAACTCAACAATGTTCTTTCTAGATACAACCGCAGGTCAGACTGAGAGCTCTGAGGAACTATTTTTGTAATTCACAATGAATAATTCATATTCATTTAAATGAAAACTGGTCTGAATGCATAATAATGTCTTGGATGTCATACAGTCAACTCCAGAATTATTGGCACCCATGCTAAAGATTGATAAAAAGGAGAAAGAGGTCAGACAGTGAAAATATGAAAGAAGTCCAATCTTTTTTCTATTTAAAAATCACACGTCATCAAGGGTGCCAATAATTCTGGAGCTGACGCTATAATCATCATGAGTGTCCTAGTGTCCTAATATGTATGTTTTATGTTACGTTACACTTTTTATGAGCTCTCATCTTGTTTTTAGGCATGGCAATTTTGTTTATAACAATGATACTAATAATAGTTTGAGATAAAGAGGAATAATAGGAATAATAAGAATGTTAATTTATATATTACTTTAAAGGACTGCATATGAACAATGAAAAGATTAAACAAAGTATTTATTAGCACAATAATAATACCAAATGACAACAACAACAACAACAACTATGAATAGACAACTTTGCTATAGTAATATAATACAAAAATTATTTACAATAAAAACAGCTGAAAGGAAATGGACAGTGATGCATCTCGCTAATCTACTCAGTTATTAACATCTATCAGCCTGCTTGTCTTCAAGTAGTTGTCTGTTTATTAGATTCATCTATGTAGTACCTATTAAGCAGTAAACTGTGTATTATTATAAAAAATAATGCAGGACTGTGCAGAATTACCTGGTCTGGATGCTGATCATGGAACGAGTCAGCAGCCTAAGTCGACGCATGAAAGACGTCCGAGCTCATTACAGAAAGGTGAGAAATCGCTCCACTGTCAGACTGCACACTTATAACCCTGTTTACTTTGTTCCCAATATTTCTTATCTCTACACTCACATTACTGCTTTTATGTTCACATAATATTCAGACTTTACACGGCACCACGTTGGAGGAGGCACGCTGGCGCGATTGTGTGCGTTACGTCCAGAACAACATGGAGAATGCAGTAGGGGCTCTGTATGTACGTGAGACCTTTGCTGGAGACAGCAAGCGCATGGTGAGTCTTAATAAAGGACACGTAGATGGTCAACAGTATGAAATCATCTGCATCACTATTGCTTCAGTGAAATATCTCACATGGATAATACAGATTTGTGTCTACAGTGGATGTAAAAAGTCTACACACCCCTGTGGACATTGCAGGTTTTTTGTGACGTAAAACAATGTCAGATCTTTTTCCACCTTTAATGAAATAAATCAACCAGCAAAATGCACTTGAAAAACAAATAGAAGCGTTTTAGGGGAAAAAAACAACTTACAATAACCTGGCTACATAAGTGTGTGTGCTTGTGCACTGTTTTTTAAGCGTCTCCCAACTTAACGCTACTATAACTTAGCATCCTGATTTGCTCATTTTTTTCCAACTCTTTCTTGCAAAAGTGTTCCATTGGTATCAAATTGCGAGGGAATCTCCTGTGCACAGCCCTCTTCAAGTCATTCCACAGGTTTTTGATAGGATTTAGATCTGATTCTTCGATCATTTTCTCCTGAAGCTGTTCCTTTGTTGACTCGGATTTGTGATTTGTGTCAATTTTGTGCTGAAAGGTGAAAATTTCCCACATCTACAGCTGTCTAACAACAGCTGAAAACAGGTTTTGTGCCAAAATAGATAAGTATTTTGGTACCATCCATGATTCCCTCTATCTTGAAGAGAAGCAGTCCCATAGCATGATGCAGCCACCACCATGCTTCACCGTGGGCACGGTGTTCTTTGAGTGTTAAGCTGTCTTGTTTTTGCACCAAACATATCTTTTAGAATTATATCCAAAAAGTTATATCTTGATCAGACATGATTTGATAAAATTGTGGAATTTTTCCTCACCACTGTCACCTCTGGCTTGTTGCATAGGGATCTAAATCTACATCCAGATTTCTGTCAAGCTACTTTGTGGTAATGTTTATTGAGAAAAGAGCATTACGAATAAAATTAGTATAGCTAAAACTATAGCTTATGCACTATATTCTATAAAACACTTCTTGATGTGCTTAAACCTGAGGGTGCTGTTGATGAATATTGGTCAGTAGACAACAAACTCTTCATCGTTATACAGCAAATCATATATTGCATGTCTGCAAGTGTTTTTACTTTACTTGCCATCGACACGGTTTCCTCTTCTGTCCAGGTTGGTGAATTGATCAGAAAGATTCAGGATTCTTATGTGGAAACACTGGAAGAGCTGAACTGGATGGATGATCAGTCGAAAGAGAAGGCAAGAGAGAAGGTGAGACAGTCACAACACAGGATAATTCAGAAATTAGGCAAATGACTATGTTTGAGTGTTTGTCCAGTCCTATGCTTTTTCCTGTAGGATTAGTGATGTTAAAATAGTCCTTTTGAGTGCAAAAGACAAAATAAAGAAATGTAATCCTCAATAACAAAGTTGACTGTCAAAGGCCGTAAATGTAAAAAACATAATGTATTAAGTTTCAATAATCAAGTTCCGTCATTCATCACATATAACAAAACCTGTCAAATTGTAATTGCGAAAATATTAAATAATGAATAAAACACGACGGGCCATGCTGTAATTTCTGATAGAAGTACGTCCTGAAGTATTTGTTAACTCTTTGTTCCCAAAGTTTTGATTCGACAGCAATCTTCCAACAATTACAATGTTTAATTTACTAGCGGATGACACATCATACTTTTTATTCATTTAGAAATATTTTAATAGGGAATGGCCATGAAACAAGTTAGTTCCTGTTCTCACTTACGTTATAGCAGCTTTAAACAGTTCTACCCTCACCAACCTCTCTTATTTTTTTGCAAAGCATTGTAAATATTCTTTAATAGATTGTTTGCCTATGTTTTGCCAATCTTTAATATATATCCTCTGAGCAGATTTTAGATCCTCTCAGTTGTAAATTTAATCTTTTTTCCCCAAATATTCTGTTCTAACTCTGTTAGATATCATACAGTGTCTTCTTATATTTTTACCTTATTGTCAGTCTTGTAATCTTTTTTTTTTTTTTTTTAAATGATTATTTTAAAAAATAAACTCTAAATACATTTTCCATTTCCCCCACTTTTACAGGGCATGTAAACATATCTATGACCTCATGCACTATAAAGCTACAATACAAACAATTCAGAAGTTCACTCTATTTATTCATTTAACATGTGTATTATGTGTATTATTTGTGTATATGTGTAAGAAATAATTATTATATATTTTATATTATCTAATATTATTTCTAAAATCTAAGACTGTACAGCCTCCATTGCACTTCATTGTTTTGTATTGGGCTGTATAAATTCTGTATCGTTTACTAACTCATTTGTAATTTGGAGATTTTAATGTATTATGCTGAGCCAATTATAAAGATGCTTGATGTTTCAGGCGATGGCTATCTCAGAGCAAATTGGCTATCCGGATTATATCCTGGAAGAGGACAACGAGAAACTGGATCAGGAGTACATCCACGTAAGCTCTGAAGACTCTATTTGTGAAGTTACTCTTTTAAAAAAAACATCTCTTGTACATGTGCTTTACCTCAAATAAGGTCTTTTCTTTTCTTTTGCCTACAGCTGAAGTTCAGTGAAGAGAGCTATTTTGAGAACGTTCTGGAAAACCTTAAAGCAACCGCTCAGAAAGCTCACAAGAAGCTACGGGAACCTGTGGATCCAGAACTGTGTGTTACAGCTAAACATGATAAAACTGATGCATAAGGCTGCTTTCACAAGGCTGCTTTCGCAAGGAAACCGTTATCTGGAAAGCGCTATCTGCTCTCTTCCACATACATGAGCTCACAGACACCCACGATTGGCTAGTGTTGCTGTGATTGACAAATGAAAGACTGTATGCCCCTCCCACCCAGTGAGAGCACAGCCAATTTCGTTTGGTTGGCTCTTGGCCCTGAATTGCTCAGGCATTGTTATAATTTGAACTCACGATCTCCTAATGAAAGGGCAAACACTTTTTTGTTACTTTATTACTTGGGAGCCTTGTCAAACGCTTTTTTTTTTTTTTACCTCCCAACCAATCAAGTGACCAGTTTGAGGGCAAAAATAAGTCGTTAGCGAACAGGTATAAAAAGATTTACATCATGCTGAGTAAGATTGAAAATATTTGTGACTACAGCAAAAGCAAACAACCTCATGTGAAAGCACCCTAATCAGTCCGTACAGGATTTCACAGAGTTTTTTGTGATTGCTGCATCCAAAAAACTACTCAAATTGGCGAACTCGCAATTGCATGAAGTTGTTTTGCACGGCCTTTTGCAGTGATGTTTGTTGGTCAATGAGACCTTTTAGCTGTACTCATGTTTGACACACGTGAATCGAAGAGGGCTTCGGATTATGCACGTTGTGATGATGTCACATGACAAGTCTTGGCCCAAATCTGTGGTAATTTTTTAAAAATTGCACGCTCCTCTGAATATTGTGGAGTTTGCTTGATTTTTCTTTAATTTCTGCAATCGCAAAATCGCTAAATCCTGGAGGGACTGCCTAATGCGCACAGGCTCATAATATATTGTACAGTTTATCCGTCCATCTGTAGCTTCATTATATGAATATTTTGTCAGGTGGATCATTGGTGCAGCTGTGGTCAATGCTTTTTACTCTCACAACAGAAATCAGATTGGTAAGTTCACGATAATAAAAATAACCTTTTGCAAAGGCATTGTAAAATGTAAATGCTTAGATTAAACCTTTTTAAGATAAGTCATAATAACAATAAATAAATAAATAAATAATAATAATGATGAGTGAACTAGTAATGCAAAATCCTGCTAAACTCAGCTGATTTTCTAATTGTGAAAAGCCCATGGGATTACAGACTTAAAAAACTAAACGCCAAACTCCCAGTTGAAGAGGAATTTGTTTCTGGTCACACTGCTCGCTAGTTGTGTCCTCGGTCTGAATGCCTCTATAGCTCACTGCAAATAATGTCCGTAATGCACATAAGGCTTTTTTCTTCTTCTTGTAGATAATATAAAGCTAGTTTCAGGCTCCAGTGCACACAAAGCTGTCGCTAAAAGAGATGCGCTCAAGGCGCGGAAAGCGTACCATTCAAGCTGGGTTAATACATAGACTGCAAAAGCTGGGTGATTATGCAGATTTTCAGCTGGAGTAATTTCCACATAATTACTCTTAGATTGCACATTTTAATGTTCCTGGACATTCTGGGAAACACTTCAGGCTAAATTGCTATTCTGGAGATAGAGAGGCAGCTGGAAGCAGAGGGCTTGTGGGGAAATGGAGAAAATATTACATCTTTACTGCATTTCTCTGCATTCAGCAGTAACACTAATGGTTGAAACATACAGATATTTTATTTTCAGCTGATCTTCTAATTTCTTTCTCTCACTCTATCTATCTCTCACTCAGTGTTTCCTGCTGGAATTTTACAGCCTCCTTTCTTCAGTGAGAAGCAGCTCCAGGCCTTAAACTTCGGAGGAATTGGAATGGTTATAGGACATGAAATTACTCATGGCTTTGATGACCATGGCGAGTCACCAATCGTCAAATTTTCCTCTGATTATTAACAACAGTTTCATCAGTCTTAGTCAGACTGACAGTTATCTTCAGAAGTATTGTCATGAAAACGCTGGGGGCTTTTTTAGCGATACTTTGTACAGTTTTACATCATGTTTTATTCAGAGATGACTAACATCAGGTTTTATTCAGAACTGAGTTACTCATGCTTAGTGCGAATGCTTAGGAGTTCAGACGAGGTGAACTGCACGATCTGTATGCCTTACACAGAAAATCTATTTATATACGTGCGTAAACCGACTTGGAAAACAAGTTTCCCAGTGTAAATATTGCCATAACTACTAGACATAAACTGCTGAGTATGAATTTTTCAAAATTGTTGGAAATCATTAATACTTGGTGAAGCATTTCCTGAAGAGAATAATCGTGCTGAGTCACTTTCTAACATCTAACAATTTTGGAGAAATTTTAGAGGATCGTGCACTCCTCTATACTTCATTTGAATCTCACTGATATTTTTAGGTTTGCACTTTTAGAATTGTTTACATTTATAGGCTAGAGGAAAGGCAAGCAACGTCCAGTTGTTCAAGTTGACATTTTTAATCATTCTATAATGTTTATTTCCTAAAATAATTTTCTTGAGAGGTACCAATAATTTTGGAGTTGGTTGTACATGCCATGTGTATGTACCTAGTGAGGGATTTTAAAATATCAGAGTATTGTGTATTCTTCTGCACAATTTGAGCAACACCAACCAACTGTATTACTTTTAACGGATGTAGAAATAACTAACCATATGCTTTCATGCACACTCTGCACTCACGCAGGTCGTAACTTTGACAAAGATGGAAACATGTACAACTGGTGGAGCAACTTCTCCACAGAGCTATTTGAGGAACAGTCCAAATGCATGGTGCAGCAGTATGGCAAATTCAGCTGGAAGCTTGCAGGAGGTCAAAATGTAATGAACATTTTTTAAAAAATATATTCACATATATTCATACAGTATAAAAACGGGGGTTTCATATTAAAATAAACCCCTATTTTTAGTGACTCAAAGGCATAGATTGACCCAATACAAGATTAGAGCAGAAATTGTAAGATTCAAAAGTTTGTAACAGTCCCTCTTTTGCCCAGGTGAGTGGCATCTCCACTTTGGGAGAGAACATAGCTGATAATGGAGGAGTTCGGCAAGCGTATAAGGCGTACATGAAGTGGGTGGAGAGGGAAGGTGAGGAGCCTCGTCTTCCTGGTTTGGACATGGATCATAAGCAGCTCTTCTTCCTCAACTTTGCCCAGGTGAGTGACAGGCAGTAATGTAGATGGAGATGAAGGGCCTCAATCTGCAAATGGGCTCAGGGCTGATTTGACTTTCACATGACAGGACTGATCATAAAGTCAAGTTCCTGGGAGTTGTGTTGTGAAATAGCCCGGCTCCGGGAGCAAATGGATGAAAATCTTCATCAGATAAATCACAGCCGACATAAAGACACACATATAATGTGAAGTAGGTTATTTTTAGTGATAATGTAATACCCTTAGGTCTGGTGCGGAGCCTGTCGGCCTGAATATGCCATCCAGTCCATCAAGACCGACCCCCACAGTCCTCTGGAGTACAGGTAGATTCCTCTGTATAAATTTTACGTTGACTCATGCATGATAAACAGGAAGTAGTCCGTACCTTACATAACCATTATACCACAGAACAGTTGAATTCTCAGTTCTGATTAGTCAAAAAAGGTATTGATTAATTTTCTATAACAGCAGCTCTGACAGGTTTGCAGCTGCAACTCACAGGTTTATATTCATGTGCTATACATTATCGATTCTATAGTAACAGCTCATTCACAGGGAATTGTACGGCGGGTGTTCCACGTAAATGGGTTAAAAATGTGGTGAAGTTTTCTGTAAGGAGACGTAATTTAACATTTATGGAAGGAGTCTCCAGTGTCAGGGCTTGGTAACAGTCAGAGGTGAAGCTGTAACTTCATGTTTTCCGCCACCTTCAGGATAGAGGAGTTTATGCTTTCTTGATAACATGACAAGCTGTGTGTTTTTGTCTTATTAACTTCGAACGAGATTTAAAAAAAAAGAGAGGTGGGTTAACGAATGACTGAATATGGCTATAGCTATAGCAATAGCATAAGTGATACCAGGAACTAACTTGTTTAAATAACTATAAAATGGATAAAAAGTACAATGTGTATTGCTATCTTTAATACATTTGAAAATATGTAATCATTGGTAAATTGCTGTGGTGGAAGTGGAATAAAACACTTCAGGGTGGTACCAGTAAATTTACTTCATCGCACCACCCTGACATTAATGATTATTTTGTGTTGTTGATATAACAGCACCACATAGGGCGTTTCATTTCACATAAACCACAAGTTTTTCAATGTACGTGTTATAAAATGTGAATATATGTGTGCATAAATAATGATCCAGGCCATGTCGTCTCTATTCCTGTCTCATCACATTAGGGTTTTGGGCTCCTTGCAGAATTTTGAAGCCTTTTCCGAGGCGTTCCAGTGCCAGAGAGGTACTCCTATGAACCCTGAGGAGAAGTGCAGAGTGTGGTAGTCTGAGTGGAACCTATACGCTTCACTATTTCCACCAAGGCAGCATGTTTTATACTGTGTGAACTGCCTTAATGTGTGTCTGTTGAAAGAGAGAAGAATGAGGTTATTATGAAAACTAGGAAAACCGCGAGTCATTAAAAAAGTCATTATATGAGTAAGCAGAAGGCGAGTGCAATGAAGGCGGGGTGGAAAAGAGACACTTTGAGTCTCATAACTTGTTGAAATATTTGTATATTTGTTTGTCATGTGTTATCATTCTGTATAGATTCCAAACTAAGACGCAGATATGATATACGCAGCTGCCGCCTTTGATAGTGGACACATTTCCTAATATTCTGACAGATTTCTTTTTTTGCTGGCTTTAAATGTGGTGAGCGCTTTAGAAAGAAAGTATTAAGCCTTTCACAAGATCCAACAACCAGCCAAAAGCTCAAGGCTTTGAAGCCCACGTGTTCCTTTAGGTTAGAATTAAAACCCAGCGAATCGGTTGTCTCTTTTGGCAAAGAGCAGCCTTAAAAATGCAATGATGGAGCCAAAAAAAAAAAAAATTAAGAAAGAAAAACAAAATAGATATATTTATTGTAAGGACAGAAATAAAAAATGACTTGCAGATTGAGGTTTATATGCGTTAGTGAGCTGTAAATGTGAGGTATAGCGCCTCCATCAGGTCAAACAATTACCTGAAGACTTTAAGACTGTTAAATTGATGATGCTTTATCACATTTTACATATCTGTGGGAAATAATTTCTAAAAAAAAAAAAAAAAAAGATAATAAAATAAAATAAAAAAGCTTTATTGTGCTGAATACGTTTAATTTAAGTACCAAATAGGTAGGCTCACTCAATATAAATCACAAAAGGGTCGTAAAAAATAAATAAATAAAAATATAGTAGTCCAGCCTTATGCTTTTATCACCAGAAGGTATCCCTGAATTCAAAAATATTATTTGATATAGTTAAATCTTCTTAAGTAGTGGATTAATATCGAAATTTTCTTAGTATTTAGGTACAAAACTGGTTCACGTGAACGCAGTATGCGATATTGTCTTGAACAAATGTGAAAATTATGAGAAATATAATGACATGCTAGCTACAGAACCTGCATACTAAGCTTACTCGCTAGCTAGCGAGCTAACGTTACTAATGTGAAAAACAAAATTGTGGTTGCTATGGATTTCTTTCCTTTACAGATGCTGATGAGAAAGAAAATAACTTAGGATATGATGATGAGTCAAGATTTGATACTAAAATGCCCTCTGCATTTATCTCCTTGTGACAAATACAAGCTAGTTTGCTAGCATAAATCGACTAGCTAAATCGCTAACTTAGTTAACGTTAGTGATAAAACTGTGATCAAATTGTGGTTGTTATAGTACGTTTGAGGTTTGGCTGCTGTTAAACAAATCACCGAGGATATGAAAATGCAAATCATACCTCAGATATTAAAATTTGACATCTCTGGCAAATAAAAGCTAGTTTTCTAGCAGTGACTAGCCAACTAGTACTAGCTGTTTGTATTGACAGGAAAGATAGTCGACAATTAATTTGTATTTATAGATATCCATAGATCCTGACAGTCTTAATTAGTCCTTTTTTGAGCATTAAATATGAACATAATATTTTTAAATGAAGGAATAACCATGTTTAAATCTGTGTATCTTGCTATAAAATGAGATTTTACTTCTATATACAAAAATGTTTGCGTATTAAACAGATAAATTCAAAGGTTTTCTTATTAGCCAAGGCAGAATGTTGTGAAACATGCTCTTTACAGGACGAAATGGATAGCAGACCTTTCATAAACAATTTTAAAAATGTTTTGTCATGCCTTTGCTTATATTAGCTTATGATTGCTAAGTTTGAATGCTAATCTTATATTAGAGCTGTTGTGTTTACCTAGGAGGGAAAAAAAATCTGATAAACGCAAGGTTTCTTGATTATTCTGTCCATATACCGAGAATATTTTTAATTAATGACCCATATGGTAATATTTTTAGATGCACATTTTGATGTCAAGAGGTTGTGATTTATTTCCTGCATACCGGCTTGACCAGAAAGCTGTTTATCTGACATTCCGATAAACAGCTCTAATGATGTGGCATCATTTATCACAGGATCCACAGCCGACTGCTTTTGGCATTGCTAAATCAGGCACATTTAGTTTACTGCATCTCAGCATGAAGGGTATCAGAAGGGAAATAACGTTCAAGGACTCTGAGGACGACAGGCAGGTGTAGCGAAGCCTCTCGATCTCTTAAATTGATCAGTTGTGGGAGGCGGCGAAGCAAAGCGTAGCAGACGAAGGCCACTCCACTGAGATAGCGTCCTCATTAGAGAAGTGGTCAGGGCCAGAGACTGTTCTCGTCCACCATGATTAACCAGTAATGACAGCAGAACTAAACAAGATGGAAGGAAGGGATGAAATAACCTAGAGAGCATCTGCAAAATGATCAAACGGTGCAAGAACACGGACGGCTTCTCGAGAACGAGAACACATGCTCTGAAAGCTTAGTCCAGTCAATAAGCAAGGAGAGGCAAAAAAGAAATCTGGTTGCCATGGACCATTAATTTATGACTGTTATTTCTCATCACAAAGACTCTGATTAACAGAATATTCACATCTGCCTTTGAAGCTTTTATTACTAGCCAAGTTCTACAGGACCATAATGGCTTGTACTGTTTGGAGAAGAATGGTTGGGTTATGAGGGTTCCGACTAAGGGTTCTTTAAAAATCTGGGTTAAAAAAATTGCTCAAATGTAATAATAGACTTAGCTACACTTTAGAGAAAAAAAACCTCTTCAAACATCTTATCTATAGTCAAATTTATTAAATATTTCTCATTGTAAATAAAACGTTTAATTATTATATATAATAATATTGCCACATATAATACTAAATATACTAAGAATGCTAAACCTATTTCTGAATTATTATTATTTTACTTTTAAAATACCGTTTGTGAAAAACGGTTGTTTGATTTACGTTATGTGCTCGGCTTCGTTTTCAGATTACAAGAGCTAACTGTACTAGCTACATCAAATCAATCGAGGCAGTAGGTTGGATTTGTCACCAACAAATTTGTTGCTTGCTACAGTTCCTGAAAACCTGAATGTAGGGTAACATATCACTCCCAGATCTCTCACAGGTGTTCCGTTCACTTAAGATATATTGAGTGTGAAGGCCATAGCATACAATTTACAACATTTTCATCCTCATCAAACCATTCATTGATCCCTTGTGTCCTGTATATGGGGGCAGAGTCATCCTGGAAGAGACCACACCCATAAATTCATCATAGGATAAAGGTGATTATTATTGTAGTATTTATTTACAGTGATGCTTTTCTGTAAGGGGACAAGTAGAGCCAAACCATGCCAGAAAAAAATATTTAATTGGAGTTTTTTTCCCCACTTTAACGCGTCACTTGTATGTATTTACACTTTTGTATCGGAAATGGTTCTAACTTCGGTCAGGGAAACAGATGGTATTTTATAAAGTGTGCATGTTACAGCCTTAAGTGTTTGTCATATGTTGTGTCATTTTTGCCTATTAGTTGATCGCTCACCGTAACTATGTAAATGTATCCATTGTCACGTATGTCAACATTCAACATCCATTAGGTTAAAGAAAATGGTAAATACTTCACACACGCAAAGAGTCAAGTGTGTATATTTTCAGAGAATCATCTATACAAAATTCAAGGGAAACGTTCCGTACCAAGAACTGCTAATACCATTTTAAATGCCACGGCTTTGGAAAGCAGGTTAACAAAAAGCTGTTTTGTACTTTGTGGACCTTTAAGAATCACACACACACACACACACACGTAAGATTAAGACTTCTTGAACGCTTTTGCCAAGTGTGTACTGATAAATGGCATTTTTGTGGATTTTCTATGTCTTATGCATTATTTTAAGACTTCTTGTTAATAAGCTAAACAATAAAGTAACGTGCATGTCGAATCGTATCGCATGTTAAACCATGCACACCTCCTAAGTGCATTAAAAGCCATTTTGAAATACAGAGATTTTACAACATCTGGTTCAACTCACGTCATGGTCACTAATTTCAGATGCTGCTATGTGAATAATTTTGTACATTTTCCTCCTGCTGTAGACTTTAATGTAATCGCTGAAGTAATTCTAAGAGGTCACTTATGTGAATTTATGAAGTTAAACCTGAATGTGTGCCATTGTAATCACCTGCTGTTATGGTAATTATTAAAAAGAAATACACAGCAAAAAAATATATATTGTTAAATATTTTAAAAAAAATTAGACATTACATTCTTGATATTTTAGGATAAAGACATGTATATGCCTAAATAAACAAGTTACAAATCTCATTTGGTTTCTGTGTATGATCTGAAAACACCAACACTGTTCTAAAAGTATTTGCATGTTGTAATAAACTCATTTTAAAAAACATACCACAGAGAGAGTGTACAAAAACATTAATATATTTATTTGCCACTACTGCATATTAATTTCATACAAATTAAATTCTTTCAGTATGAAATGTGAATAAACAGTTAATTTAACAAGAAGAAAAATCACAGTAAAATGAAATGAAAAAACAAAACAAAAAAACAACACATTCAACATTTCAATTGGCTTTAATCTAATCTGAATGTACACATTTTTTCATTGTTCCAGTAGTGTAGAGCAGTCACCCCCATGTAATTTGCATAAAAAATTCTACAATAAAAAGTAAATAAATCCGTTCTCATTTTGTTGTATTAATATTTAATAAATCATTGATTTCTTTTTGGGGTAAATGGAATTTGATGTGTGATGTTAAACTAAGACATTATTATTATTATTATTATTATTATTATTATTATTATTATTATTATTATCTACCTATATTAAAAAGCAAGCAAATCAAATAAAACACAAGAAACAGGTTTTATTTTATATTGTCGTTTCTGTTTTCTTTTCTTTTTTTAAAATCTAAATATTTAAATTGCCAGGTACTATGGTTGTCCAGTTGAACTGGAGTCCTGTATTGATTGATCTATCTATTAATGTAAATTAACAGCTGTATTGTAAGTAAAATTGTGTGATGTCACTCTGTAAATATGACTAAATTACATTTGTTAAAGTGATGATGACTGTGGAGTTAACAGGGGTTGGAATTACAGAAGTATGATCTCTCTATATAGAAGAAGAACATTGTGTTGAAACTTTTGCGTTCAGAGAACAGCGATTCTTCATCTCGTACAGACGTCATCGTTGCACTAAAAAAAAGATAAGACGATGAGAAATTAGAAAAATCCTTAAATATCGCTAAATTCGTTGCTCTGACAGTTTAATAAATTATATATATATATATATACACACACAGTGAGGGAAAAAAGTATTTGATCCCCTGCTGATTTTGTACGTTTGCCCACTAAACAAAGAAATGATCATTCTATTATTTTAATGGTAGATTTATTTGAACAGTGAGAGACAGAATAACAACAAAAAAAAATCCAGAAAAACGCATGTCAAAAATGTTATAAATTGATTTGCATTTTAATGAGGGAAATAAGTATTTGACCCCTCTGCAAAACATGACTTAGTACTTGGTGGCAAAACCCTTGTTGGCAATCACAGAGGTCAGACATTTCTTGTAGTTGGCCACCAGGTTTGCACACATCTCAGGAGGGATTTTGTCCCACTCCACTTTGCAGATCTTCTCCAAGTCATTAAGGTTTTGAGGCTGACGTTTGGCATCTCGAACCTTCAGCTCCCTCCACAGATTTTCTATGGGATTAAGGTCTGGAGACTGGCTAGGCCACTCCAGGACCTTAATGTGCTTCTTCTTGAGCCACTCCTTTGTTGCCTTGGCCGTGTGTTTTGGGTCATTGTCATGCTGGAATACCCATCCACGACCCATTTTCAATGCCCTGGCTGAGGGAAGGAGGTTCTCACCCAAGATCTAACGGTACATGGCCCCGTCCATCGTCTCTTTGATGCGGTGAAGTTGTCCTGTCCGCTTAGCAGAAAAACACGCCCAAAGCATAATGTTTCCACCTCCACGTTTGACGGTGGGGATGGTGTTCTTGGGGTCATAGGCAGCATTCCTCCTCCTCCAAACACGGCGAGTTGAGTTGATGCCAAAGAGCTCCATTTTGGTCTCATCTGACCACAACACTTTCACCCAGTTGTCCTCTGAATCATTCAGATGTTCATTGGCAAACTTCAGACGGGCATTTATATGTTCTTTCTTGAGCAGGGGGACCTTGCGGGCGCTGCAGGATTTCAGTCCTTCACGGCGTAGTGTGTTACCAATTGTTTTCTTGGTGACTATGGTCCCAGCTGCCTTGAGATCATTGACAAGATCTTCCCGTGTAGTTCTGGGCTGATTCCTCACTGTTCTCATGATCATTGCAACTCCACGAGGCGAGATCTTGCATGGAGCCCCAGGCCGAGGGAGATTGACAGTTCTTTTGTGTTTCTTCCATTTGCGAATAATCGCACCAACTGTTGTCACCTTCTCACCAAGCTGTTTGGCAATGGTCTTGTAGCCCATTCCAGACTTGTGTAGGTCTACAATCTTGTCCCTGACATCCTTGGAGAGCTTTTTGGTCTTGGCCATGGTGGAGAGTTTGGAATCTGATTGATTGATTGCTTCTGTGGACAGGTGTCTTTTGTACAGGTAACAAGCTGAGATTAGGAGCACTCCCTTTAAGAGTGTGCTCATAATCTCAGCTCGTTACCTGTATAAAAGACACCTGGGAGCCAGAAATCTTTCTGATTGAGAGGGGGTCAAATACTTATTTCCCTCATTAAAATGCAAATCCATTTATAACATTTTTGACATGCGTTTTTCTGGATTTTCTTGTTGTTATTCTGTCTCTCACTGTTCAAATAAACCTACCATTAAAATTAGACTGATCATTTCTTTGTCAGTGGGCAAACGTACAAAATCAGCAGGGGATCAAATACTTTTTTCCCTCACTGTATATATATACACACACACACCAAATAAAGGTTTCGTATTATTACGCTGTTGATCAGAGCGGTGAGCAGAACGATGTCAAGCCTGCTGATTTATCATCACTTCTATTCATCAGTTATTTGAGAAGTTCAGCAGAGAAAGTGTTTCTAAGAAGTTATCCCACGGTGCCCTTTTATGAGTAAATAAGGCCAAAGCCATGTCCTGTTATTCACAGGCTGCTTAAACAATGACCACTCAAACATTACAAATGTTTATTTAAATGCATTGTGAATGAAGCAGCTGAAATAGAAATGTTCCCTTCCATACATAGTCATAAATGTGACCCAGATGTACACGCTGATAGGTTCAGACCTGACACAAGATTGATAATAGGTGATAAATGTGTGCCATGATGTGATCATAACACTTCCAGCTCGTCTAGACTGCGTCTGCTGGGCTGCTTCCTTCCTGCAGGACTATGTGGAAAATTTTTCTGACTTCAGAGACCTGACTGCATTCTGAGTGACAGAGTGTTTACACAGGATGGAGTGCTGTGTTTGTCGGTGGACAGGGTTCACACACACACACACACACACACACACACACACACAGGGCTTTATGGATGATTTCCCGATCGGGGTGCCATTTGTTTCCCACTGATATTACATTTACAAATATACATACAGAGCCTCCACTAATATTGGCACCCTTGGTAAATATGAGCAAAGAAGGCTGTGAAAAATTGTCTTTATTGTTTAACCTTGTGATCTTTTGTTCAAATAAATTCACAAAAATTCTCTGCTCTCATGGATACCAAACAATTGCAAGCAAAACACAGGTTTATAAAATACATCTTTGTTAAATATAGGTTTCTTTGTAAATTATTGGCACCCTTTTAGTCAATACTTTGTGCTACCTCCCTTTGCCAAGATAACAGCTTTAAGTTTTCTCCTAGAATGTCTGATGAGGTTGGAGAATACATGGTAAGGGATCTGAGACCATTCCTCCATACAGAATCTCTCCAGATCCTTCAAATTTTGTGGTCCATGCTGGTAGACTCTCCTCTTCAGTTCACCCCACAGGTTTTCTATTCTACAACTATATTTCATCTGAGCAAGTCAGCATTGGCCCGTCACGCTGAACCCGTAGAAAAATAAACCAGAACTTTCCTCTGATTGTTAGGAGTGATGTCACAAGTCTAAGAAAAGAATAAATCTTCATTCAGGGGAGGCATATTTACACATTTCTGAGAACTCAGTTCATTTCTGAGAAATCTGTTCTGAGAACTCTGCTCTCAGAAATACCACAAGATCTTAAACTATCATGTACATGCATAATGTTTGAGAACGGAATTGGAGGTTAAAGGAGCAATAAATATTTTTTTTTAATTACATGAAAAATTAAGTTTTTCTTGGTACTATATCTGACTAAATGGCAGCTATAAGAAGGCTCTTCCTTAAAAGACTGTAAACTGTTCACATCAAAGACGGTATGAAATGATTAACGGCACTTACACGACAAAAGACTTGGCGGTAACTGACGCACAGAGACAGAAATAGCTGGCCAGGAATTAAGGTGGAGTTTTAAGAACACCAGAGGTCAAATGGTGCTCTGAAGAAAACATGATGAAATTATACTGCTAACTTTAAACAAGATGGCCGTTAAGGCTCTTTGTCTTTGTTAAACGATAGCGAGGATAAGCAGAGTAACTGTTACCATCCTGAAGTTGATTGTTTTCTTATTACGGCATGTTCCGAAGGGTTTTGTTCCATTTACACCACAGTGATTTGCCAACGATTACGGTGCTGAAATTGCATTCTGTTTTTATTTACATGTTACACAGCGTCCCAACTTTTTTGGAATCAGGGTTGTATTAAACCTTCACACATCACATTATACTTTTTGTCCATTTATAGTCAGTTAACCGCAAGGTGTAAACGACTCAGAAAACTTAAAGTTACGGCTTTTCCCGAATAAATGTTCATTAAATACATCAAAAAAGTCTTCAAGAAGATTCCTGTGAGTGAACGGACGCATTTCACACTGAGCCCTAACTGTTTTCTCTTCGCTCAAATCCACTTGAGCGTCACTACATGTGCTGATGGACCAAGAAATGGCTTTTAAGAGTGAGAGAGACTCATCTGGAATCTACAGACAAGCAATTCATCAGGTTTAAATGAAGACAGCTTGGTTCTTTTAGTTCAAGAAACAGTGTCTAGCCATAGTTTTATGGGAATAAATCCTGTTAGTGAAACTTTATTTATAAAATGTAATTCTAAATCTATTAACTATATTTAATTTAGCACACTCATTATATAATCATGATATTAATATACTCAATATATTAATACAGCACACTCATTTCTAACGTGTCTCCACGGAAAGATAAAACTGTGCCGAAATCAGTGTACTGTACTTTTTTATAATGTGCAACTGAATCAAATTGAAGAATGATGGGACTGTTTTGGATCAAACCATTATTAAACATTTATATATCTTTATTTAACTGGGTCTGTTTTTAATTCCCTCTCACGACAAATAGTAGATAAGAAGCTGCCACATACTGGTAATCTGCTTCTTTTGGTACGGCCAGATTATTATTCAGTCTAACAGAATGAGACATATTCAAGTTTATTTAGAAAACGCTTTTCCAGTTTCTTTAAGAACACTGAGATAAACGGATGGAAAATTCCCTTTAGAAAGCAAATCACCATATGGCGGTGACCTCTGCATAAGGTTACTGAGGGTGCGTGTCTCACCTGAGGTCTCACTCCAGCCTGCACACTGGCACTGATGCCCAGGACTTTGGTGATGTCTTCAAGTGGTACAAGATCTCCTGGTGTTTCTTGAATAAAGTGCAGCAGGACCTTTTCACCACCTTCACACAGTGAGACCAATATCAATATCAATGTTAGTATCAAAGTCTGTTATCAAAGTCCATTATCAATGTCTAGTACAAATGTCCATTATCAAAGTCTAATATCAATGTCCATTATCAAAGTCTAATATCAATGTCAATTATCAAATGTCCATTAACAATGTCTAGTATAAATGTCCAATATCAATGTCCAGTATCAACGTCCAATATCAAAGACCAGTATCAATGTCCATTACCAACATCAATGTCCATTATCAATGTCCATTAACAATGTCTAGTATAAATGTCCAATATCCATATCCATTAACAATGTCCATTATCAATGTCCAATATCAATATCCATTATCAATGTCCAAAATCACAGTCTTCTAACAGACTAAAGCAAACATGACTAAAGCTACACTGCCCTCTAGTGACGGCTCAAGCAAATACAAACCTGGAACTTGATCTTAAATTTGATCTTGAAACAACACGTTTAAGCTAATTACAGACAGACGGTACTTTACAAGAGACTGTAACCTCTTCAGAAAGGATTCCAAGTATTATCCCTTTTGGGAAGCTAAGAACCCTTAACTATCCAAAGAACACTATTCACTGCCAGCCTTTGAACACCATACAGGCTAATTTATGTTTTTCTTTCTGTTTACTAAGTGTTTAATAAGTTATTAAGTGAATAAAAGGACTTATTTTAACATTATTATTACATTATGATTTTTTTTTTTTTTTACCTTTGGCTACAATCAGCATGCCGCCGCTCTGCAGAAGGTCTCCACTGAAGTTACCCTGAATTCCTTCATTGCTTGCCTGTATAAAATAAAAACTGAGGCATTTTTTCCAACACATATATTTTTGTAATTCGAAGCTGTTAGAGATGACAATCTTCACAAAACAGCATAGACATTATTATCATTGATATTACCTTTGAAGCAATTTCTCGTACTTTCTTTCCCAAAGCAGCAGGCAGCACGTTGATTGCATTATATCTGTGAATGGTTATAAAGGCTCTATGACATGTACACAGTCATTCAGCAGCATTATAAAGGTTTATGCCACACATACACACATTCAGCAAGGTTATAAAGACTCATGGAACTTTTAGAACACAGCAAAATGACTGTATTAAAGTCATAGAGCCTTTATAATGCTCCTGTATGAATGTATGCGTGGCAAAATGCATACAGTCATTCAGCAGCATTACAAAGCTTTTATGACATTCGTACAGTCATTTTGCTGTGTTCTAAAAGTTCCATGACATGTATACGGATATTCAGTAGCTCTCTGCAGGTATACAGACATTTAGCTGAGTTATACAGACACTGTGACATTTAGATCATATATGTTATAAAGGCTCTACACATCTATACATTCAGTCATTGTTATAAAGGTGTTGTGGCATGTGAACATGTATTAAGTCACTGTAACAAAGGCTCTTTTGTGTATAAAGTCATAAAGTGTTATGAAATCTTATATATTCAGTCATATGATTTGAATTTAAAGACTTTATAACATGGATAAATATAAGCCATTGTTATACAGGCTCTGTACAAGATTTATACAACATTATAAAGGCTGTTATACATGTTAAATGACATGTATACACTCAGTAATTCAGTGTTTTACAGTGCGCAAATGTATATATTTTTGCAGCAATATAAAGGCTTATTATTTATTTAATAATAAGCCAGTTGATGTATATACTTAGTATTAATGTGTTCTGGTTTGCTTTATGCCTTTGCACTTAGTTTCATTAACTGTCTGGTTGCAGGTTACAGTTATAATGGCTCTATGACATGTACACATTTATTCAGTTGGGGTTATAACACTATAGCTCTATGGCATATTTTACTGTAAGCAACGTTACTTTTTATTTGAGTAGCTCCATAGATTGAAGACATCTCTCTCTGTTTTTTGTAAATGTACATTTCACATATTTCAGTACCTTTTAAATCCTAACTCCTTGTAGCACTGCTTCTTTTCATCGATGTATATTTCTGAAAACAATAAAATAAAATAAATAAAATCAACAAAACACACAATGACACCAGTGTATCTCAAGCATGTCACTGCTCTACACAAAGCAGGAAGGTTGTAAAATTTTTATTACTCGTGTGGTAAAGGTCAACCTAGCTTGTGTAAATATGAGAACAGGGCAATAAAACATCAGGGACAAACATTCAATCAAACCTGGGGTTACAAAATGATTCCCGGAATTCTGCAATCAAGCTCACTCGACATTTCCACGTGCAGCATGGCCTGAACTCACCTCCTTTAAAGAAGCCACCGTCCTCAAACTCCTTGAGTCCTGTCTCTTCAGGGCCGATTCCAATGAGGGCCACTCCATTCTCTCTCAGGTCCTTCTCCAGCTTGCTGACCTCGGCTGCAGCCCAGCGACAGATCTGACAGCCAAAGCGGCGCAGGAAAAACATCACCACTGTCTTATCTTTCCATAAAGAGCTGAGCTCCACATGCTGAAATGAGAACATGAGTTGATCAGTTGGGTGCGCAATTAAATGTATGATCATTCATTCTTAATAATCAATTAAGCTTTCTCAGAAGAAAATATTTATTTTAGTGTGGACAAGACTTGTTTGGCATCCTCAGCCGACCAAATAAGTTTAAAACGCAGCACTACTTTCACTATATTTTGTCAAGTTTTGAAAGTTTCGTCATTTTTTTCATTTAATGGTTTTTCAATCAAAGGCATAAATAGGTTTGCTCCAGAAATCAATGTATTTGTAAACAAAATACATTCAGTACAATAGTAGTATACTGATAAATTATTATTGTTGTTGTTACTAATGCATACTAATGCCTAACTCCTTAAGCTCTATAGTCATAACTGCACAAGAAAGAACCGGTCACGTGGTTGTGGGATCACATGACCCCAGAGAAAGCCATTTGAGGGTTTTATGTATTCGTTTGTTTTTGATTACATTATTTCTGTGAGATGACAGAAAGCCGGAGCTGTATATGTATCTCTATCAAACCTCATGTTCTTTATCCATAAAGCAAAACGTGACACAAAATTACCCATAAACCAACAGGACAACTCTGGAATGTTACAGACTCCAAAACATATCCATAAGCGTGTAAAACTGAGTGACGTCAGGACTCTTACCTCCCCGGAAACGGATCTCTTCACAGTGTTGCTACTGACTTTGTCCAACTGTATTGACGACATTCTTTTCCTCGATTTTTTTCACTAACAATTTATCAGGTAATTTGTTAGAAGTCGGATGCGTGTTGATACAGTGTCACTCTCACACCCACTTGTGTGTTGGATAACAGAGCAAAAGGACCAATCATAGCGCGGCACGTCATCGCGCGAGGCGGGGCTTGTTACATAAATCTGCGTTTGATATGTACTGATATGTTTTTTTCCCTTTTCTTTTTATTTTATTCTACTAATATGTTTTTCTTCCTTTTCTTTTTTTAATTTTATTCTACTTACAGTGAGGGAAAAAAGTATTTGATCCCCTGCTGATTTTGTACGTTTGCCCACTGACAAAGAAATGATCAGTCTATAATTTTAATGGTAGTTGTATTTGAACAGTGAGAGACAGAATAACAACAAAAAAATCCAGAAAAACGCATGTCAAAAATTTTATAAATTAATTTGCATTTTAATGAGGGAAAAAAGTATTTGACCCCCTCTCAATCAGAAAGATTTCTGGCTCCCAGGTGTCTTTTATACAGGTAACGAGCTGAGATTAGGAGCACACTCTTAAAGGGAGTGCTCCTAATATCAGTTTGTTACCTGTATAAAAGACACCTGTCCACAGAAGCAATCAATCAGTCATATTCCAAACTCTCCACCATGGCCAAGACCAAAGAGCTCTCCAAGGATGTCAGGGACAAGACTGTAGACCTACACAAGTCTGGAATGGGCTACAAGACCATTGCCAAGCAGCTTGGTGAGAAGGGGACAACAGTTGGTGCGATTATTCGCAAATGGAAGAAGCACAAAAGAACTGTCAATCTCCCTCGGCCTGGGGTTGCATGCAAGATCTCACCTCGTGGAGTTGCATTGATCATGAGAACAGTGAGGAATCAGCCCAGAACTACACGGGAGGATCTTGTCAATGATCTCAAGGCAGCTGGGACCATAGTCACCAAGAAAACAATTGGTAACACACTACGTCGTGAAGGACTGAAATCCTGCAGCGCGCGCAAGGTCCGCTGCTCAAGAAAACACATATACATGCCCGTCTGAAGTTTGCCAATGAACATCTGAATGATTCTGAGGACAACTGGGTGAAAGCGTTGAGGTCAGATGAGACCAAAATGGAGCTCTTTGGCATCAACTCAACTCGCCGTGTTTGGAGGAGGAGGAATGCTGCCTATGACCCCTGGAACACCATCCCCACCGTCAAACATGGAGGTGGAAACATTATGCTTTGGGGTTTTTTTTCTGCTAAGGGGACAGGACAACTTCACCGCATCAAAGGGAAGATGGACGGGGCCATGTACCGTCAAATCTTGGGTGAAAACCTCCTTCCCTCAGACAGGGCATTGAAAATGGGTCGTGGATGGATATTCCAGCATGACAATGACCCAAAACACATGGCCAAGGCAACAAAGGAGTGGCTCAAGAAGAAGCACATTAAGGTCCTGGAGTGACCTAGGCAGTCTCCAGACCTTAATCCCATAGAAAATCTGTGGAGAGAGCTGAAGGTTCGAGTTGCCAAACGTCAGCCTCGAAACCTTAATGATTTGGAGAAGATCTGCAAAGAGGAGTGGGACAAAATCCCTCCTGAGATGTGTGCAAACCTGGTGGCCAACTACAAGAAACGTCTGACCTCTGTGATTGCCAACAAGGGTTTTTAAACCAAGTACTAAGTCATGTTTTGCAGAGGGGTCAAATACTTATTTCCCTCATTAAAATGCAAATCAATTTATAACATTTTTGATGTGCGTTTTTCTGGATTTTTTTGTTGTTATTCTGTCTCTCACTGTTCAAATAAATCTACCATTAAAGTTATAGACTGATCATTTCTTTGTCAGTGGGTAAACATACAAAATCAGCAGGGGATCAAATACTTTTTTCCCTCACTGTATATGTATATCTATCTATTAACAGGGATTTGTGTAATAAGCCCCGCCTCGCGTAATGACGTACCTTGCTATGATTGTAAGTTATTAACAGTGATCAATTAATTAACAGTACACAGTATATATTACTGATATTACTATCATCATGACACATGACAATGCAGGTCCTTGGTTGCCAAACTCATTTTTTTGCTCATTGTGTGTGTGTGTGTGTGTGTGTGTGTGTGTGTGTGTGTGTGTGACTAATAACACCAACTACAATCACACCTCACAACCAACGTGCTGCAGAAACGACGGCAAGTTTATACTGAAGCTGGGAACCTGAAAATAAATTTTCTTTCAAACATTATAACAGTTTAAGAGAGGTACATCTGAAATAAATGGATGGATGGATGGACAGGATGAAGAGATAGATAGATAGATAGATAGATAGAAGGATGGGCAGAAAGACAGACAGACAGACAGACAGATAGATAGATAGATAGATAGATAGATAGAAGTATGGATGGATGAACAGATTGGTGGATGGACGGATGGACGGACAGACAAACAGACATAGATTAATGGATGGATGGACGGATGGTATGGATAGTATGGATGGATTGATGTATGAACAGATTGGATGGACGGATTGGTTGATGGACAGACAGACAAACAGACAGATAGATAGAAGAATGGATGGATGAACAGATTGGTGGATGGACGGACAGACAGATAGATAAATGGATAAATAGAAGGATGGACGGACAGACAAATAGATAGATGGCGCAATTCCCTTGTCTTTACAGTAGGGTAATACAACATGGTGCTGATGCTGCAGCTTTAGGTGGGCGGGCTCTAAATGTGACGTCATGACCCAAACGGGGATAGCCGGGAAACAGAGGTGGGGAGATGAGGGGAGGACCAGAGACGGGAGAGAGAGAGACAGATAGAGAGAGAGAAAGAGAGAGAGAGACTGTGCACCAAAGATAACACAAAGGAAAAAGACCCAGAGGAAATAAAAATGATAAGGCGCTCAGTCCGGTGTGTGAGTCTGCGCTGAGGAAATGAACACAAACCCTGACAAGGTAACGGCTTTTAATGCTTTATCTTTCCTTGGCCTTGGTTTAGAAGAGTGGAGTTCATATTATTGTTTATCCCTCACCTTCAGACAGAAATCTCCTTCACCAAAGAGGGTTATTCTGATCAGATATTTTCAAGGACTCTACATTACCGCGAAACACTACAGTTAACGATGTGATGCGATGCCCTTATATGTGTAAATACAATATCAAAATAATAATAATAAATATAAATACCTATCACGGAAATGTTGAGTTTGAAGCCAGTGAAAATGAAAGAAAAACACCTTGTGAGTGAGAGGTTAATGTTTTAGTGTGGAAGTGAGACTAAGCACGTGCAGTGCGCGCACCCCGCTCAGGCTGCGCATTGGCTGCAGTGTTGCGCGCTCCCGATTCCAAGGCTCGCATCAGCTCCTTTATTAGAAATGGCTACCTTCTCTGCGCGTAAGGTTAAAAAAACCCTACATGTATATTGTGGTGGTTCTTGCTCTGTTTCACCCTACTGCCTCATTTTCATGAAGTCGTTATGCACATCTTCAAATTTTACTGGTTGTTAGCTCAATGTCACCGTCAGTGCACTCATGCGGTGAAAAAGTGCACAGTAGGCATGTCCCGATAATCGGTTATTTGATATATATAACGATCTGGAGCGCTGTAGGAATCTTGTCGAGTATTTTCAAAGAGTATTATCACACATTTATACCCTACTGCCAGAGCTGCTGGTATAGAAAATGAATCCACACTTTCTGACCAATCAGAGTCCAGAATCCAGCAGCGCTGTGGTATATAGACTTATAATATGCAATGTGATAGAAAAAGTCATTTTGGGGTCATTAAAAATAAAAATGTCAATAAAAACAACATTAAGCTGGCTGAATAACTCTGATAAATAATTACGATATTTCACGACTGAGCAAATGTTTGTGAATGTCATTTTTTGATAGTGTGTGCAGAACTCCAGAGCGTGATGTCCTCTCCTGGAATGGGCACGCCCAGCGACCCCCTCTTAGCCAGCCCGGGGCGAGACGGCTTCGGGACGGCCCAAGGTGACACATGGAGGCCGACCCTTCCCAAAACCTGCAGCTTCCCGACGTCCAACACACGGCACCTAAGCCACCGGGCCAACAGCTTCCAGAGGCATCCAAAACGGCGGAAGCTCATCCGTCCGTCTCCGCCCCCTCCTCCCAACACACCTTGCCCTCTGGAGCAGCTGGACCTCAGCGATCTGCCTCCACGCCGCACTTTTTCTGAGCTCCTCTTCAACGGTTGCGTTCTGTTCGGCATCGAGTTCAGCTATGCCATGGAGACGGCCTACGTTACCCCCTTGCTCCTTCAGATGAACCTGCCCGATCAGTTCTACAGCCTTGTGTGGTTCATCAGCCCCATATTAGGTACCTCAGGAGTGTACGGCTATTCTTTATTTATTTTTTTTTTACTTAAAATTAAATAAAAGTAAACCCATTATTCAATAGATTTCTTGTCTTTACAAAAAATAATATTATGTATATTACTAACACTTGGGATTAATATGAGAAAACAATTTTTTTTTTTGGTAAACCTCAGGGTTCCTGCTTCAGCCGATCCTCGGAGCATGGAGTGACCGGTGTAGATCACGCTTTGGCCGCCGGAGACCTTTTATCTTTGTCTTAGCCATCGGTAAGCACTGTGATATCACCTAAAAATACACTGAGTCATTGTTTTTCTTTCTAGATTGTATCTAAAACTGTGCATTCCCGACCCTGGTCCTGGAGAGCCTGATGTCCTGCACATGTTAGCGTTAGAGAAGGTATGTGCAGGACAGGGGTTCTAGGGAAGCGTATGAAGAACAACAGAAAGATTCTATTCGCAAATTAAAGTCAATATGCTTTTAAGCTTTCCAGTCTGTCCTCCATCTGGCTGTTTAATTGATTCAG
The DNA here is from genome assembly GCF_023375685.1 of Ictalurus furcatus. Lineage (NCBI taxonomy): Eukaryota > Metazoa > Chordata > Actinopteri > Siluriformes > Ictaluridae > Ictalurus > Ictalurus furcatus. Next base: position 10,241,840 of record NC_071275.1, on the reverse strand, counting down.
ACTCATGAGTAACCCACTCTCTGTGTGGCCAGGCGCTCTGCTCGGTCTAACGCTGGTTCTGAATGGACGGGACATTGGATCTGCGATAGCAGACACTGCTGTGAATCACAAGTGGGGCATCGTGCTGACCGTGTGTGGAGTGGTTCTGATGGACTTTAGCGCTGACTCGGCGGATAATCCCAGCCACGCCTACATGATGGATGTGTGCAGTCCAGAGGACCAGGACAGAGGCCTCAACATCCACGCACTCCTGGCAGGTCGGAGTTCAGTGTTTATTAGCAGATGGAAGTTGGATAATATTTTGGGAAGATGATATACTGTGATTAATTATTCACTTTTTCCCCAACAATGTGTACACCATTAAACTGAAAACTATAATGTGAAAATGTCATAATAATGAGTTTATAGTTTATGCACTCTACTTTTCATACTGTTCCACCAACTTTTGTCCATACAGGATTTTGCGGATGTTTTTTTTTGTGATTGTTGCGGCCAAAAATGCTTGATTTTACTGCAGCTTTTTTAAAAAATTTGCGATGGGTAATTTTTTTGTGCAGAAATCTACTTGAATTGGAGAAATCGCAATTGCACAAAATTATTTTGCAGCCTTTAGCAATGATGTTTGTCGAGACCTTTTAGCTGTGCTCACGTCCAACGCATTCACGAGAGGGCTTTGGGTAATTCCATGTTGTGATAATGTCACATGATACGTCTTAGCCCAAAACTGCAGGAAAACTGGTAATTTTGAAAAATCGCAAGCTCTTCGAATATGGCGGAGTTTCTTTGATTTTGTGTTAATTTCTGCAATTGCAAAGTCATGAAATCCTGGAGGGACTGACTATTAAATTTGTAATGTTTAAAAGTGTTTCTAGACATATGTAGTGATTCCTACAAAGATACCTTTGCAACATTGCCATAGTATAGATCTGGCTTGTGGTTTTTTTTCCTATCCAGGCTTCTGTTTTCAGGCCCAGAAATTTGCTCAGTACAGCTCTCCTCTGATTCAACTGTACTACTCTGCAAAACATTCTCTTAATCTGTGCAGGTCTGGGTGGTGGATTTGGCTACATCGTGGGCGGGGTGAACTGGGATCACACCGAGTTTGGCAAGTCATTGGGAGGTCAGCTTCGAGTGATCTACCTGTTCACCAGCATAACCCTTGTAATCGCTACAGCTCTGACGCTTACTAGCATCCCCGAGCGTCCTCTTCTGCAGTCTCAAAAAAGTGGCTCGAAACATTTGAAGAGCCCCATCCTGCTTCTGCCACCTTCTCCACCGCCACCTGCTGCAGCCCTTCAGGAGGCGGAAGAGGAGGAGGAAGGTCTCTACAGCTACCAGTTCTCTGGCCGTAGGTACCCGGATTGTTTGGGACACTCGTGTAGCGCCAACGCGAGGCTCTGTGCGGGTCTCACCAGCCCCATCTCCCCTCTCAGCCCACTGACACCCAAATATGGCAGCTTTATCAGCCGAGACAACACTCTGACAGACATTAACGAGTTTGCATCGTCCTTGGGAACGTCATACATAGATAACGTGCTGATTGACTGTTACACTGGACAGCACATGCCCCAACCGTTGAAGCCCGAGACCATGACTCCATGCCTTCCTATGGGAGAAACTCCTCCTGCTCAGGTGTCACAGCTGGTCGAGGAACCGTCTCCAGCTGCCAACTCTCAGGAAAGGGAATTATCTCAACCGAACGGAGATCTGCAGGAAGCAGAAAGATTAGAGGCTATTGATGAAGTTCAAGCCAGTGAATGTTTAGAGTTGAACGAAGCATCTGAGCTCAGCGAGGCTCCGCAGGACGTTGGCGGATTAAAACACGGAAGCAGCACCTCAGGGATCCTGAAACGCCCACAGAGTCTGGCCTTAATGGACGAGCCGCTGATCTGCCCCAGCAACGGCATGGAGAACGGGCGTAGACGCACTGTTACCTTCAGCCAACAGGTGAGTCTTTAGTGCGTTTTTAATGACAAAATGATGAGGACCACTACAAGGTATAGCCTTTCAGTCTGTACCGTAGTTGTACAATTCTACCATCCATGGTGTCTTCCTGTTTTTGTCATCATTTTTAAAGTAACAAATTACACAGGAATAGTAACGATGAACGCTCTACATAATCTAAGACAAACGATAAATGGAGTGAATATATAACAAACAAAAGTGTATTAATTGATATGGTGAAACAGATGTTTATGTAACGTTATATCTTTTGACACAGGAAAGTCTTCAGAAAAAAGGACTTTATGCTTTGTGGTTTCTCTGTGGGTTTTTTTTATGCCTCCACCCCTGAGGCATTATGTTTCCAGTTTGTCTATCTTTCCATCAAGATTAAGATTCTTTGTTAGCACGCTATCTCAAAAATGAGTTGTTAAATGTTTGTAGGATTTATATGGACTTATCATTGTAACCAGCAGATGACCTGATTAGATTATGTAGTCAATCCAAACAGGATCATGGTCACAGTAATGTCTGATGAAATATTTTTTCTTCAATAGCTTCCTTTATGTTTGAAGTAACGTTTAAGGGTATTCCTGGCACACAAACTAGTAACAAGGAGGAATAGACTTGATGGCGGGGGTGTCCCTACCGTTGACATCGAGTTCGACTTGTTTCATCATGTAGTTCTTTAATCAATAAAAAATGTACAACTGATAATCTTTTTGAGCCCAAAATAGACAGATTTGATTGCAGGTGGAGATAAATATCGTTAGGAAATATCATTAAGGTTCAGTTCAGATAGATGATGCATGAAACAAGCAGTAGTACAGCCAGTCATGTGACTTTTTTTTTCTTGTGCTCCATCTTTGAAATTTTTAAAAATGGGTATTAAAGACTTGCAATGGGAATTTTGTTGTTTTACATTATTACTGCTGTACACTTTTCCTCTCCAGGTTGCCAACATCCTCCTAAATGGGGTGCAATATGACAGTAAGCTCAGTGACAACACAGAGGTTATAGACAATCAGATGTCTCTGAAGCTGCTCTGTATAGCCATCTACAGGATGCCCCCGTCCCTGCGCAGCCTGTGCACCAACCACTTCCTGGGTAAGCCCAAGCAGTGAACACTCTTGGCCAGGATTCATTGAGAGTCAGAAATATCATTGTGTGTGTTCTTTAGGCTGGCTGTCCTTCGAAGGCATGCTGCTTTTCTACACGGACTTCATGGGCGAGGTGGTGTTTGGGGGCGACCCCAAGGCGCCGGACAAGTCTGAGGCCTACCAGCGCTACAATGCCGGGGTCAGCATGGGCTGCTGGGGCATGTGCATCTATGCATTTAGTGCTGCTTTCTACTCAGGTCAGTACTCGGGAACATGAGCACACCAACGTTGTGAAGCTTCCCCTTGTTTATCTGGGAATGTACGTGTGTTCCTCAGCCATCCTGGAGAAGCTGGAGGAACGCTTCTCTCTGCGCTCTCTGTATTTCTTCGCCTACCTGGCGTTTGGCTTGGGCACGGGTCTGGCCACACTCTCCACCAACCTGTACGTGGTGCTGTCTCTTTGTGTCACCTATGGTATCCTGTTCTCCTCACTCTGCACGCTGCCTTATTCACTGCTCTGTGAATATTACCAGAGCCCACAGGTAAGAAGAGTGCACAGCGAAAACACAGTGTTACACTGTACGGCCGAAAGTTTGTGGACACCTGACCATCACACCCATATGTGGTTCTTCACTAAAAAGCTGCCACAAAGTTGGAAGCACGCAACTTTGTAAATGCAGATATTGGTTATGGGTCACTTTTAAAAGGTTGTCAAAAAAAATTCGATATAGGCAATAAATCGGAATCGGGCATCAAGGCCTTCAGTGTAAATGCAGCCTTTGAAGCCCAAACACTGTTCCAGCATGACAGTGCTCCTGTGCACAAAGCGAGCTCCATGAAGACATGTTGTGTTAAGGCTGGAAGAAGGTAGAAGAACTCGAGTGTCCTGCACAGAACCCTGACCTCAACCCGACTAAATATCTTTGGGATGAACCGGAACTGGAGCCTCCTCACAATCATAACATCAGTGCCTGACTTCACTAATGCACACAAATCCCTTCAACCATGCTCCAAAATCTAGTGGAAAGCCTTCCCAGAAGCGTGAAGCTATTTCTAACAGCAAAGGAGGGAATAAATTTGGAATGGGATGTTCAACAACCACAAATGGGTCTGATGGTCAGGGCTGGGTTTGGGGCTGCAGAAACAAAATCGTATTAAAATCACAATCTTGATTTGTTTCTCAGTGCAATTCGATTTCTCAGACAGAACACTATCCATCCGTATTCACTGTGACCAATGAGCACAGAGGTTGGTACCACATGACCTCACGAAATGTAAGATATTAAAAATGCAGCAGCCCATTTTCATGGCACTTAGGTTACATTTGCAGACATCATACATCCGTGCGTTAATCTCTAATGAGCCTCGCCCTGCAAGCTAATACTTGCTTTTCCTCTTTGAGATGAAATCTCTTATGTTGGGCGACTACAGTCAGTACAAACGTCTAATGCATCCTGAGTGAATATTCTGTTAGTTCTAGTAGTATATTAAACATTATTATTTAAATGAAACGAATGAAGTGGTGACAATTTTAGCAAACAATGTATAAATAGGACGGATTTCACAATTCATGGCGGACTATTACTAAATATCTATTTGAATAGCATCAGTTGAATAAAAATGAACTTGAAATAAAGATATACCTGAAGTATAATTCATACCAGTTGCCCATCTGTGTGTGTGTGTGTGCACTCTGTCGTAGTTCTGCGGTTCCACAGAGGACGGCACCAGGAGGGGTATGGGGGTGGACATCTCTCTTCTCAGCTGCCAGTACTTCCTGGCCCAGATCCTGGTCTCCGTGGCGATGGGACCTCTGACTTCGCTAGTGGGCGGGGCTCAGGGCGTGATGTACTTTGCGAGCCTCATGTCATTTGTGGGCTGCATGTACTCCTCGCTGTGTGTGGTGTACCAGCTGCCACCTCCGGAGGGTGAGCGCTCACAGAGTGAGAGCCAACCACTACTGGTGCACATATAAATTCACAGCACGTATACACACACACACACACACACACACACACACACACACACACACTCATAGAGGCCTGTAAACATACACATACATGCACATTAATTTTTAGATAGCACTAATTACTGACATGTCTCACATCATGCAAGAAGCTTTTTTTTTAAAAGTTTTTTTTTTATTACCCAAGGCATGTTTGATTCCCTTTCCACACACTAAGTCTGTTTACATGCACAACAATAATCTGATCTAATTATCTGATTTTGGCACATCTGTACAAGTGTGTACATGTGACCGGTCAAAAACACAATGTTTTGTGCAAATTCGAAAACAATAAAAACTCCCTAAAACGATTGCCCCGTGTTAAAAAGAAAAAAATGCTGCAGGAAGGTTGAATTTTTATGGCGGTTGGAAAATCACTGTAGATGTGCTGTGCGTGCCATATTTAGATTAGAAAGAAATTCGATTATTGATGCAGTCAGGTTTCTGACTGCCCCCGATTTACCCCTGTAGGTCCCAAAAACACACGCTACAAAGTGGGTGATTTACAAATGTGTGTGAATTGTGTCACATGTAAAGCTTTGTTCTAAGCAATCGGCGCTCGCCAGTCGGCAGTCGATCATTATGTGTGAACTACTCGACGACGATCAAAGAGTGCTGACACATCGCCGAGGCATCACCAACGCCAGACAGATATTTGGCATGCTAAATATCTGGAGCTGTCGGGCGATTCCACATCCTGTCGTGTGAAAAGTGTCGTGACTGGCAGCGATTGCGGTGATGAGCTGCAGCCAATGAGAGAGCAAGGGATGGAGTGAGGTCACCGTGAGGAAGGGAAACCTACATGTGGTAATCCATTCATTCACCCAGTTTCTTTGACTTTTCCTTTTTGGGGTTTCTTCAGCACAAATCATCGCGCGAACAGCTTGCACTGCTTGTTTCTGTCCAAGTCCATCTTCAAATAAACAACTCCTGTTTCGCACGTGGTTTTCATGTCATACATCAGTGTCACTTCTCGCGTGTTTTCGTGACAAAACGTAGTTTGGACACCAGATAGTGTCGTTACGTGACAGAGTCGTCGTCAGATCGTGTAGTGTGTGTGACCCTGTCCCTGAGCAATCATGTAGTGCAAACACCACGACGATTTCAAGACCCCCGATTACAAGAGAGCAAGTAGTCATGTAGTCTGAACAGCACAGCGATCTGCTGACGTTGAAAGTTTTGTTGTGTGAACTAGACTTAAAGTAGGGCTAGAAAACAACGTGTTTAGGGTTGTGTATGTGTGTGTGCTGTTTTCTCTTAATAGCTATAAGGAGTTCTGATGTCCAAAAGACTCCTGGAAGAGCCAAACTGAAACTAAACCTTAATATAACAGATTAAAGGCTATGAAATGTGGGCGTACCTGTCCAAAATATGATACAAACGCAAAACAAAATTGTGCTTGGTCTGTTCATAGTGTAACATGAATTAAGTTTTCACAGTCTTTATTTAAATGCTGTGGGATTCGTATCGTTTTGAGACATTGACACATAACCTTGACTTATCTCATGAATACTTAACGTTTATACACCGATCAGCAATAACATTGCAAAAACCACTGACAGGTGACGTGAATAACAGTGATTATATTGCTACAATGGCACCTGTCAAGGGGTGAGATATATTTATTAGGCAGCAAGTGAACAGTCAGTTCTTGATGTTGACGTGTTGGAAGCAGGAAAAATGGGCAAGTGTAAGGATCTGAGCGACTTTGACAAGGGCCAGATTGTGATGGTTAGACGACTGGGTCAGAGAATCTCCACTACCTCAGGTCTTGTGAGGTGTTCCCGGTACGCAGTGGTTAGTACCTATCAAAAGTGATCCAAGGAAGGATAATCAGTGAACTGCTGACAGGGTTATGGCCGCCCAAGGCTCATTGATGCGTGTGGGGAGCGAAGACTAGCCTGTCTGATCCGATCTCACAGAAAAGCTATCTTAGCACATACTGCTGGCTCTGATAGAAAGGAGTCAGAACACGCAGTGTGTCACAGTTTGCTGTGTATGGAGCTGCATATGTGGCTGCAGACCGGTCAGAGTGCCCATGCTGACCCCTGTACACCACCGAAAGCACCTACAATGGGCACGTGAGCATCAGAACTGGACCATGGAGCAATGGAAGGTGGTGGCCTGGTCTGATAAATCACTTTTTCTTCAACATCATGTGGACACTGTGTGTGTCACTTACCTGAGGAAGAGATGGCACTATGCACAATGTTCTGCTGGGAAATCTTGGGTCCTGGCATTCATGTGGATGTTACTTTGACTCGTACCACCTACCTAAACATTGTTGCAGACCGAGTACACACCTTCAAGACAACGGTATTCCCTAATAGCAATGGCCTCTTTCAGCAGGATAACACGCCCTGGCACACCACAAAAATGGTTCAGGAACAGTTTGAGGAACATGACAGAGTTCAAGGGGTTGACCTGGCTTCTAAATTCCTCAGATCTCAGTCTGATCGAGCGTCTGTGGGATGTGCCGAACATACAAGATCCATGGAGGCCCCATCTTGCAACTTACAGGACTTAAAGGATCTGCTGCTAACGTCTTGGTGCCGGATACCACAGCACACCTTCAGAGGTCTTGTGGAGTCCACGCCTCCACAGGTCAGAGCTGTTTTGGCACTACACAATATTAGGCAGGTGGTTTTAATGTTGTGGCTGATTGGTATTTTTTGCCTTTGCTGGATTTTTAGTACATGCTTTTTTCTTTTAGTAAATCACACTGCACATTCTAAATGAATCTATTTACATCACTTCTGCCCCATTTGTAGCAATTTTAGGTAAAAACACCCCAAAGTACATATTCATTAAGGCAAGCACACATTTTTTGCTCATATGGGTCCCTCCAGGATTTTGCGATGGCAGAAATGTAAGCAAAATCAAGGAAACTTTGCAACATTCACAGGAGCTTGCAATTTTTCTAAATTACCACAGAATTGGGCCAAGGTGCGTCATGTGACATCAAAATACGCATTCAGCTAAAGCCCTCTTCGATTCACGTGCGTCAATCACAAGTACAGCTAAAAGGTCTCATTTAACAACAAACATCAAAACCATTTCAATTGCAATTTCGCCAATTCGTGTAGTTTTCCTGCTAAAAATAAACACCAAAATTTTTTGAAAAAACAAACAAACAAAAAAACACACCAACATCGAGCGTTTTTGGGTGCAACGATCGCAAAAAAATTCCTCGAAATCCAACAATTCTCTGTAAAAGTTGTCAGTAAATCAGTTTGTGCATTTTTGCGGGTGCTCTGAAGTTCGTACGTTTTTATACACGCAAACCTCCAATCATTCAGGACCCCAAAGGTTTCCCATGATCACATTACTAAGTATCATATTAGCTCGTTATTTTTTAAAGCCTTCTTCTGCCTTCAAAAGGATTGCAAAAAAAACAACCTAAACAATTGCCCAAACACACAAAAGATCATGCACTATCTCAGTTTTCTATGCATCTATAGTCACAGCAAAAATCTGATTTCCATTTGCAATTCAGATTCCCCCCCCCCCTCCAGTATCAGATTACTTTGCACGCACATGTAAACATACTTACTGTAGTCTCATGGTATAGAAAATCTAAGCCTACGCACACATCCACATGTATCACAGATTTCATTAGCCTTTCCTCCCCCGTTCTGTTCAGCCAAAACATCACGAATGTCGGAGATATGTGAGAGCGTCCGAGTTCACTCGGAGTCGCACGTGGGTATGGATTTAATTTTTTAACTGCAAGAAACATCCTAAATCCAAAGATTGATGATCAAATCATTGATAAAACATAAACCACTCTCACATATCAAGATGCAGTGATACGCTCAGTGAATGTGAACATGCAAAGTACTGAAGGTGTCAGGTGTAAACGTGCATGGGAATCAACACTGATGCCTCGACTTCAACTACGTTCACACTAGCAGGTAGCTTCGTTTTCAGATTAGTAAAGAAATCTGCACTAGCTACGTACACACACCACCAGAGCTACTTCCTTAGAAAGCTTTATATTTCTTCGTAACGTGTACGTTCACGTTTACTGAGAGGTCGTATATGGCAGGATGAGATGAGACCTGGGTTACAATTGTTCTTTTTTCCATTTCCTTGTCAAACTGTACATGGGAATTAAAGTTGTTAGCGAGGAACTGAAGAAACGTCGGACCACACGTGCCGAAGTATTGGTCAGAAGAATCATTCTGAGCAAGCTGTTTGGATTTGTTGCTTCACTGCGCCAAAGTCTCAATTCAGATGTTTGTTGCTGAAATCGTGGCTGTGTTTTCGCACTCGTCCACGGAAAACGAACGGACACCTGCTTGAGTGAACGTAGGATTACTTCAGGCCTCTGTTTCTGCCTGTGAGACAGTTAAACAGAGAATGTGTCTACAGAGTTTCTTAGTTTTCATACACTAGCATTAGCCTAAGTGTAGTGTATTTAATAGGCAAAAAAATACCCCAAAACTACCCACCCTCACATGTGCATGTTTCTGAGACGCAACTTGACACTTTATACAGACGGATGCAAAGATTCAGAATCATAAACCATGGATTTATGGTGAATAACTGCTTTTGATTTTCTACTCAGCTGAGCGATGTTTGAGTTGGCTGCATGCGCTCATCGAAACTTACACTTTTTTTTAAAAAAAAAAAACATCCTCAGAACACTCTGGGATGGTCACAAACATGTCACGCCATCCTATGCTTTTTTTAAAAAACACTTCCGCCTGCTGCCGTGTGATCTGGCGTGATGGTTGGATTGACAGTGATTCTTGTCATTATCAGGCAGAGCGGATGTTGAGACTGGAGTGTGAGCGACTACAGCTCAGCTGTAACGAAGAAGCGCCCACTACAGAGGAGACGAGCGAGCCAAATCTACTTTTTTTTGTTTGTTCTCTTTGGCTTAGCCACCAGGCAACAGATCAGGAAGACACGTTAGGAACTAAAGTGGACTCTACAGGAGACTCAGAAAGTACAATGCCTTCACATGCCGCCAGGGGGCAGACTTGCTGCTTTTTCAGAACAAGAACCACAAAATGTCGAACTCTCCTGTGATGTTTTTTTTTTTTGGATTTCCAGACCTCAGCAGCTTTTGGGTGGGTACATCTGAACACAACATAAGCTGAACATGTAAATAAAGCTTAACGTTGCCTCTAGTTTTTTTTTTTCTTCCTTTCAGTTTATCTAAGCATGCTTTTAAAAACAAAATCTAAATGGAAATTGTAGAAGGATGAGTAAAAAGTCAAGAATCAGGTAAGTGTTGGAATTGAATACTCATGAGGAAACGTGTTCCCACTAGTGGATGCAGTACCAAAAGAATTATTTATTTATTTATTTTTAAAAACCGAAAATGGGGGCAAGTTTACAGTCAAGGACCACTAAATGAGGTGATACACACAAAAGCATTCAGTCAGGTGAGAAACAGCAACACGACATCGGTTTTAAAAAGACGAGTGATTTTATTTATACGCCTGAACCAGAATATACAAAGCAGTGGTCAAAAGCAACCAAAACACAAAACACCAGTGCCAGCATGTTGACCGTTTCGCATCCTGCACTGCCCATACAAAAAGTTTTTAAAAAATAATAATAAAAAAAAATAAAAACGCGAAAAAACAAACCCAAACTGTACATAAGGATGTGAAAAGGTACAAACCTTTTGGAATGCATATGAAACAAAAGACCAAAAACTTTAAGGTTTAAGAGGGGATATTTAACATCAGCTAGCCAGGAGAGGACAAAGTTATCTTTTCTTCTCGACTCTCGCGGTAAGGAGATCCATTCATACACGTCATCTGTTGTGTTAATAGATACGCCAAAGCAAGGGATTAACTACTAGCAGCAGAAAACAACTAGGATTAAAGTGTTAACTATTAGCCCCTGCTTAAAACTTTTTATCTTTGGTCTTAAGTGAATCTGAATTATATGATCACCCATATAAAACGTCAGAACAAGAAGGAAAAAAAGGGCACATTATATACGGCGATGTGTACATTTTTTTTACGGTTGCGCGTCTGCTGGTCAAAACAAAACCGGAGTAGAATGTGTGCTCACATATTTAACTTGTGCATAAAAAAAATTCTCTTGGATTTTTATAACTGACCCCTAACACGGTCCTACACTGATAAATAACAACATACTAAAAAAAATAAAAATAAAAAAAAAAACAGGGAGGGGGAGGGAAAAAGTGGGTCAGGATGTTACAGGCTTCAGTGTGAACGAATCTCTCATAAGGGTAGGGGCGAGAACAGAATGAAAATATACATAGAAGCACAAACTCTACCAGGTCAGATTGACCGAACAGAGAACTGCCGAGGAACGGCTCTAGGCCGTCGCTTCAGCCTCGGCTTCCGTGGACTCGCCGTTCTCCTCCGTCTTCTGTTTCTTTGTTTCGACCGTCTCCTAAAGATTTATGAAGACAAAAGATTACCAACACTGGTCATGATGTTGCTGGGTGTGCGTGGGGTTTTTCTTTTCTTTCTATTTGGAAAATATCTTTTTTTGAAACCCACCTCCTCCTCTGCAGGACGTTTCACTGCCTCCCCATCTGCTTCCTCTTCAGCAGCTTTCTCCTCTTCGCCCTCCTCACCCTCCCCCTCTGCAGCTGCTCCACAACACAATTTTTGCTGTAATTACTGAACGACAACGTACTACTGACTCATGAAGCGGTAATAACTTACGCTCTTCAGCTGCTTTGTCCTCCTTGTCGGTTTCTTCATGAGACGCACCGTTAGTCTGTATGGGGAGTTTGTTTGGGTTTTTTGTTATTGTCATTTGTGAACTTTTTATTATTATTTTTTAAATAATAAAACAGACATACAAGGGTTTTTTTTGTGTGTGGATGCACCTCATTCTGAGTTACTTTAAAGTATTAAAGTACTTTAAAGAGTTACTGTGTTGTGGGAGGACTACTAATAACATTCCACAAATACAGAGACTTCATACCGCTCTGATAAACAGGCAAGCTGTGCCAATGCTAATACCGTCTCGGACTGTGCTACATCTGTGGAAGTTCACAACCCTAAACAAAGAGCACAACCTGCACAGCAGAAGGGCAGAGGGTGGGCCTCCTGTGAGTCGCCATACGCCTGCACCATGAGCTGCAATGCAAGGCCTGCTGGGAAATCCCCCCCTTTACATACCGCTGTTCCATTAGCAGGTGCGTCTCCGTTGCCGTTCTCCTTCTTGTCCTCCTGTTCTTGCTTCTGCTCCTCCTCCACAACTTCTTTCTTCTCCTTCAGATCCTATGAACACATATTAGAAGCAAGAGCATTTAGAAAAAAAAGTCATCTGAACAAAACATCACACAGTTACTAACCCTAGGTTTACAGCACACTGAGAAACATTCGGGTTGGTTCCTTTACTTCATAGACACCTTTCCAGTTCCGCTTTCTGGCGTTAATTTTATCATGTTACTGAGTGGAAGTTTATTTTCTTCCGCCAACGTTGAGGAGCAGCGGCGTCATGACCGCAGAGCTAACAGTCACTAACAAGAAAAGAAGAAAAAAAAAAGAAAAGAAAAAACGAGCCGAGCTAAACGCCAACGTAAAGAAAAAAAAAAACCGCTCAGATATACTTTTATCTAACACATTTTACACGTTATATTCCATTTCCACCATCACTATTCTGTTCCGTTGAACAAAAAACCGTTTGGAATCGCCGTCAAACGTTTCCAACCAATCAGATCGAGCCAGATTCAGAACGCGACTCTCTCTCGCGCTTTTACCAGCGCGTGCCCAAATCACAGACAAAGGGCAGCGCGTGGCCATAAGGAACAATGCTCGGAGAGTGAGGGAGAAGCGCGCGCTCTGATCTACAACAATTTCCCGCCCATTTATTTAATGGCTCGTGAGGTCATTTCAAAATGAAAAATAATTTAAATCCGTTATGACAGCCGTTTTTTTTTTACACACACACCTCGAGATGAACTGACACTGGTGGCCATTTAAGGCTAAAACGAAATTTTCTTTCCAAAAACGAAATACGTTTCCCGTCATTAATTCGCCAGTAAATAAAATAAAAGCAGCATGTGTCGGTTTTTCAATAAGAAGGGCTTACATGTATCGAAACAAAGCTCAACGCACTCGTTAGCTAGTAAGCTAACAGTACCTAACGCTACGCTGGTGGTTTTCTGCGGTATCCAGTGATGAAACGGGTTAACTAGCAACCTAGCTTATATATATATATATATATATATATATATATATATATATATATATATATATATATATATATATACTGCACAACCGCCTCAAGACATAAAACCTTCAATTACACTGTTAGGTTTTTGTTTTCATGAATTTCACACCAAATTGAATAAAATCATTTATTTGTTTTACTTGACTGGAAAGTTGAGGTTTTGGACAATTTGCTTAACGTTCATTCCCCCCCCCCCCTTTACTTACCTTTGCGGTAATCTCTGTGGTGGTGGTGGTGGTATCTACAGCAGTATCGGCCATTTTTACTGAAGAAAAATTAACTTAAAAAAAGTAGTAATGGTGTAAAAAAAAAAAAAAAAAGAAAAATCCTCGTGTTATAGGACTGAGGTAGGACGCAGTGAAACGCGGGGAGGAAGAGTGAATCAAACCCGCTTCAACCTGATAACTGAAAGGACAGAGCAAACCGCTGCGAAATCTGATTGGACGACAATGCTTTGCGAGTTTTCATTGGCCAAGAGAAAGAAGCGCAGCATTTCCTGCAGTCTTAATGGACAATTGAGCGGCGCTCATTTTTTAAAGCCCGCCTCCAAGCTCCTCCTACTAAAAAAACCGGCTGTTGGTGAAATATTATTTGCTGGCTTTTACCCGGTCTTTTACAAAAATGGGCTCGCGCCAAATAGCTTCATACACAGAAAATAGCTAAAATAAAGTGAATATTAGTGTTTGATTGAACGCTTTTTATGATTTGTGTTCAAATCGTGCCGTTAATAGAGTGCGCAGTGTGGTACAGATCATACCTGATCAGTGTTGCCTTGCCAACTCTCTCCTTTTTTTGTAGGGGAAGGTAGATCATGCTGCTCAGAAAGTCGCTAGAAGTACACCAAGTGACGCCACAAGCGAATTTACATATTAAGTGAATCTTCATGATTGTTTGCATGTCAAAAAAAAAAAACTTGTTACATGAAGAAGCAAGATTTTTGTGAAGACATAATAGAATAGAAGCATTTTACGGAATGGAAAATAATAAGCGATGTCGTTTCTAAAAAAGGAAGAAGGTGTGTTTTGTCGTGTGTTTGGTCACAAACTAACTATGTACATGTGCACAAAATCATAATTCAAAATTCCTACCAAGAACGTGGATAAAAAGAAGCGAAGGTAGTGTCATGTAGTAGTCAGGAAACAGACTATGGAAATGGTTACAGATGGAATAATTTGTTTTTAGTACTGCAAATAGTGCCAAGAAGAGAGTTTAAAACGAAGTACTAAGAAGTTCAATGCAAGAATCAGTGGTGATCACTGGGAATCACGCGGCTCACACAAGTGTAAATCAGTCAGGCTTTACACACTGGTGGTTAATCGAGTGAACCTAACCTGCTCTCTCAATTTGTATAACCAGCACCTGTGATGTGAGCTGGAGAGCTTTATCAAATGCAGGATAGTAGGATAGTCGCTAACGTCTGCTCGAAAAGTCACTAGATTTGTCACTAGGCTCTTTTTTGAAATATAGGCACTAAAGGGGACTAAAACTAGCCTAAACCTATTTAGTGTCTAAAACTAGCCTAAACCTATTTAGTGTTTTCTAATCTCATCATGGCCATGCTGTGATCCTGTATGCCCATACCGCTACGGTCCACACACACATGGCCCAAACTGCCACTGCGTCTTTGTTTACAGCCGCTGTTTCATTAGCATGTTGTCTGTAAAGGCTATTGTGCCTCAGATTGAAATGGTCCATGTGGCTGTTTTGTTCTCAGTCAGGAGCAACACTTTGACATGCTAACTCCTCCCACCAAAAGGCCATACACATATCTCCTCCCTTTTCATATTATAACTCATTGTGAAATCGTCATTGTTTGGCTGTGATTGTGATTCTGCGTCTGTTAAAGGAGCATACCTGTTGCACCAGGAACAAAACTCCATTGTGCCTACTATCATCCTTCTTCCTGGTGTCATGTGGATATTTTAATTTATAAAAATAGGAATGGGTATTTCTTCATATACTGCGCACATTGAGCATTTTGGCCTAAATATATCACAGTATCACGGTATTAATGGTGAACCTTATTGTCAGATCATACACCGTAATCATACACTAACTGTGGAACCGTGACACAGACTACTGTGGGAGTAATCACCACCAATGCAGATTCATCAGATCCTGTAGCAAGAATAAATGAGTTCTCTCTCTCTCTCTCTCTCTCTCTCTCTTATTTTTTTTTAAGAAGTCACAGATGGTATGTAGTCATGGTAATCATGGTAATATGCTCTTTGAGGGATCCAATTTGTTTGTATATTATTGAGATCTAGACATGGGCATCGAATGTGTTTGGATTAGATTTAAACTATAAAGGTTATGCAAAATATTTAAACAGCTCTATCAAATTTTTTTTTTTTTTTTGCTATAATCTAGTAGAACCTCTCGACAGGTCCAGACGTACATTCATGTGCTTTATGCCACAGCACCTTTGAAACCTTGATTGGTGAGAATTGATTCATTTTCTCTCAGCAGCAGCTCTGATGGTAGCGCAGCTCCAAAGCACAGGTTTATATTAATGCACTCATTCTAATAAATTATAATTTTTTATAGTAACAGCTCATTCACGGGAACTTGAACTGAATGAATGGAAACATGTGTGTAATTGTTGATATGGTGAGGTTTTCTGTAAGGAGACAATTATTTAATGTTGGAAGGAGTCTCCAGTGTCAGTGCTTTGTAACAGCCATTCAGGAGAGAGGAGTTTACGCTTTGTGGTTTCTTGGTAACATAACAAGCTGTGGGTTTGTTTTTTTTTGTTAATTAAGTGACAGAAAAAAGAGAGGCTGATGCTGCAGCCTGGTTTATAGCTGCTAACTAACTTCTTTTGTGGCTGTTCCTCAGCATTAAATGTAACTTAACAGATAAAAATAAACAGGGACTTCAGAACAAATAATCAGCTTTGATAATCGGCAGTAACACAGCTTTATCACACCAGCCTGAAGTGTTTTGTTCCTTACATAATATTCAAAACTAATAAAATAAGCCAAGGGGTTAAATCTTGTTTGAAGTTCCTGTACAGTCTCTTGTGGTCTTGGAGACCTATATTTCATGGACATGGATGAGATGATGATAAAAATTGATTTGCCTTGAGCGCCACTGTTCAGCAGAACCAATGCTTGCAACTGGAACTGTTCAGAAATCATTTTTCCCACAATGTGAAGCTTTCAGAGGCTACGATCGCAGGTTTTCCAAAGAGAACGTTATAATTATGGCCAGACGGATGACAGCTGCAATTACGCACAGAGATGAAAGCACTAAAACGTGTTGTAATCCCAAACTTAAAACCACAGAGCTCCACACGTTGTGCTTTGGGTGCAGATCTTGGTGTGGAGATGACAGCTTTCGAGACTGTTGAAGGGGATTAATGAACATAATCACATAAAGCTTCTTGTTTGTCTTCAAACAAAGGAGTGGAACTCATGCCATGCTGTATATAGAGGCTCTTTTATTTAGGAAATGAAGTCCATGTGTAGACCCGGCACACCGAGACGGCTGTCTGCTGCACAGATCCAGACAAGCAACAGTAAGTTTTGGGAAGAAAAAAAAAGCACCGCTCAGGTCCAAGCATTACGCATGTTATGCCACTGGAAAATGGGAGCAATGGAAGAAGAGCGGTTTTGTTAGGTCATTTCCTGTAGTGTATATTCCCTCTCCGTATACCCACAGCCTGCCTACGAGCTCGATTAGTTTCCATGGATACTGGATCTCATCCAAAAATTGCCTGCTGCTCTTTGGTGCTTTTTTTTTTTTATGAGGGAGGAGTTCAGTGTTTTTTGGGTTGTTTTTTTTATAGGGAGGAGTTTAGTGTAAGTAGTACTGTATAAACTGAGAGATTCAAGGGTTAGATTTGAGATTTTACTGTCATTCTCCTGGACAACAAAATAAAAATATGTAAGACATGTATATACTGTATGTAGGATTAACCCCTGGATGTTATAGATATCCTGCAGTAATAACTAAATTATAATTATAAACAATTACCAATATTCAATATTAAAATGATAATACCTCAAATTTAAAACTTAAAGTTACACATTAGTGCATATTTACATATTTATATTATTCCCTTCTTAGTCTAAAACATACAAAGAGATCAAGATTTTACATGCTTTAACAGTTAATGCAGTTAATAATAACAGTTAATAATCACCCAAATGGATCAAATGATTCAGGCTAGCTATGATGTGGTTAAATAATGCCTGCAAGCAAATCCATCCCTCCCTCTAGATTAGGTATAATTAAGGAGTCTGGGTCATAACCCTTTGTGCCTGCATACAACAAATAGAAATACAAGATGATGTGTATCTATCTGGCATTTGGATTCACTTGCAGAAAATGACTGTCTTCTGTTTTTAAAAAAATATTTATGCCTGATTGCATTGCACTGAAACTAATTATATTTGTGCTGACTTTGTTCAAACAGGTTGTTGTGTAGCTAAAGGAATGTAATTAGTGTTACACCTGAATTTGGAGACAAAAGGCTGAAACATGACACTTGCACATGGAGGGCGACAGGGGAAGGGCTGTTTCCAAAGTCAGAGGTCAAGATTTTGGAGGGAAAGGGATTACTATAATTGGAAAAACCAGAGGAGGTCCCGTGTGGACAAGCTGTGCTCTTTTGTTCAGAACAGCAGTGGTTTACACATTAGGCATGGTTTTCTCATGGCCCACTAGGGAACCTGGTCAAAAATCAGTGCAACCAGTGCATGTCCTGAGGTGAGGGATATCCAGGTCACTTCGGATTTATTAGATATAATGTCATACCTGCAGTAACAGTTGATGTTAATTATGCTAATAATGCTACATAGTAAATTATGATTGGTCAGAAGATGTTGATAGCTGCAATAACGTAAGTGAGTAGCAGGGTTAGATGAGTGACGTGAAGTAAAATAGCATTTGTTACTAATCTGTATGTGCTCATTAAGATTTTTTTTTAATGCATGGAAACAATGGTTAAATATGGTAAATATAAAAAAGTCATTCTGACATTTTGAGTTAGCTAGCTAGTAATGAAAGCTAGCTTTAGCTAGGAACATCAGTGCTAGTTAGCCCTATCTACTCTATTCTGGTTTTTATTTCTTTTTAAATGTTGCTTTTTTTTTTTATTAAAAATGATTCTAGGGACATATCAAAAGCTACAAAATGTAGTCCTATCTACACTATATTGGTTTAAAAAAGTTCTAGTTCCGTATCAAAAGCTAATGTTAGCTAAAGGCTAAGTTAAGGGACAAACTTTTAAATAATGTTTAATGAATGTTACATTTCAATTAATTCAAGTTTAATGATTTTTCATAATAAAAAAATAGATCATTCAGTTTATTGTGCTTTTTATGGCGAAGAACATACTTTCCACAGAAAAGTCTCTACATACTGCCTGTATTGTATAAACTAACACAATTAAATTAAGTCAATTAAAAATTAACTCAATAGGCTTAACTCAATAGGTCCTTAGCTGGATACATGAATGTGTTGAAAAAATAACATGCTACGTGAAGCTTGTTGCAAGTCTGTAACAGTTCCTGCACTGGAAATTTGCATGAAAGGGTTTAAATTTGAGTACAACACTCTATAAAGCAGTTACGATTACAAATTAAGTGACTTGACCCTTCAAAATTGGAGCTCTGGAAAGACGCTATATAAATTAAACATATTATTATTAAAATAGAGTCAATTTGACATTTTAAGTAAATGTAAAGTTTTAAGAGAAAATGTGCTAATAGCTCAGCCTTCTCAGTCAGCTCTGCCTTTCTGGTGGAAATTTCCATAGATTGAGACATGAATGAGGTGGATCTTCTCAGTGGTGCCCTTCCCTTTACCTGCACTCACCACCCACACTTTTTCTTTTCTTCTTTTTTCATCAAAAGCATTACTGTCTGGCTAATCAGCTAGCTTTCTGAACTGCACAGTCTTGACAGGTCTTTGCTTGCACTTGGCTTTCAGTTCCAACGGCACTGTTCAAACATGTACTGTAGCACCTCACTTTTTACAGTTTTACACCTAGTCTTCCACTCTTTCTCAGAAATCATTGCCTCCAGTGAAGTCCAGGCAGAAGTGGAGAGTCTGTGCCAGTTTGCCAGAACTTTGGTTCGTCTTCATGGTCTGCTTGCATGAGGGAATTGGGGTACAACCTGATAATCCAGACTCCAAATTAGCATTTTTTTTCTCTTCAGCTCCAGCTGACATTTTCCTTCTGGACTGCATCTTATCCATGTTGCTTAGAGTTTCATTTAATTACATGTACCCTTTTTTTTGTTCCAAAACCAACAACCTTGTTTATGACTCGAGAAAGGTTGTATGTCCTGTAGAGACTTTAGAATCTGAATAGGTTTATGCGCACGCTATGAGAAATCACCATGGATCTTGATGGAGGGATATTAAAGCATCAGCTGGAAGAGAGATAAACTGACCTGAAGTGTGTGTGCCTATAGGACTCCACCACGACCTCAGTTCTATTGTAAAGATTCAACAAAGAGCCATCTGCCTAGCAAGACAAGGGACACACACACAGGGACGTGGTAGGGGAACAAGAGGGTGGGGAGGGGACTTTCAGATGTCCCTGAAGAGCTTTCAGAGTGCATGATGAGGGGATTTTGTGTGTGAATGTGTTCATGTGTGTGTGGTTAAAGAGCAAACCAAATACAGGAAACAAAATGAAAACTTGTGCATGATTATGAAATCTTAAAAATATTTTATGTGTGTACTTGTTGGAGCCCATTAAATATCAGAGGGATGGTTATAGCTGACCACAGGTACAGTTTTACATACTGAATGCATGCATAATAGATTTTGGTCAACTTTTCTTGTGATTGCATTTTAAAGGATGTGTTTGAATGTGAACGTGTCTTCAAGGTCTCAACATGGAGCCACATGCTACGAAAGTGGAGGACAGATATAGCTTCTTGAAGCTAACACAAATTAAACAATGGACTAATCAGTGTAAATATTAGTTTTTTTATTTGGATGTTACGTGCTTGGCTTCATACTAGCTTTGTTGGCAGATTAGCAAAGCATGCTAACAGAGGCATCAATGATCTCTGCTGCTTCCTTCCAAGCTTTATTTTTCTTCCTAATGTCCCTATACACATTTATTGAGAGGTCGCATATGACAGGATAAGATGAAACCACGGTTATACGTTTTCATTTTTGCACATCAAATAATAAGTGGGAACTAATGGTAGGAACTAAAGTTGTGAGTGGGGAACTGCAGAAAAGTTGAACTACACACATCATAAGATTGGTCCGAAAAATCATTCAAGATAATAGTTTGGATTTGCCACCTTACCTCATCATACCTAATTTGCATAAGATTGAGAAAATATTGATTCAAATGTTGCTGAAATCTTGACTCCATGTTGTAGATGTACATTGGAAATGAAGGGTCTCTTTGTTGTTCTGTCACTTGCTGGTCTGAGTGTAGGGTAACAATTAACAATCAACATCCCTAAACACCTTCTGTACCTCAGTCTCTTAATCAAATCTTCAAATGGTTAGATGGTAAAAGATTTTCCCATTATTCTTACAAGAGTCTGAAGGTAGTATTTGCTTTAGTGTTGTGTAGTTTGCGAATGAGTTGACTCCTATATCTAAAGAGCCATAATATATCTCTATAAAACTGCTAAAATTCAGCAGTGTTGTCAATTCATGTGCCTTTAATTCTAATGCCTTTAATCACATACGTCATCATCGCAACCGTGAATGAAGTACATCTATTGTGAATTGTATCAGTACCTGAGTTGTTTGGAACAGCATAAACATTTAGAGCCAGTTCTGATGAGAAAGTTTCAAGTATAATATTTTTTAAAATTTATTTATCCAAGGCTATAGAAAGATTTTATTGAACAATTTTATTAGTTTTGGATAAAAAACTGGCAATGAGCCATTTGGGAGCCAAAAGAGTGGCTGTTATTGGTGAACTAAGCCACATGATCCACTCATTAAAAAGTCAGTCATCACAAGCAGATTAGCACTTTGGGTTTTTGAATTTTGGAAAATGTAATAAAATACAGCTATTCAACCAGGACTAAAGCAACAGGTGCTAACAAGTGAGTAAACTGAGATGAGTCGTTATCACACTAACAGTGTACAGTCCATGATTGCTTAGCAACAGCAGATTACAGCAGTTACTAACAGCAGTTACTACCATCTAGTGGTGAGAAACAACTGCTAGTTGCACATCATATTCTTAAAACTAAAATACAATTGTTTTAAGAGCACATTGGTTTACGATTTGCCTCACCGAGTGGTATTAGAGGCTGAATTAAAAGTGAACAGGACATGCAAACAACACCAACATCGAACAATGGATCATTCATGGATGGTGAAATCTATGAAAATGAATGTATAACTGATAAGATTAGATAAAACGCTTTGATCACCTGTCTTTAAAACATAGCCGAGTGGTCTGGCCCTAGAGCTCTCAAGTTTCTTACTCATTAAAACTGGGGATTGGAGGGAAAAGGCCCAGAGGGAAGATATCACAGAGCAGCATGGAGGAGAAATGAGGAATACTTGGCACTCGGCCAATCAAAATAAACAAGAGAGGGCAAGAAGGAGGAATGGAGGAGGGAAGTGTGGCATAGAGCAGCTTCTCAAACATTTTGCAACCACTGCAACCGTAAAATAAATTCCACTGACCCCTCTCAGAATGTAATCCAATTATTCATATATTTGGTTTATTATGTAAAAGTGTACAATAATGTTCTGTCTATATATAGGAGCCATAGAGCTTTTTAATCCTGAATGTTCCACTGATAGTTAATTCAGGTAATTCAAGTGACCAGACAAGCAGGCTAATTATTACAACATGGGTAGTCAAAATGTTTTTTTTTTTATATATATATATAAAATTACTTGCTTGTAAAATTGTGGATAAACTAACACAACTGAATAATATCTGTTACCTTTTTATGCTTAAGCACTAATGATTAAGTTTCGGCGACAAGAAGACTGGGTTATGACTTTCTTAGTGGCGCTTCATGCCACAACTTTTCACTAGTTTTGAATTTGTAACATAGAGAATAAATGCATACTTTTTCCATTCTGTTTTCATCATTGACTTTAAAAACAACAACAACAACAACAACAACAAAAAACAGGTCAGCAGATCAGAAATCAGACCAGAGAGGGTAAATAAAATAAAATTAAAAATCTATAACCACCTCCCCTGTCAATTTCTTCCCCTTTCTGAGCTAATCTCTCTAGCCTTGTAGCTAATTTCTGTTCTGATGAGCTTCCTTAAGCTAAATAATTTAATAAATGCACGTGATTGTTCACAACAAAGGATCTGGCACATAAGCTAGTTGCTGAAACAGCTATGAACAGGGTCTTTCAGGGTTTACAGGGTTTCATAACTGAGATTCCTGTTCTTTGCTGATAGGAATGGAACTCAATTTGGTCTTTTACTTTTGTAGCCCATCCACCTCATGGTCTGAGATCTTGTGCAATCTGAAATGCTTTTCTGCTTATCATGGTGGTAAAGGGTTACGGTAGCGTTCCTTTCAGCTCAAACCAGTCACTCCATTCTCCTCAAAACATCAGTTATGAACAAGGTGATTGCTGCACACTGGATGGTCGTCCCCCCCCCCCCCATTCACTGTAAACAACTAAATTAAACTACTGTTGTGTGTGAAAATCCCAGGAGATCAGCAGTTTCAGCAATACTCAAACCAGTCCATCTGGCACCAACAACCATGCCATGCGAGATCACCCCCCCACCCCTTCTGATATTTGATGTGAACATTAGCTGTGGTTACTGGTTGTAAATGTATGTACTCCCAGAAATTCTACCAACACTAGAAGTGTCCAATACAGAGCCAGAACGTAATTAGGAACTCAAATTTTCACAAATCGCATTTATAATGTTAATTAAAACTTTTACTACTAGTCAGGTGGTCTCACACACATGCTCCAAGTTGCGTGTCACTCTTTAAAGCTATAATCAATCATGCTTGCTTGTCAAGAATCAGAATGAGGGAGAAATAAAGAGCAGAGACACTGATAAAAAAAAACAAAAAAACAACAAACCTCACAGGATCTTACTGTGCAGTTAAGATAGACTGAAAACAAATGGGCAGGATATAGGCTAGAGCTGTTTGGAGAACAGAGATAAGGCGATATCAACATGTGTTTGTGTGTGTGTATGTGTGTGTATGTTTGTGAGTGTGTGTGTGGGTTGTGTTACAAAGCAGTCATACAATACACTAAGTACAATATCTCAAGTTCAAAACGATAACAATATATAGAAATAGATGACTAAGAGAGAGGAAAATGGAGTGCCTGAGAAAAACAAAATGGCCTACATGACATGCAAAATAAAAGATGGAGTCGCTGAGAGAAGGCAAGAGGAGCGCGGCGCTCTGATTGGCTGAGCCGCAGCAGTGTGGGTGGTCTCAAGTGAGTGGGCGGCAAGATGAGAAAACGCGCTGGGAGGGGTTGTTGCCGTGGTAAAGCGAAGGGCCGCGCGCACAGAGCCGTCGGAACGCGGAAGTAGCTCATGTCAAATTAAAAAGAAAGACAGAAAGAAAATGGAAAAATAAAAAATAAAAAATAAGCGAGCAACACATCCTTCCTCTGATCTCATCTCATCCTTTCACCAGTGTCTTTTCATACTCAGGAGGGGAATAATTAATTCTGTGAAAACGAACAGGCCAACTTCCGAGTTTCACTTTCACTAATCAAAAGTGTTATTTTACAAGGGTTTGTTCAGAAGGGATATCTCTCTCTCTCTCTCTCTCTCTCTCTCTCTCTCTCTCTCTCTCTCACACACACACACACACACACACACACACACACACACACACACACAAAGGAATAAAGATACCAAATCTCAGAAATAACGATACCAAGCTGTAGTTTTCCTTGTTACTGGAGTGGTACCATGAAGGGGCCATGGATCTGAATCTTGTGTACCTGGGAATGTGTACATGACACACCTTTTAACTAGCTTTCAGAGTAGAGTAAGGCTTGTAGAGGTATATCAGTAGTCCATTTATGCATGTTAAATTACTTACTACCTCCAGGGTTGGGGGTTTGAATCTCGCCTCCACCCGTGCTTCGAGGGATTCCTCTTGGTACTCTGGTTTCCTCCCCTAGTCCAAAGACATGCGTTGTAGGCTGAATGGCATTTCCAAATGATCCATGATGTGTGATTGTGTCCTGCGATAGGTTGGAACCCCAACCAGTGGTCAATTTATGTGTATTAAATGACTTTTAAAAGTAAACTAGATTCAGATTTCCAGGTAAAAGATACATACTAAACGTACAACCATGCCCCCTTTATGGTACAACCCAAGCGATAAGGAAAAGTACAGTTTGGCATCTTTATTTCTAGCTCCTTTCCTTGAATAGAGAGCTTAAAATAGTCATTAGCAAGTTATTTTTCTGTGGAAATCTGTGGCTGTGTATGAAAATATCCCATTGAAAGGCATTTAAACAAATGACAATTGCAGGAAATATTGAGCTTGCCCATTTTAATCACTGTTATTTATATACAGTGATATCATGCGGCGTACTGAAAAAGTATTAAAAGAGAAAACATGACGTTTGTGTGACACGAGTAAATGGAGTCCTATACATCAGTGGTTTTCAAAGTGGGGCCTGCCAGGGGGTGCCCGGGTGGCCTCAACAATTTGGTGTGAAAAATAAATAAATACATGATTCTCACTCTCAGACAACCACACACCCACACAATCAATTCCTAATGTAATATAATGTAAAGATGAAAGAGGTAATTATTAATAAAAAAGGGGGGTAGTCTGTATTTTTAATGTGTTTTAAAGACATCTTGCAAAAGGGGAGCCTCGGTCAAATGTTAATGACATTTGGGGGGCCTTGCCCTGAAAAAGTTTGGGAATCTCTGCTATACATACATGCAAAGTGAAGTTGTAATAATACAAATGAACACACTGCCCCCTGCTGTTCTGTTGCTAAACTGCAATATCAGTTAATGCCAGGGCTTAAGTTAAATTGAGACTCAGAATGTGAGGGAACCCGGCTTTCTACTTTAAATAGTATTATTACAGAGACAAATATGATTAAACCAGAACATTTGTTTATATGTTAATTTAAATAATTATCGTCATGTGACCACACTTGAAAAGTTCTCACTTTTTCTTGTTTGTCAGTTTTACATTCAAAATATTCAGAGTTAAAACAGAATAAAATGTCTTCTGATTGATTTCTGGCAAAGATACATGACCCAACAGTAATATGTTTATTTGTCCACTCACAGACACCTTATTATCTAAAACTTAGATGGCATTACAAACAATATTTATGACTCTACAAGCTGAACGATTAATGATTTTCCAACAAACTATTCTCTATATGTCTTTCTCTGAAGAGTGGGTTCTCTAACAGCGTTCAGAGACTAGGTTTTTGGTTTTATAAAGCATACAAATCTACACATAGTCCCTCCCAAATTTACCCTTGGGGATCGAAAAGTACATCTATTTATCGATCCATATAAAAAAAACAATAAATTCCAACACAAAAAATATTTGTAAGAATATCAGCAGTCAGAAAAGATTGATTGTGACAACTATTGTTTTAAGTGCATTTCTGTATTTCTGTAGGCTATTTTATATATATCACCGATACCACCTGAGGAGCCACCACAAGATAAAAATAAGCAAGATAAAAAAAAGATAATAAAGAGGAATGTAAAGAGGACAGTAAGGAGGAAAACAAAGAGGATAACAATTAACCATGTCGGCCTGTTGCGTAAGTGATAGACATTTAGGCAGGGATGGAAAACGTACAGAGAAATTATACTCACAGTCTTACTCAAATAAAAGTGGAAGTGTCCAGCCAAAAAGGAACTACTTTTAACGTATGTAAGAAAGTAAATGTTTTAACTGATGAAATTAAGCACTGTCACGTGAAATCTAACTTTTATTACTTATTGAAAACTGTAATAAGTAACTATGTTTTTTTTTTTTGTTTTTTTTTAATAGGCTAATTTAAGTTAAATATAGCCAGTCAATTTTAGTAAATCGGGTACATTTACCTCAACATGCTTTTTCAAGTGAGATGAAGTTCACATCTCTATGGAGGTAAAGGAGACGCCTCATTTTACACGGCTCTTTACTTACTGCAGCATATTGAAAAGTTTTACTGATGTAGGGCCAGGAGCACTCATCCTCAAGTTCCTCACTGCAGTCCAGTGGCTTAACCATCTTCACAGATAGCATTAACTACATTGCATAGCATGAGAAGGACGACGAAATTACACAATTTTGGATTGTTTTTTTCTACATTGATAGATTTAGGATTGGCTGCTTTAATCTGAAATGTGAATAAAATGTGCTGGAGTCTGTTTGATTGACATACAGTGTACTTTATTAGCTGGATGAGAGAAGAAGAGCCTGGAATTTGTAATGAGTAGCTACTTAAAGTAAAAATTAGGCTATGTTTTACTCTTAATTAAGTAAGAATACAAGCATTCAGTAATACTTAAGTGAAGCATAAATACACCAAAATAATACTTTAAGTAAGGACATACTTAAATTACTCAACTATTTTCCACCCCTGAAGTGGGTGGAGCTAAGTTCTAGATAATAAGGTGACAGTGAGTGGACAAATAAACATATTACTGTTGGGTTTTGATATTTTTATTACTCCAGTGTAAGAGCAGATATTTTTATTACTACAGTTTTATGCATCATGTATCTTTGCCAGAAATCAATCAGAATACATTTTATTCTGTTTTAACACTTTGAATATTTTGAATGCGAAACTGACAAACAAGGAAAAGTGAGAACTTTTCAAGTGTGGTCACATGATGATAATTATTTAATATATAAATATATAAATCAATACATAAACAGATATACTGGTTTAATCATATTTGTTTCTGTAATAGCACTATTTAAAGTAGAAACAGGAAGCTGGGCTCCCTCACATTCTGAGTCTCAATTTAACTTAAGCCCTGGTTTGATATTGCAGTTTAGCAACAGAACAGCAGGGGGCAGTGTGTACTTTTGCTATCATTACCACTTCACGTTGTATGTATGTATAGGACTCCATTTACTCGTGTCAGACAAACGTCATGTTTTCTCTTTTAATACCTTTTCAGTACGCAGCATGATATCACTGTATATAAATAACAGTGATTAAAATGGGCAAGCTCAATATTTCCTGCAGTTGTCATTTATTTAAATGACTTTCAATGGGATTTTTTTTCCATACACAACCGCAGATTTCCACAGAAAAATAACTTACTAATGACTATTTTAAGCTCTCTATTCAAGGAAAGGAGCTAGAAATAGATATCAGACTGTGCTTTTCCTTATTGCTTGAGTTGTACCATAAATGGGGCATGGTTGTACGTTTAGCACGTATCTTTTACCTGGAAATCTGAATCTAGTTTACTTTTAAAAGTCATTTAATATACATAAATTGACCACTGATGTACTTTTAAAAGCTTTAATTTAAAGGTAGACCTCATGCATTTATTTTCCTTTTTATCCTCATTTTTATCCCCCTCGTTATTGTATTTTTTATTATCTTGCTTATTTTTATCTTGTGGTGGATCCTCAGGTGGTATTGGTGGGATTCCCTCTAAGATCAAGGTGAAATATAAATTTTTGTCGAGGTCTGGCTCCTTGACCAGGAAGTGACACTTTGGAAGGTAATAACTGCCTGTGAGTTCTATATTGCGTCTTCTCTTTATCACCCAGGCTGGCACAGATTTGGATAAATATGACCCATATTACACAGTAGATTAGGCTGGCGATGGTAATGTCTCTAGGAAAGTTATACTGCCTGACTGGCTTTGGCACCATGAAGGTGAACATGAAGCAGATCAAGGCCAGAAGGCCATTGAAACCCAGCATGAGGCCAAAGTTCAGTATGGGCTCGACAGGGCAGGACAGGAAACGCTTCACAAAATTCACTTCCAGACTGTCTACCCACATGGTAAGTGAAGGCCCTTTAATGATAAACCAGCCAACGAGTTCTGATTGGATGCCACAACACGCTAACACCAGACTCCAGCTGCCAAGGCCTTGCAGGTTCTTCATGTTCTCTGGAGCTTTTTCAGGGAACTTGCACAAATAAACACTCAAGAAATAAAGAAATAAACCTAACAGCATCACGCAATTTGAACAGCATATCTAAAAATACTTTATACTGTAAATTTGACTTTTTAGCTCACCTGCATGGAGATGGCCAGGAAGGTGGACAGGGCTACATTTACAGAATTACACAAAAGGAAGTGTATACCTGATGTAGCTGTCTACTTTCCCTTTTAATTGTCATGATGTCATTGGTCTGTGTCTGTGGTCCTGTTTTGGCTCCTCCTCTTCCCTTTCCGCAACATGTCTTCATGGGAGAGGTAGGATTTTATTTAGCTTTGATTAATCTAATTTCGTCTTTGCCTTAAAAATTACTTTAAAACTAATATTCTATTTCTAAATCATATTTACTGCGTTATATCCCAGGTATGATTTATTATTTTCATGTTTTTACTTTAAGTAAGGTTATGGTTAGTTTTATGTATCATCCGTATATTTTTTTTTGTCATTTATCCATCCATCCATTCATCTTCTATACCGGTTATCCTTTTCAGGGTCACGGGGAACCTGGAGCCTATCCCAGGAAGCATCGGGCACAAGGCGGGGTACACCCTGGACAGGGTGCCAATCCATCGCAGGGCACACTCACATACACATTCACACATCCATTCATACACTATGGACACTTTGGACATGCCAATCAGCCTACCATGCATGTCTTTGGACTGGGGGAGGAAACCGGAGTACCCGGAGGAAACCCCCGCAGCATGGGGAGAACATGCAAACTCTGCACACACAAGGCCACGAAGGGAATCGAACCCCCGACCTTGGAGGTGTGAGGCAAATGTGATAACCACTAAGTCACCGTGCGCTTTTTGTCATTTATGTTAAGTCTTTATATTATTTTACCTCCTTTCTGCCCCTTTCCGTAACATGTCTTCATGGGAGAGAGAGAGAGAGAGGAGAGAGATTAAATGAAGATTCAACCCAGTTAACCCCAAGTAGTCAGCTAGCTAATGGGAAAAATTGTTTAAAAAAAAAAAGAAGCAGTCAGCTCGCTAGCTACCAGTTTTGAGGTACATTAGCCAAATTTGTATTTGGTTACAGTTTGCTACCAGCTAACTAGCTTGCTAAGTATAGCTTAGTGATAGATGTTAGCATTTTTAATCAGGGCAAAGGTGTAGAGATGTTTCAAAGCCATTTTTTTTAGAAGTCATTTTAAGTCATTTATTGTTCTATATAAATTGTTTTCGATGATATAAATAATTTGATGTACTTTAATAAAACCTGCTGTGAAAGATCCAAAGGACTACAAAGGCAGTGAAATGAGTTTCGCCTCCATTTTGAAGAGCGTGTGCTGTCCTTGTCGTAGAGACCATGGCAAAGCTGGAAGACACAGGACACTTTGTCTTCAGGAGGACTGGTGTGGATATGGGTTGCATGAGGTTAGCTATTGTTTCCATGCTACAGTACAGTGCTGCACCGAACACTGTTTTTTCTCTCTCTCTCTCTTCCACACAGGAATGTACAAATGCTAACATATCCTGTTGTGTCCGCATGTTGTCTTTGTGTTCTTTTATTAGCAGAGGAATAAGAAACAATAGCAATGGTTTTTTTTTGTGTGTGAACAAGTGTAAGATGCCATTTTATGGTTCCTTAGGAACTTAGTCCAATTAAAATATTGGTTTAGTGGTTATAATTGTAATGAAGCGGGATTAGCATGCACCACTGTGAGGGGCTTAGACGTTATTACAGAGAAGGAGCACAGTGTAGTGCACAGAGCCAAAAGTCTAATATGTTTCGAATTACGGTAATACACCAAAGGAAATGTGTGAGTGAAAAGGGCGATCATGTGCTGTTTGTTTGGTACTTTGTTCTAAAATAAAGACCATTCTTCATTTTGTTTCTCTCCTCGTAGAAAAGGCTTTTGAACTGAAATGTGTAGAGAGTGAAAGAATCTCGTGGTGGTTTCCAGGGAGCCAGACGCAGCATGTCTCTCTCTCTCGGCGCAGGATTAAGCTGGACACAGCAGGATGTGGCCTGACGAAATGAATTCCAACTCTCTGACTTGAAAAGGTGGCCAGCAGGCGAACATAACCTAACATGAATTCGGTTCTCATGAGGCCAGGGGGAAAAAATCCAGAAACATGAATCGCTACTTCTGTAAAGCTAATAAAAATCATTCATCCCGTTTGTTTTGTTTATTAACACTTGTTTCAGGTGGCAGTTGTAGAGCTGCATGACACTTACATAAGCCAATTATTAAAAGTTATATAAACCTACAAAAACGTTCATCTTGCCCTTTTAGTAGCACTCGTTACAGATGGTGGTTATAATGCTATGTGATGCCTACATAAGCCCTCCATAAGCTTAAATGGCATACTTAAACATATATCTGGTATTTTGAAATCTACGGTATAAAACTTGTTATACTGTAGATGGTGATTATAGCGCTATGTCACACCTACAAAAGCCCTTCATGACAAGTGACATAAACCTACATAAAAATTTATCTGGCAATTTTTAGTAACACTTGTTACAGGTGGTGGTTATAATGCTATATGACACCTACATAAGCCCTTTGTGACAAGTAAAAATAACCCTACATTAACATTAACTGCTATTTTTTAGTAGCGCTTATGACAGGTGATGATTATAGTGCTATGTGACACCTAAATAAGCCCCTCATGACAAGTGACATAAACCTACAGAAACATTTATCTGCCCTTTTTTTATTGACCCTTGTTACAGGTGGTGGCTATAACACTCTGTGACACCCATATACAGTAATCCTTTCATGACAAGTGACATAAACCTACATAAACATTTATAAAGGCTTATTCCAACAAACTGCTTTGGTCAAGTTGGATGTCAAGTTTGTCAAGTGACAATTTATTTTTTTGACATAAGGCTTTGACTTATGGGTATTCCAAAATATTCTATGTCAATCTTATGGTAATATGATGGCATGGTAATGACAGGGTTATGAATATT
Organism: Ictalurus furcatus; assembly: GCF_023375685.1. NCBI lineage: Eukaryota > Metazoa > Chordata > Actinopteri > Siluriformes > Ictaluridae > Ictalurus > Ictalurus furcatus. The sequence goes on along the minus strand of NC_071275.1, from coordinate 10,210,608 downwards.
TTCTAGCTTCAGTTGCCATGATGTTTGAACACATGCCAGCCCAGTAAGTGCCATGACACAACCTTATGTCAGTTACAATCACGTCTTATGACAACTTGATATTAGAAATGACAAAAGTGCTCTTTATGACAGCTGAGATTTGTTGGAATAAGACTTTATGGAAATTTATGCAGATTTATTCCAGTTGTAAAGAAGGGTTCCCTCTATATACTGTATGTCACTGAAAAAATGATTTCTTACGTTTCTTTTTCCCAAGCTTGAGGTTAGCCTTATGCAATCAAGCACATCCACAGCATTCACAAGACATCTTTTTTTAAGCGGCTTGCTTAACACAAGAAATCCTTTTCTGACTGGAAACAAAGGAAGGCATTGTGTGGAGTTTTGAAGGATGCCTGGATGATGACTTCAGCGGGCTCTGTGATGAACTTGTCCTTATTCCTCGGAAAGACATGCACGATTCCAGTGCTGGCCTGGGACAGGCTCCAAGTCACTGAAGTAGAGCCTGGATCTGAATGTAGACCAAGGAGGAAGGAAAGACTCATCACTGGCCAAGAGGACAGGTTTTATTTATGTAGTTTTGCACTGGTTGTTTCCATCCAAATACTGAATTACATTTGAAGCATTTTTGCTCACTGACTGACTCTCTGAATGTTCTCTGTGTAATAATTGCTTATGTGTAAAAGTTGCCCAGGATGTCCATACACCAGAGGGCGGTATGCATCTAAGACTTGGACGAGCGGTCAATCGAAAAATTTGCGGAAGAAAAAATATTCAAATATTCCATTTCTGTGTTATTTTGTCAGGTATCCTGTGTGATGATTATTATCGCCTCCTGAGCTAGAATTGGCTAGTATGTCCTACTCACAGGTCGTGCGATAATTTGCATAAAGTGAGAAACAGCTTTCTTCAAAAAATTTAAGAAATAAAGTTTTATATGACTATTCGATGCCTTATTAATGAGCCGGTAGAAAAGATTGAAAACAAAATGAAATAAATGTTGCAGAGAAATTTTGTTTCCATATTTGTATTTTTTTAAGTAATATTACATATTTTATTATAGACAATCTTGAACAACCTGTAAGCCTTTTTCTTTAAAATTTTTTTTAAAAAGCACATCAGTGCACCTGAAATAATAAACAATTTATGCAGTTTTACAAGAAAAGCTAACTTTATTGACTTTTTTACCATTTACCGCACCATTATAATTAATCTGGATGCTTATAAACGTGTCATGTAATCATTTTGTAAGCCATGTACATGTGTCAAATAGAATTTGCAGCTTTTCATAACATCCAAATTGAATTAAAAGCCATTCCATGTGGAATAAGTGTTTTTTTAAATTAAGCATTTATGCTACAAGATTTTTAAATTTTTGCACACCACTTGGACACTAGTTGAATTATTTGAGGTAAAGGCTAAGTGTTTCCTGGAAAATGACACAAGGGAAGGAGGACAGTAAGATTAAATAAAAAATAGGTTCAATAACTCAGCTCTAATCAGGTCAGTTCAGAAAGTAACACGCAGCACCTTATAAGCATTTTCAGCATCCAGAACAAACAGGAACAATCTGGAATTCCCCCTTTTTTTTGGTGCCATTTCTTCTTGGAGCTTCTTTGTTTCAGGTCTGTCAAATAAAGATGTCACCGAACATCACCATGGAAACAGCCGGCTGACGATCCGCCTTTCTGCTCCGGAGTCGAGCAACAGATGGGAAACGTGAGCCAAAGCAAAGAAGCTGCCACCGTGCTCACATTAACTTGGTCTGAAAACAGTTCGAGCAGGTACAGTCATCTTCAAGTATTGGCACCCTTCAAGAGAATGGTGCTCAAGAGAAATGATTACACAGTGATTTTTCCACTCAAGCATTTGGAAACACTACTTCTAACTTCTTCTACTTCTATCTAATTTCTTATAAGAACCTTTTTTTTTTTCTTTTTTAAAAAATAAAAAAGTATTTTCACTCAAAAACATACTACAAAAGTACTGAGTATATGTAAAATAAATGCCAAGAAATAAAGTTTTTTAAAATATGTTTTTCTTTGTCTCTAGAAACCATATTGTTGTCCAAGTATGTTGCTCCCCCACAAAAAAATTACAGTTTCAGAAATGCAAAGTTCTTCAAGTCTCAAAATTAGTCATATTAGATGCCATCTCTATGACATGCTGTTTGAAAGAGTTTAATGAACAAAGCCTGTCCTGAGAGCAACCCACATCTTACAACTTGTGCACTTCACCAGGAATTGGTTGTTGTGCTCAGAAAAGAATATAATCAAAATTTTTGCCCATGAACACTATTTTCTTTCTTCCCCTTCCTGTTCTCTCCCCAATTTGGTCACCTGTATCAATCCCCACCCATCAGCCAGCTCCAACAGCTACCTCCTGGTGAGGGTTAAGGCTAACATGTACTTCCTCCAAGACAGGTTCCAACTGCTGCTCATGCTGCGTCACAGGGCAGCAAAACACACTGGGAGGAAAGTGCTATTTGCATATCTCTTATGCATACGTTGCTCACTTGGTTCCCAGCCACGGATTGCTGAGATATCATTGGGATTCGAACTCACCATCTCACAACGATAGCACCACTTGGGAATGACATCACTGTCATGATTAATACGGAAAGAACCGCAAGAAAAGAAGTCGGACATGCATTAGTGACGCTTAAAGCTGTTTTGCTGTGTCATGAAATCTGCTAAGTAACAATATTTTAGTTAAAAAAAACAACCTGGTTGCCTTTTGCAGGATGTTATATCCGCTTCCTAGATGGAGCTTAGAACAAGATAACAACAGCAAACATACATCCAGATCAACACAGAAATGGTTGCAGAATGCAATAATTTTGGATCTGAAAAGATATGAGTACATGCAAATCCAATTGATTTGACTAATCTGTATTATAGATTATTGTAGAATTCTGTATTATCTCTATTAGTTGGGTTTTCTCTGCTCACAAGAATGTCCTTCTTGTCTTCAAAGCTGCCAAAGTGCTAAGAACTGTAGCACAATGGTGGATTAGTTTGACACATTCCCTTCTTAATCTCCCTTGAGTACAGCCTCTGCCCCCTGTTCAGCTGTTGTACCCCACGGGCTTGGCCCAAGCAACAATATCAGAAATGAGCATACTTCGCGAAAAGCCAGGTGGAAACTCTTTAGCAGAGGCCTCCTGTTCCCTTCTTCAGCTTTAGCTAGGGGTCAGGTGGTAGTTGTTGAGGGGGCATTGGCAACAAAGGGTCCATCCGGACATGGACAAGTGCGTGCAAGTAATCAGGGCCCCCTATTTACCCTCGTTTCTTTTCAGTACTTGCTATCGTTAAGTGCACTCTGATGGTTCTGGACACATATACAATACGGACACTCCAAACTTATGCTGTAAATGGTGGAAAAAAAGATTCTTTCCATCCATGTGACAGTCATGTCCGGTTCCATGCTGTATTTGGGAGAAAAACAAGAGAGTGGAAAAAGCAATTATAGATTTGTTAATGAGGCTCCTAGGAGCAGGGAACAAAAGTCACTCGTTTCCCATGTCATGGCACATAGCGCCGGTCCCCGTCGTCCAGGAGGTCCAGGATGAACGCTCTGGTCTTATTAGCTAAAATATTACATGGTTGCTTTGATCGTATCAGCTGATTTTTAAGCTCAGCTCAGTAGTTGGGGGCAAAAAAAGCAAGAAAGGTGCAAGAGGATTGGTGCAACTTGACCCGCTTTCTCTGCTCAGTGCGCTTTTCAAATCTGGTCATGAGGCTACACGGATGGACATAGGAAGTCATCTGGACATGATCAGATACAGGTGTGATCACATGATAAAAGCTCGTGCACCGGTGCTCAATATCACGCTCAATTATAACACTAATTTCAGAAAATGGACACATCCTGTTATGCACTTATTACATAATGCTCATCTCTGATATTTTTTTACTTTGTCCCACTCAATTGCAATTGGTAAATGTTTGTTTTCGTAAGCCGTAAAAAAAAAAAAACAAAAACAAAAAAAACCCCACTCCAGTGTTGGTTTAAATTCACGCTTAATGGATTATCAAGACTAACATGAAAATAAATTGTCCTAAGGTTAGGATTTCTAAAACAACCACATAAAACCCAAGGTACATGGAGTGCCTTTCTGAAAAGTTGACAGTGTGGCTTTCTGAAAGCGTAAGCCCGCTCAAGGCTTATCTATTATATATCTACATATATACAGTATTAAATATATATTTCATTTACGAGACAATTCTTTCCTCAGTATGTCAGCGAGCTATGATCTGATTGGTTGAGTGATAAAAATTTAGTAAGAAACAATTATTCATTAATTATATATTCTAATTATTAATTACATACTAAATGTTATTCTATACATTAATGATATCATTATTGCACTTTTCCTACAAAATGTAAACATTTTTTGACAGAAAATCCTACACCATAGATTGTATGTGTTTTTTGGCATGTGTTATAAACTTTTAAAGATCTGTTTAATGTTTTAAAGAATAAAACATTTTGATGACAAATCTCTCGGGTCTGTGACTCATTTGCAAGTCTTTAAGGGTAAAAAAACAACCCCCGTAAACACCCAGCTGTATACGTGAGTCAGAGCTCTGGACTCCCGTACAGCAACACAGCAATCAAGCCACCATGTCCATAACAATCAACAATCTGATAAGGCACTAATGTGCTCACGTTATCAATCTCATTAACCAGTTTCCTGTTTAGAAAGACCTCCTGTAGGGTGTGTGATACGCCTTGAGAAAACGTGTGGGCGCTAGCTTCTCCCTCAGGCCTAACGGACCTCTCTCTCTCTCTCTCTCTCGCTCTCTCTCTCTCACTCTCTCTCTCTTTCATCTAGCTCTCAATTATATTCTACTTTTCTGAAACATTGTGATCGTTTACATCCTTTACAAGCAATACAACAGATTAGCCAGTTCTAAAAATGTGCCGTATATAATGGACAGAACTTTTATTTTCAAATAAAACTCTAAAATATTCTTTCCTTTCAGCTTCACGTAACATTTTCTTTTACTTTACATCAAGTAATCGGCCTACACGAGTGGGAATAAAAGCCTTTCAGTGTTTCTAATCAGCCAGCAGTGAACTTGACCAGATGGCCCTTTCATTCTTTCATTCTATGGTCAAAGTTTCCTAGCAAACTCCTAAGCTTCTGGAGTTTGGAACGGGAGGAGGGGGCTTCAGTTATAATCCACCACCATGTCCCAATGCCAAGGAAGTTCTCTAAATCTAAATCTAAATCTAAATCTGAAACTGCTGCTCATTACTCTGTGTCTGAGATACTGTATATACTGTACTACTGAAGAGCAGAGTTAGCAAAGTGTTTAACAGAAAAAAGAAAGAAAAAAATAACTGATGTCTAAAAGTATATCTAAAAGACTTTTTAAAAAGGGCATGCTAGGTCATTAAAGAATCATAAACTCTAGTAGCTTCTGCTGATGTTTTTGAAATATTCAACAACAACAGTCCTTTAAAGAGGAGTCTTGCAATGTGAGATTGTATTATATAAGGAATACAACATGGTGGGTCGTGTTCTTATAGGAAAATAATCGTTGACGGAGTGGTGTGATGTGGCCCAGGATGAAGCGGGGTTACTGTTACTACACCAAAGCTGATTATTTTCCTATAACAGCATATTTTTATTTCTATAGTACAGTATCACAGAAATTTGGCATCAGTGCAATTTTACATATATTCATTCGCTTGTATCAGCTGTATTATAGATGCATTTCATGTTGTTGAAGAGCTGCGAAACGATTTCACTCCTATTTTCAATTATGCTACAGCTGCTATAAACACTTGTTCCGACACTCATCCAGATCCTGGGCCTCAGTTCTGTGTGAGCGGCCACAGTGAGTTTGTGGTGTTTTTCGGCGTGGTATTTTAATCCGTTCAGACAGACCACGGGTGAAAATATGTTTGGAGAAGGGTCTGTCCAATCTGCACAGATCTGCTCTAATGTAAACAGGGAGCTCAGGGTAATCATGTGGTGGAAGGAAAATGGGGTGGAGTGGGCAGTTTTGGGTTTGGTTGGGTGGACGAGAGCAATTTTGTGGCCTCAGTGGGGAAAAAAAAGAAGGCTTGCTATCTAGATAATTAACCTCTTTGCCTATGAAAGCATCAATCCCAGAGGGGGCTCTGGGCAAACACGACCTCTGGCTCTTTGTTGATGTTGGGATACATTATAGGTGTGAAATCATGGAAAAAGCAAGCGTCCGAACGCGATTGTCTGTAAATGTGTTTTTCTTCAAGCAACGTAGCGTTGTTTATAAAGCTGCACCATCGCGAGCGGATGCAATGAAACTTTTGGTTTCGAATTTACTATTACTATAAGACACCCTCGATCAGTATCTTCCAGCGCATGTGTGACTAACCCAAACGGCGCCATCTTTCCTTACTCTGATGACCCACCCGCTCTGTCTTAAGGATTAACTCGAGCGAGGTTCCCATGGAGCTCTGTAGAGCTGTCATAGGCCCGGCTCTTAAATCTCCAGTGAGAGCAGGAGGTTTTGTCTTCCTTTCATGAACGCGCTGTTTACCGGGCTGATTTACGTGCGTTGTTCTCTTCTGGGGTTTCCAAGACAGGCGTGCTTCTTCCCAAACTTCAGTAGTTTTATTGGCGAAACCAAAAAGGAACAACAGACTGTACGATGATAACACCTTGACTCAGGACTCGGTGTTCTTCTGAGAACCAGCAAGTTAGGCTTATATATAAAATCAAATTCAAAACTTTGCTAGTGACATTACGGTTTAATGAGCTGAACTTTGCTTTGCATTCCTTGCAGTGGGTGCCTCTTAAATGGATCGACCAATTGGGGCGAACGTTAAGGCTTGACCCTCCGCCCCCTTTTTTTTGCATTCAGCCTGTCAGAGCTGCTTTTGTGTCTGAAGTATTGCTTCTGTGTGTGTGTGTGTGTGTGTGTGTGTTTGTGTGTTTTCCCCTCCTATTACTGCTGCTCAGCCTCCCGAGCACCAGTACTGGAGTGTGACAAGCTCAGCTATGCAGTGTGTGAACCAGCTCTCAGCTCAAGCCTGGTGGTAAATCCTGGCCAGCGCACACTTCAAAAGGTTTGTTGGAGATTTCTACTTATTCTGCTGATTGAGCTGAGTGCAAGGAAAGCACAGAGCTCCAGATGCCATTTGCTGAAGTGGATGTGAGCGATAAGAGGACACACCGAGTGACCAGAAAGTTGGCGAGCGGAAGAAACCATTTCCTTTTGTTTGCCTTCTGAAGAACCTTGATTGCTACTTGTTTCCGCCACGTACGGAAACGTGAGGGCTTTGCTCGACGCTCAAAACGTCTTTATGGGAAAGTAGTTGTGGTCTTTGTCTAGAACAGTATTCTGATTTGAATTCCTACAACTAAAGCAAAAACAAGAGAAAATCCAAGCAAATAAAAAGGACTTAATAAGTGTAAGGATGGCAAATTCAGGATTTCAGCTCCTGGGCTACTTCTTGGCTCTGGGCGGATGGATCGGGATCATCTCGACTACGGTGCTGCCCCAGTGGAAGCAGTCGTCGTACGCAGGAGACGCCATCATCATGGCAGTGGGGCTGTACGAGGGTCTGTGGATGTCCTGCGCATCCCAGAGTACAGGACAGGTGCAGTGCAAGATCTTCGACTCGCTGCTGTCCCTCGACAGTAAGTATGATGGCGCTGATGAAAACGTCCTCTTGCTGAAGCTTTTGTGAGTTTTCGTGTCACTTGTACTTGGCGTGATCTTGAGTGGAGGATGTAAATAGCTCAGTAAAGTTATTACTCACAAGACCACGAACGAATTGAGAATGTACTTTAATCAGTGCAAAGGACAGCGTAATTACACACCTATTAGGCTAATGAACTTTTATATCCATGATCAATGTCATGGATATAATGTTGAGTAGCATTCACTGACTCGATCAAATTTAGTTTAATATATTTTGAACCATCTGCCAGTCAGTGTTTTTTTATTCACTACATTACACAGATGCAAAACCTTTATTTATTTACTGCTTCTGCACATCGCTCTAACAGAAGCAGCTTATTGTCCTGATTTCATGAATGGTGGTTGTTTTGAGAAGAAAAGGCCAGTGTTGAGACAAACACCACAGATATGTCCAGAATGCTAAATGCTCTTCTCCACACAATACACTAGCATTGTTTCTTCATTACTCTGCTAATCAGTGTATATCTTATGCTAAGATATACACTAGGCTTATATTGTTATGCAATTTTATTAAAAGGCCCATAATTCGAAACCAAGCTCAGAGAATGAGATTCACTGATAATGATGATGATGATGATGATGATGATGATGATGACACCACTCTCTGACTTTTTTTCTCCACAAATGGTACAGCCATCAATACTGGGTTTGTAAAATGTTCTTTTACAGGCCTGCGTGTTCTTCCTAGAATACAAAAAAAAAAACAATCTGCGCCAAGTAAGTGGCCAAACGACTATGAAAGTCTTACAGCCCATTGGCGTAATCCATCGTTTACTCGATCATTCATCACCTTTTACCCATCTGTACAAGAGTGCCAATAATTCTGGCGTAACTCATTTATTCCCTCTTTTGAGTAAGAGGCAGTATGCTCTGGGCTTCGGTCCTGGTTTTGCAGTTGGGGACAGAGGAAACCACATGCCCAAGCTGTTTAAGGATGCTTGGAGGTTAATATTTAAGGTTAATCTGAGTTCCATAACTATAATAGACACCAGCTCAACCAAATATTATAATAATGGTAGGAAAGTTGGACAGCACATCGGCATCATCCGTCATTTGTACCATCAAGTTTAGTTCTAGAAACTATACTTGACAATAATTAGCACAGTAAACCCAAAAAATATAACATGTTATAATATAACTAAAATATAAAGTTACGAACAGTACATGTCGCATTTCCATGATCTGCATCAATAGGAGCTCAATGTACAATGTGCCTAGAACCATAGAATACTGTACAACTCATGCTGGAACCCACAAAGGGTGATGGGACCGTCTGATTCCACTGTCCCCTCCCTCGCTAGCGCCATTGTTGATCTAGTCTTAGGTCATCTGGATGGATAGTAACTGCAATGTTCTGGCTTATGTATATACAGACAGCCTTGGCCTCCTACAGCGCTGCATTGTTTGCCCTCTTGCTTGGGATTCTGGCATCCTCTCTTGAATAATTGTTATTATGCATGGAGTCATCTGACCTCTGGACAACCGGCACTGTATGGGACTAGAAATACACACACACACACACACACACACACACACACACATACACATACAGCCATGCCAAGCAGTTTTATAAAGAAATGTTAAATTAAACCCTGGAATGCGAATAGAGTATTTGGATATAATTTTCTAAATTATCCCTTATTTATTTATTTATTTATTTATTTATTAAGACCATGAATCAAACTAAGCATTTCAAAATCTTTCAAAGTCTACCATCCTGACACTTGAAGAGTATGTTAATCTCTTAAATGTTTTATTTAGAATAGGCCCAGCGACCTGCGGGGTCCAAGCACCCTTCAAAAATCAGTGCAAAGACCCCAGTGCTTGGACCCCACAGGTCGCTGAGTCTTAATTGTCTATATTCTTGGTCTTAGTGTCTATATTTTTACTTTAAAATGGTTAATCTCATATCATATACATATCCGTTTCTACGCTTGTTAATGTAACTCCTCGTTTCTTTAACGGAAGTATCACCAGTCGAAAATTTCACGTGAGTCAGGAAAGCAGCTATGCCGGGAAAACAGTTCCTGAACCCAGCATTAGATTGTGGTTTGTCAGAAGTTTACAGAATAATACTTTGGTGTTTGCTAACAGATAAATAACTAAACAGGAAAGGGGAGAGTTCAGCAGATTGTCTGTACCTGAACTACATTTGGCTTCTCAATGTTATGTTATGTTATTAGAACATTTAGTAATTATTGGACAGGCTATTTGAATGCTTCGACTCTAATAAAGTGAAGCAAATGTTAGCGTTAAGTAAAAATATGGTAGCGACATTGAAGGAACGTTTGTAAAGGTAATGTAAAGAGGTTTTTAGAATACCAGAAAACTTTCTTGGATGTAAAATAAAACAGTCTGATAAAGTATAATTGGATCATTCTTAGCTGGCGTAATGATATTTGAAACACCTGTAAACAGCTGTAAATTAATAAACAAGTTCACCTGCTTGCTGAATGACATTTAGGCAACAAAATGCCATAAAAGCTCACAAAGAGCTGAAAACGAGAAAAATTATGTCTTAAATGTCCTAATTGAATGGCTAGACTAATTTGTATTAGTTTATGGATAAGTTCTGGATTGATTTCTTTCAAATATCCATTAAACTGGTGTGTTATTGAAACAAATCATCTGTATATAAAATTGCAGTGACTCTTCAACAGATATACGATTTGAAGCCGATCAGTTCAGAGGTTCATTAATAAATCCATGTAAGTTTATGTAAATATACACAAACTTAGGATCAAAACGTAGGATACAAATGTTTTTTCCACCCAGCTAACTGAATTTTCACTATGACATTACTTGTGTAAATGCTCCTGTGTATGATTTGCGAATAAATTCGTTTGCATCCAGCTTGATAAATGAGGCCCACTGGCAAAACACAAGCAGATCCTTTCTTTCAGACCTCAACTAAGCATTTAATAATACATGCAGTCATTTCAATATACATAAAACACACACAGCTCCGTCTTTGGAATTCTGATCCAGTACAAACACGCCTGGCATAAAAAAGGTCTTAATTTCCAAGAAAAATGCACAGCCATATGCATCAGATATGACGTACAAAAGTGGCCCACGAGCCGTCAAACAATAGACAAAGCCTAAAACACACACGCAGCTTCTTGAAGTATGCACTCTGACAAAGTGCACACTTGCTGGCCTTTTCTTTGTTTGTGCCAGGCACTGCCAAGCTTGGCACCGGGCACGGGATGGTGGGAGGCAACCTCCGCCCCTCTGATCGGCTCGACTCTAACTACTTCCATTCAAACGGGAGCTCGGGGGATCAAAGCAACACCCTGCTGGGTCAAACCACCCTGCTTCCACACAAATCACCACAAGAGATGAAAGCAGGCAAAATAAAAATCACTTTCTCTTGCTAAAATCGGGCTTCACAGTGAGTCGGACGCGTCCGTGTGTAAATCAGACTTCAAAAAAAAGTTACACGACAGCTCTTTCTCTCTCTCTCTCTCTCTCTCTCTCTCGCTTTGAAACGTGTTTTATTGCTTCATTTCATGTCTTTATTTCTTTCAATGTGCCACCGTTTTATTGAGGTCAGCAAGGAACGCTCGAGGTCCTTCTAGACTCCGTAGGATGATCCTGAGGCATTGAGAAGCCACTGTTATAAGCTGCATGTTATAAGCATGAGTCTTACACACAAGGGGGCAACAGATGAGCGAACAATTCTCCTTTTGTGGAAAACACCACGCTAATCCCGGCAGCGTGAAACATGTAACGAAGGCCCTCCTACGGCGTTCTGTATGCGCTGGAAAGCCGTGTGGGCTTTGTGTGGAATTTCAGAGAGGCATCCAGTCAAGCATGAGCGTGAAGCATAACAACCTTGAGAGATGTCCAGAGGTGAAAGCTGGATTTATGCTGATTTAAAATGGAAAATGATCATGTATGTTTTATATTACAGGAAATAAACTTTTATACGTACAAAGAATTTACTTTACTACTAAAAATTTACATCTCGAGAGCAAATGTGTACCTAAATTGACATTTTTCCTTAAAAAACACCCAGTACAACAGCACCTTTTCACTTTTCACAACTTTACTAATGTTAATTGATCAGATATATACAGTATATGGCACATTTTTACACACATAAGAACAGTGGGAATTAATCAAACTGGATATGAAGAAATGGATTCGTAACCTGTTTACAGGAGCATTTACACAGGAAATGTTTGTATTTGTGAAAATCCAGTTTTTCGGACATACGTTTGTATCCTACGTTCGTTCCTTAGTGTAAATGTGTAAATTGACGTATTATTGATCGTCTTCCATATAAATGGCGATTTTATACACCCTTCAAGTTTAAACCGCTTATTTATTTCAGTCAGACAGTCCCTCCAAGACTTTGTGATGTTAGTGATCCCAGAAATGAACACAAAGACAAGCAAACTCCGCAATTTTCGGAGGAGCTGCAATTTTTCAAAAATCGCCACAGATTCGGGTCAAGACGAGTCACGTGATGTCATCACGACGCGCATTCAGTCAAAGCCCTCTCTTCGATTCACGTGTGTCGAACACGAGTACAGCTAAAAGGTCTCATTTACTAACAAACATTGCTGTCACAAAAAAAAAAAAAAAACTCAGCAAAATCCTGTCTGGACTGATTAGACGCACCAATTTTCAATGAATACAAGCAAGACTAGCCGTTTCATTAGGACAAAAGTAACGGCACCCTGTAGTAGATGGAAGTGTTATTGTGTGTCTATGGTAGCCGACACACTGCAATGGCTGAGCTGCTTTAATGCAAGATTTAGCACATACCATGTTTAGGAGTTTTTTTTTTTTTTAGCACATACCATGTTCTTTCACCACTCGGTTGCCATTTTGATGCTCTCTGTGATAATTTCCTTTTATAGAGCCGTGTAGGTCGGACTAAATGTAAATCAACTCTTTGGGATTGGGGTTTTTTTTTTTGGGCTATGAAAACATTTACACACATCTTTACTTAACGTGTATACTGTACATATATAACAAAGTTCCATATCTATAACTGGTGTTTCAGTGAGGTGTTGAGCCACTAGTTTGTGTCCTGTGGATGGGGGTGGAGTCATCCTGGAAGAGACCACTCCCATCACAATAGAAATGTCTCATCATTGGATAAAGATGATCAGTGAGAAGAACTTTGGATTCATCTGAAAAAAAATAAAATAAAACATGCCCCCAAGAGTACAACAGAGCCAACAGAGCCATGGGTTTTCCTTTAATTTGTCACCTGTTTATGTATATATTTATATATAAAGATTTTTTTGTAAGAGCTTTGCATTTTGGATAAATGTCACATAGATCAGGAGTAAGAAGCTTTCCTAATATTATCTTCAGGAAGTAGAATAATGCTCAAAAGTAATAAATAAGTAATAAAATGTAAATTAAACATTTTTATACAGATTTCTCATTGGATCCATTGCAACGATTATTCTCACCTATACTCACTGTACTGTACTTTTCACTTTATATAAATTTAAATGATGACTTTGCAGAGCTGCAACTAGCTGTTTAAGCCACGACCCTTTGTATACTGGTTTCCCTGCCCCTCAGGACATTACAATAGTGATACGTATTCATAGTAATATATTTTCTTTATGTGTTTATCATTATCCTTATACACAGCATCCATTTTCACTCTTTCTGTGCTAGTTATGAACGTTGTGTGTCCTAGTGTTTAAATTTAAAAAAAAAATTTAATTAGTTTTCATACTTTTCATGCTCTTTCCAGTCCACATTCAGACGTGCCGAGCTCTGATGGTCATATCTGTGCTGATGGGCTTCATTGGCATTATAGTGAGTGTAGTGGGCATGAAGTGCACCAGGGTGGGTGACAACAACCCTGCCACCAAGGGCAAGATCGCTGTGGCAGGAGGAGGCCTCTTCCTACTCGCAGGTACACGCCCACACACATGCACACAGAGCCTTATAAAGACAACACTAGCAACACATTATTTGAAGGGTACCTACGTAGGGCGTTTATAACACGTTCATACTCGCTGTATGAATCTTTTATGCAGAATAACAATAGTAAAATTAATAATAATAAATTGTAATTTATTTGTTTGTTTTTGCTAAATTCACAATCATGACGCTTTGATACAGTGCCAAAAAAATACACGTAGTACTGCATAACGGTGTTATAAATGCACCACTATCCCGCACCACTTTAGTTTAAGAGCATTAAAACCATTCATATGGCTGACATATGGGCTTCATAACTAAGTGAACTTATATTGGAATGATTGGAATCTCCTTCCACTTTCATGTAAAGACAATATACTTTATAATATATACTTTATTCATTATACTTTATACATTATACTTTATAATCATCTCACATAAGCCTCACATGCAGTTTTATAAAAAGATGAATGCAATGCTTACAAATGCCTTATGAAGGTCGACTGTAGGCACGAAGTGTTATGCAAGAATTCCTCTATATATGGTTTTATTGTTTTTTATTGCACAAGATACTGTAGCTCCTGAGGAATAATGCAAATAATACTAATAAAGATCCTACAACTCTCGAAAGTGGAACTGTATTTCTCCAGTGCGAATCAGGAAAGCGGTCATGGTAGTAAACACGTTCTAGATTTGATCGTTTCTGTGTTAGCTTGCTGTTTTTGTCAGGATTTGGGTCTGTATGTTTATGTCCTTGGCTGAGAGATAAAAAAAGTAAACAGGAAGATGGGAGTTCAGGGGGATTTCTGAACATTCACAGCAAACACTCTCTGATTTCTATCTTTCTGTTAGGTTTGTGTACGCTGGTGTCTGTATCCTGGTATGCAACGCAAGTCTCTGTTCACTTTTTCGATCCAAACACACCTCTGAATGCCAGGTAAGAAACTAATATTCATTTATTTTCTATAATTTGCATCCACAATTTATATCTGGGCAAAGAACACAAATATGCAGGGGGTGCTCTTTTAGGAAAATAATCAATCACAAACAAGGTAGTGTGATGAAGCCGTTAGTATGAATGGGTTAGTATTACCAACCCAAAACTGATCCCCAAGTGTTTTATTCCTCTTATACCACGGCAATATTCGAATGATTATATTATTCTAATATCTCACCAACTTAATGAGACAAACAAACAAGCAAACAAACAACAGAGAAACCACAAAGTGTAAGCTCCTCTGTCCTGACAGCTTAAAGTTACAGCTTCACCTCTGACACTGGAGACTCCTTCCATAAATGTTACATGTAAACTTCACCATGTCGACGATGATGCATGTTTGTTAATCGGTTTATGTCGAGCATCTGCTGAACAAGTCCCTGTGAATAAGCTGTTAATATAGCATGTATATATAACGTATTATACATAAACGATCACATTTATATAAACGTGTGATTAATCAACGCCTTCTGACCAAAAATTATTCAGAATTCAACAGTGCAGGTTATTAACATATTACAGGCTAGATCATTTAAAAACAAATCCTTAATTAAACACTTTAAATTTCCATCTCAAAGCATATTATTCACTGATATGGAAAAATTTTGGGTGACAAGTGTAAGACGTCTCCTGGCAGTTTAAGTTTTTGACGAACTAATATGTTTGGAAGAGTAGGGAAATCGTTTCCTAACTCGTCCGGCTTCTAAGTTTTCCGCGATTTAAATAAATCCCAAATGTCAATGTTACAAATTACATAGCTTCAGTTAAGTACAGCTTAACATAATTTTCCTTTAAATGTTAAGAATATTGACCAAAACCTCTGTTTCTTTGTTTCAGGTATGAATTTGGCTCCGCCCTGTTTATTGGATGGGCAGCGGCCTGCTTGACGATCCTGGGAGGCTCCTTCCTCTGCTGCTCCTGCGCTAATGAGGCCCGAGGAGGGCAGCAGTACTACCGGCAATCGCAACCCTCTACTGCCAGGGAGTACGTCTAATTAAAACACAACCACAACCACATTAAAGCCTGAAAAAAAGTGTAAAAATGTAAAGAGGGGCGGGCGGAAGAGACAGAGCTCCTCCCCTTTGCCATGATTACACCTCTGTATCTGGAATAGTTTATTCCTCTTAGATTACGCTTTTAATACGCACGTACTGCTTTCACACTATACACATACAGTACGCACAGTGTACATAAGCCTCTATAGCACTTATCTTTATTCATATAAAACAGTTTGTAGTCAATTTTGTGGTTGTGTTCACCAAAAGAAGGTAGAGATTGATTATGGCTCAGATTCCTTGGGAAAACTTTTCCAAAAGTTGCACACACTTTTTGAGAAAACAGTTAAAGAAACTCAAAAAGTGAAAAAATCTAAAACTATATATATATATATATATTTCCAAATTCTCCAAATTTGCACTGATTTTATTTTTTTTAGTTTTCAGCCTCACGTAGAACAGCGGTGTAATCTGGGATCTGGGTTTATTCGCTGTAAAAGATGAGTAGGGAACTTGTGATTTGGTGAAGAACACGTAAAAACTCTGGATATATAAGGAGAAGGATAGTATTTATAGTGTTTTTTCTTTCTTGCCTGGCCTTGGGCTGCATGGTTGGAGCTCTGTTATCCAGCTCGGCATTTCCTCAAACCAACACGACTAAACTCACACTCCACTGACGAGACCAGACGTTATAAGCATTTCACTGTCTACTTATGAAGACGTTAGAGGATGTTATAACACTTTCAAAGAATTATGGCCATGCTGTATAATGACCTAAGAGTCAATTCAAACATTTATAATGCATTAATAAGGAAAAAAAATGCAGTAACACTTTCTATAAAGGCCATATGTATAATGACTTAGGATAGCATTCATGACATGTTATAATGCACTGGTAAACCATTACACGCAGTGATATAATTATTTATAAACATGCATTACAGTTTGTTTTATTGCACTGTTTACAATGCATCTATAAACTGTTATAAGAACACATTATACGTAAGACTTATTGCACATTATATCACTGTTATTGTTATTTTCTCATAATGCTTAATGCCCTATTCATGTTATGAATGTGTTCATAGTTCATTAAACATACAGTATTGCCTTCGTAGAAAATGTTACTGATGTTATTAATGGTTATTTATGCACCTTTATAGAAAAGAAAACTCTACTTATTGGCTATTTTGTTAACACTTCCTATAAGTATTCATAATGCATATTAAATACATACTGTATATAACATTATATTGATTACATAATACTTATGCAATGTAATGCATGACATAAGGCAGTATAAGCACTCATAAGTAGCTATAGTTGCATGCACTACACTTTTTAAAGCATGTGTTTACAGTACAACTTCATTAAGTCAGGTTCATTAGTCTGTTATTACCTGGCATAATATAATGTGGTATGTACTTGAGATAAGTAAATTTTGAGAAATCAAAGGTGTTATAATGCATTTTAATTTTCATTAGCTTGTGCTATAGTGCATTACATCATTAGTACACAGATATTATAATGCGTCATGCGAACTGATATTATTAAGTTGTATATTCACGGTTATGCGTATTACTATAGCTACTTATGAGCATTCATACAAACTCATGACAGGCATTGTGTATGCACTACAATACATTTTAAATGCATTTATAATGCATTGTGAATTCTGTATTCATAGAAAGGCTTACCGCTATTCTCAATCCATTATGTTTTATTTCAGTCAGATGTTTCAATTGATGGAAAATCCTTCAAACTAATCACGAAGTGATAGAAAGTGGAATGCTGAACTCTTGTCTCCAGAATGCAGATTTGCCTAATAAAAAAAATAACAAAATTCACTTCAATATTTATACTAATAAACCACAAGTCAAATTTAGGCGCGCCAACTGAGATTTATGACATTAAAAAAAAAAAAATTTGAACGCTCAGTCATAAAATGTGACTGTGTACTTTGTCATAAAAAAAAAAGCATCCCCTGTTGTTTCTGGATCAATAAGGGACAGTTTTTATTAAAAAAAGTCAAAAACTCTTACACATAATAAAAAAATGTAAATATTGAGGAATATATATATATATATATATATATATATATATATATATATACACACACATACATACATATATATATATATATATATATATATATATATATATATATATATATATATATATTATTTTTTTTTTTAAAAAGTCCCAAAATAAAGTGATAGTTTTGCTGTGACTGACTCAGGCAAAAAAAAAGCATGAGCCTAATCTACAAGAAGTGTGCAGTTTTCAGGATATTTACAGAAAATAATAGTGTGACATCATATCATCTGCACATTTATTCTTTCTAAATCAGTTTACCCTTGAGTGCACAAATCAGTGCTTGTTATTTTGGATGTGACTAAATCAGATCCCTGAATGTCTTGTTCGAACAAAAGTTTGTGGACACCTGACCATCACACGCGTATGTTCTTGTTGAACATTCAATTCCAGATTTATCCCCCCTTTTACTGTTAGAATAAGCTCCACACCGTCTTCTGGTAAGGTTTTCCTCTGGATTTTAGGGTGTGGCTATGGGGATTTGTATTCATTCAGTTACAAGTGCATTAGTAAGGTTGAGTTCAGGTGCTGATGTTGGTCGAGGAGGCTTCATCCCAAATGTTTTCAGTGGGGTTTGGTGTCAGGGCTCTGTTGAGGCAGGTGCGTTGTCACGCTGGAACAGATTTGTTGTCTCTTAGTTAATGCTACAGTGTATAAACACATTCTATACAATTGAGTGCTTGAAACTTTTGGTGAAGAACTACATATAGGCATGATGGTCAGGTGTGCACAAACCTTTAACCATAGAGTATACATTGCCTGTTTAATTTTATCCATAGGGGATGCAAACTTTTGCACTCAACTCTATAGAGAAACATTTCCCAAAGCTTCTCCATTATCTTTACACAGTATTCTATACAACATGACTTATTTGTCATGTACCCAACACTACCTGAACACGTCATCGTCATCTAGCAAACACTGAAAACCCCTCTCGGTGCACTTCCTGAATTGATTGAAATTTGTGTTCTGTAATACTATAAAAAATTTTAAACCCCTCAGGGCTTGTACATGATGTCAGAGTTACATACTAAGCAACACTTTAATATCCTTTCTAACCCTTTCCATGTCGACCTACAGAACCTCAGCGTGTGAGTTAACACATTAACCCGAGTTTAAGAGCCGGTTGAATCGTAATCTAAAGCTGTTCTTCTCTGGCTGTCTTCTTCTCTTCCATAATTCAGGGCTGAGTTATTGAGTGAGACTAGTTTCCCTGACTGACCAAACCTCCCTGCCTTTACTCGAGGACTGGTCAAGCTCCGCTCTCTGTTTTTGTCCCTACTCTACTTCTACCTAGATTTCAAATATCGGATCTTTGTCTCTCTGCTATACGCCGTGTCACGTCTTCATTCTTTAAGTCAGAACCCGATGAAGAAAAAATGTGGGTCGAAGCCACACTTTTTTGTGTGTGTTTGCATGTGTGTGCGTATGTGTGTGCTTGTGTATTATCCTCTGTCCCTAAATCGTCATTATAAATGTGTACGCATTATTCTCTCTAACATTATTCACGCAACAAGTATGAATTTTTACTTTTAGTTTTTTTTTTTGCAAACTTAAACGTGTCTTTTTCTTTTAAATTGCAGAGCAAATGTTAAAAGTTCTCCACCAGACAAAGGGGAGCAGTTCTTGTAGTTTGGGAGAGGGCAACTCCGTTGGTCTCACGCTGGGTTAGATTTTGGCAACTGACAAGACACTCTCTTGGTAATAAATAAGTACAATTTAAAAAAGTTACAGTTTAAGATTTAAATTTTTTTTTTCAATGTTAACAACAACAACAACAACAACAACAACAACAAAAACAACAGAAATTACGTACTACTGTTATAAACCATCTGTACTGTTTGCCACCTTGTACATGCTTCTGAATGCATTCTTAAATATAAAAAATAAAAATACAAATAAAAAAATATGACGTGATATTGTACTGTACAGGCCTAGTATTGCTTTATATGCCACTGAAAATAAAAAGAAATAAATCAACATGGAGTGAGCCAAACGTAGAGATTGTGAAACTAAAAAGAAAAGAAAGTGTTTTTTTTTTGTTTTTTTTTGTAATATTAGACCTCAGTTGTATCTTTCATGAGACTTGATTCAGGGTACGTTAACGATGCATTTGATCAGTTATGCAAGATATTGTGTAACATAATACTGTTTAAACTTATAACCAAGCTTTCACTTACATTTGACTTTTTTTTTTTCCTAATCTGAAAACAACACACATGACTTTCCTGTTCATTCATGGAATATCCTTCATTTCAGAGGATTAGTTTTCACCGTAATGGCATTTTATTGTGTTGTTATAAACAAACACTGGGCTGCATTTGATTTGATAAGTGCAGTCCCCCCCCCAAACACACACACACACATACAGAACAGACGCTTTGTCCTGTTGCGTTTGATTTTTTTACTTTGATTTTTTTTTGGTTTGCTGTCTCTTTTTAAACACTTAGTGCACAAATGATTTGTGGAGCTGAATTTCAGATTCTTGACTTGCTCGGGAGTTCGGTTCAGCTCACACTGAGAGGCACTCGTCTCCTTTCTTTGATGATGGCTGTTTGTTCGCTTGTAATCACAAATCCTTTTGTTCTGGATGTTTTCCAGCCAACATGTCTCCTAATATTGAAGTATGTATCATCTCAGATAAAGTGTCTTCTGTTTTTTCTGGGGTTTTTTTTCTGTTTTGAAATGAAATAAAAAAATAAAAAACATTCAAAGTGAATGGAACTGTAGTGTTTTTATTTAGTATCTAGGATTCATTCTCACATTTAACTGCTTACACTTCCAGGAAATTTCTTAACACGTGTAAATATTTGTATTAACATAAAAAAACTTTCAACAACTGAGACATGAACTGAAGAAGCTTCACAGACATTTGACGAATGAACAGAAATGGAATAATGAGTCCCTGAACAAAGCGGGGGTCGATATCAGAAGGATCCGTCAGTATGTGGTAACCTCCAGCTCCTTTAAGTACTACAGCATACATCTCATCCTCATGAACTGCACCAGATTTGTCAGTTCTTACTGTGAGCTGTTACCCCACTCTTCCACCAAGGCATTTCCACCAAGTTCTCGATCACATCTGGGGGACACACGGTTACATGTAATTTTCCACTACAAGGATGATCAGCTGTCCTTTCTGTCTCCCTGTAGCACTGTTTTTGTGTCTTACATTACAGACATTGCAGTTTATTGCTCTGAACACATCTGCAGTCCTCATGCCTCCCTGCAGCAGGCCTATGGTATGTTCACGCAGGTGAGCAGCAACCCTAGGCATCTTTCTTCTGGTGTTTTTCTTCTAGAGTCAGTAGAAAGGTCTCTTTAGTGTCCTAAGTTATTGTAACTGTGACCTTAATCACCTTCCGCCTGTAAACTGTTCATGTCTTAAAGACTGTTCCACAGGTGCATGTGCAATAATTGCTTATGGTTCATTGAACAAGAATGAAAAACATCGTTTAAACCCTTTCCGATAGACATCTGTAAAACTTATTGGGATTTTACAAAATGACCCTTAAAATACAGTCTCCTGAATTTGATTGGACTAATTTAGAGCATTGATGACAAAATCTCTCACAACAGATTTTTGTAGTTAAAAAGAATAAACAAACAAACAAACAAACAAATAAACACAAGAGTCTAATTTTAGTCATATAGACACATTGTAAGCTTTTTAAAAGTTTTTTAAGGTTATCAGAATGTTATTTTATTGAAAATAAAAATACTTTAGACATTTAAATGTCTTTAAAAATGTTTTCAATTTATTAAAAAAATATATATTTTGCACAATAGTAATACTAACAGTTATTATTATTTCATATTAAGCAAGTATATGCAAATAATAATAATGATCAGAATCACACGTGCACTATAATAATAATAATAATAATAATAATAATAATAATAATAATAATAATAATTATTATTATTATCAAATTGCACTCAAGGATTTTAGACTTGCTAAAGGTCTTTGCATCGTCTTAACACCTGGTCTTCGTTCTGCATCAATCTTTACACCCGAATAGTTTCCTCTGTTCATTTTTATCGTCTCTTAATGTTTCCTCATGAGCACCGCGATCGTGTGAACTCCACGATGCCCTTCAGAAATGACAGGAAAAACTAAACTGACATCTCTTCCTGCGTGGACTTGGCGAGAAATCAAAGTCATTAATCGGATTGTTCAGGGTGAGCTGGTAGTTAACACTGGAGGCTTTCTCCAGAGAAAAACAGGATACGGCGTGTTTAATGCAGGAGTCTGCAATAAGTCACTGCTTATGTTTTTGAGTTAGTGACTGAAAGGCTTGGCGTTTAAATCCCAGAAGTGCCACAAAGTCAGTATTGGGCCCTTGGATTGCATTTAATAAAATGCCAAATATAAATGTAACAATACTTGCTTTACTGAGTTCTTCACTTACAGCCCCAGGTTAGGTAAGGAACAACATGCTGAAATGAAAAACCTTTCCTTAAAGCAATAAAAAAGAAAAGAAAAGCAAGAAAGCAGATAAGGATGAAAAAAATTGGTTTATTAAATGAGCCTAAGTCATGTCATTCCTCTTTATCTTATCTGACACTACCAGGTACTAATCTCAGCCTGAAAGTCACTATTTAAGCTGAATATCCCAATCACGAGTCACTACAACTCCAGGGTTAGTTTAGAGAAGTTGGCTTAGTGGTTAAGGCTCTGGGTCACTGATCGGAAGGTCGGGGGTTTAAGCCCCAGCACTGCCAAGCTGCCACTGTTGGGCCCTTGAAGCCCTTAGCCCTTTCTGCTCCAGGGGCGCTGTATCATGGCTGACCCTGTGCTCTGACCCCAACTTTCTGACATGCCGGGGTATGTGAAGAAAGGAATTTCACTGTGCTGTAATGTATATGTGATCAATAAAGACTCATTATCTGTCATCACTGACACGTATTTTAACTTTAAACAGTGGCCAAAAATTATTTTCCATAAAATTTGTAGCTGGTTAAACATCAACAGAACAGATCAAACCTGAGCTAAATAAAGCTGAGCTATGCTCATATCGCCAAGATCAAGACCAATAAATAACATGTGCATGCTAATGATACATAACGTGTGCTTATAATAAATGTTAAGTAATGTAAAAAAAAAAACAAAAAAACCACACTTTGTGTCGTGATGCTATAAGAAAACAATCAACAATGCGGTAGTGTGATGAAGCAGAGTTACTGTATCCACACAGATGTTGATTATTTTCCTGTAATAGCTGCAGTGATTTGCCCATGATTGCTATTTTTAAAAAATAGATATTTATGATACTTTTTTATACTCATTTATCCATTTTTTAAAAATCCATTTACAGTTACATTTAAAGTTGTGGGGAAAAAAAACATCCATGAAAAACAAGTTAGTTCCTGTTATCACTTTAATTATAGCAGATATAAACTGACACTGGAGACTCCTTCCATAAATGTGAAATAAACTTCACACCTAATAAAATCCACTTTAGGTCCCTGTGCAAAACCGTTACTATAGAAATGATAACGTATTCGGACAAGCACATTAATACAAAAGCCTGATTTGGAGCTGCACTACTCTCAGAGATACTGTTCTAGAAAATTCATCAACACCTTCTGACCAATTGGAACTGCGAATTTATTTACTAGACAGAAAATACGTTTTGAACATAAACACAGTCATGTGTTGGGGTCTTGAGCTTTAATAAGCATTCAAGAAATCCATAACATGTTATAATGCATGCATACAGTTGCTAACATTGTATATAATGCATATGCATTTATAAATTGTTCAAAGAATGCTTTATAAATAACACATAATATCTTCTAATAATGCACTATTCAAAGTGGGGCTTGGTGATATACTCTTAGAGGGTTACGCTTAGGCACTACATAAAACACGTTATTTTAACCATCCATAATGAATAATATAGATCTGAAAAGCAATTTCATAAATAATTATAACAGTGTGTGTATAATGCATTATAAGTCTATCATAACGAATGCATTATGACCTTCACAGTAAGTGTTACCATGACATTTTCTCTGTCACGGTACATTTTTGTGCGTTTTCATGAATAATTATATATATAGTGCCTTGTGAATGCATTATAACAGATTATGGTTATAAATATGACCTTCGTAGAAGATAGCTCAATGTACTTCAGAATGATTATCACTTGTTTAACATCCTTTGCACGTGTCTGTATTTCACATGTCCACCAGGGGGCAGCATTTCCCCACATATTTCACCTTAGCATTACACGACCTGCTGTGTGAGTAAATCAAACAAATCAAATGGATCATCTCCATGCCAAGGAAATGATAGAGCCTATATTCAGACCTGACTGAGAGAAAAGGGATTTATGCTTCCTGTGAAACTGTCTCGTTTTTCATTCCACTGCTGGAAGTTTATAATCGTAATGACATAAGGAATACACACACACACACACACACACACACACACACACACACACACACACACACAACACCTGCTTAGCTTGATAAATGAGAGAGATTTAACTATAATTAGGCATTTTGGATTTCCGCTTTATCCTCATAAAGATGATGAACAAACGTACCCTGTCGATGCTTCATAACTGCTCAAACAGCTGTGATCAACGCTGTTACAAAAATAGACAAAGGACAAACCTAAACATGACATTTTCAACAGACTGAAACAGCACGTAAGGAAGCTTCTAGTGTCTGCTGTATGATGCAGAGACATTTTCATCTGGTCTGAAGGAAATAAATGCACGTCTCGGGCAATTAGAATCTGTATAAAAGCAGTACAACACTTTACTTAAAGTGCGTGTGTAGGTCTGTGTTACTCTTACATAAGCCTTTCATAACACCTGGAACTATTTAACTGAGGAAGAAACCAAAAATCTGTATAAAGGCAGTAACACCTTACTTAATAGTGGCATTCATAGAGCTACATTATACCTACTGTACATAGGAGTTTCATGACAGCTGATATGAAACTCTAACCAGGTTGGTGTAGGAAATGCATGCCTCAATAAGTCAGGATTTGTGTAAAAGTGGTAGCACTTTACTTATAGTGGGTGTTCATAGGGCTACATTACACATTCATAAGCTTTTCATGACAACTGATGTAAAACTATGTAACCAAGCTAATATAGAAAATGCATGCTTCAATATGTCAGAATCTGTATAATATTGGTAACGCTTTACTTAACATTGGCGTTCATGGAGCTACATTTCATCTTCATAAGCTTTTCATAACAACTGATATAAAACTACTATATAACCAAGCCGATGTAAAAAATTCATGCCACAATATGTCAGGAATTGTACAAAAGCAGTAACATTTAACTTGGAGTGTGTGTTCATAGTGCTACAGTACATTACACCTACGTAGGCCCTTTATGACAACCGACATAAACCTATAGTATATTAATTACTTTTTTTAAAATTTAGCTTCTTAGTTCATAGGGCTACATTAGTTCTACATAAGTCCTTCATGACAATTGACATAATGTCGGAAATGCATGCCTTGATAAATCAGGATCTATATATAAGCAGTTGCTCAACACTGGTGTTCATAGAGCTGCATTACACCAACATAAGCCCTTCATGACATAAGCTCACATAAACCTATATAGTATAATAACCGATTCGACTGTTATTAACATAAAGTTGTGTTATGACACTTTCCAGGCTGTTGGAACGTTATGACAACTTCACAGCTCATTGTAAATCAGGTATTATAGAGTCACATAATGGCGATGAAGCGTTTGGCAAATGAGCTGAATTAGAAAAGTGAACAAAGTTGATGTAAAGATGACATAAAGAACACCTGAATATCATTAAAAGTGAATGAAACAACACAACTGACACGTCTTTGTGTAAGACGCTGTCGGGATGTTTACCCCAAAGACCTCATTATTGGAAAAAACCTCAAGGTAAAGCACTTCTGTATTATTTTTTGGATGAACTTTTTATTCACCGCAACATTAAAATAATGATACATTTCAGGCGTTTTGTTACACTTTGGGGCTGTTTTTTATCCCACACCCTCCTGAAGGAATCCTTGCTAATCCCGCCTTCTCCGGCAGTTGTTTTCAGCTTGTGTTGAGCTTATTTGGTTAAAATGATAAACAAATTGTGCAAACCTCTAACCCGGATAAACCAATAAAATTAACGCAAAAGGTTCAAGGTGAGATAAAATGGGTCTATAAGGCTATAAAATCTAAACATCTAAATGATAAGCAATTGGAATTGTGGTTTCAAATCTGGTTGATGAGTCATCTGAATACATCACTTCTGCTAACTGAAAGCTAACGGTGATGTCTATACCACCATTATACCTGCATGCATCATATTTTCTTATCCCCAGGCTTCCTTGACGCATCAGTGACCCCCAGATGATCCCAGTCACATTTTATGAGTTAACATTCTCCTGACTGAAAATAAAATGCTGAACCTGCAGAGTAGACACCCCCCAACCCGTCCCCCTTTCCTGGTTTCTTTTCCATACATTTTCCAGGATGAGGATGATGTTGTACTGAGAGTTTAGTCACACTCTCGCTTTCAAATCCTCGCTCTTCTGGAGCCCAAAAAAATGCATAAACTGATGGTGTAAAAAAAAAGAAAGAAAAAAAAAGAAAGAATCCCACCAAGCACTTCAAACAGCATCGGGTGAGGTAGAAAACAAGGCAGACAGCCTCGCTGCCAGGCTTCAGCTCTCTCTTCATCATACATGAGTCATCGGAGGGTAGGAGGCTCATTTCGAGCGCCAGGGAAGGCTGTGCTATGCCATGTCGGGGGAAATGGGTCAGCAAAGGCTTATAGCACAGATCCCGCAGTGCATAATGCAGATACTTCACAACATGTTTCGTGTTCATACAGTCACAGGCTAAGCATGATTCCAGCTTAATTGGGAGAAACGAGTAACACTTTATTTGCAGGGTACCTGAATTGAATTGAAGACCTTCATAACATTGAAAAGTTACTGATGTTATTGATGGCACTATAACACAGGCTCTGCAATAGTTATAATGCTTTATAGCAAATACAGTGTGTATATCCTATGACATATATCTGAAAGGGTTCATAGACTCATAATGCTTCATGATGATCATATGATTCATGTTCAGAAAGGCCTTATAGACCTGCAATGCTTTAAAAAGATTATATAATCTGATCATTTCAGGTTACGTAACATATTATAATAGCTTATAACCTCTGTTCATAGAAACAGTGGAGACACTTTTTACCAAGGATACTGCACATGTATATACAAACAGAACTCTAGCATATGTATATACACACATACACTATTTTATTATTTCTATTGTCTTATTATCTTACATTAATGCTGAATAGCACTATAATGCAGGCTCTGCTACAGTTATCATGCATTACAGCAAACCAAATTGTCTTTATTTGTATGTAACACATATAATAAAGAATTATGCCTGGTGTTTAGGATAAATTCAAAGAAGTGATCCAATTCCGACCAGGCCTTTCGGTTGTGGAGCAGGTCACAGAGGAAGGTCATGGTGAAACATGTCCTTTATTAGTCTTGCAGCCTGTAAATCAGGAAGATGTTGAAGAAACCACTGTCACCTTGCAGTACCTTGTCAAGGCAGTCTCACTGTTTCACTCCCACACCTCCATACTGGTGTTAAAACAAGAAAGTTATATATATATATATATATATATATATATATATATATATATATATATATATATATATATATATATATATATATATATATATAATATACATATATCAACCAGGTCCTCGAGAGCAAGCCCAGGTCTCACCATGACAGCAAGGAACTGTATTTGCTTGAATGCTGCTGGACATACAGAGTGAAAAAGCAGTTGGTTCACCAACAACTAGAGGAAGTGCCTGGGGAGACACTTTAGAAAAGCAAAGTTACAGCTAGACTCACGTCTTGGCATCTATGTACTATTAGTTCTCTAATGTGGTGAGGCAAAGCTCCCTGGTGACAGACAATAGTGAGATTACTGTACGCATCATTGTGGTATACAGGTGTAGAATTGTAAAGACAAACAGCACTAGTGTGTTGAAAGGATGTTCAGTATGAGCACAATTAGTAAGATGGTTGAGGGTTTGTTTTTTTTTAGCATGGAATATATAGCATAATAAATGCAGAAAATGTTGTTGACTAGCATACAGCCATATTACATTTATATATATATATATATATATATATATATATATATATATATATATATATATATATATTACAGTAACTCTAGTTTCAATCGATAATGTGGGCAATTGATCTCATCAGTCAATACCATTCAAAATAAATAAATAAATCTATGGTCTTTAGGAAACTGGGATGATGCAAATTCCTGTTGTACTTATATTGTACGATGTGACTTATATTGGAACATTACAAATATTTCTTAGGGGTAGGTAGTGGGGTTGAGTGAATGAAATGTGAACTTAAATTGAACTCATGGGAAAGGGTAATGTCATAAGGATATTCTACTTAAAATAATTTACTTATTTTTTTTATCAATATTTTACTTTCAATCAATTATTTTGGTAAATATCAAACTATCATTGAAAATAAAGAAACTTTTTTTTTTTTTGTAAAGGTGAATACTTAAGAAAGACCTAATCATGTTCTCCAGAACTTTCAACAAGAGTTAAGTGATATTTAATTGGTTAAAAATTCCCCTACCTTAAAAAAAAAAAAAAAAAAATCACCAAAATTGTTTGACTCTACTTCAGGATGTTAGATTTGAAGTAAAACAATGACTAGAAGGTTGAAGCGCAGAAGGTGATGTAGATGTACATGCGTTACCACAAAAACAAATATGACCAAATTACTGGACTGATATTTCGCCGATGTGCGTCGATGCACAGAAAAGCTACAAAAAAGTTCAAAAGTTCGTTCGCATGTGCATCTCGAGTGCGTTGCCGTTTTCTATCAGCATGACAAACATGAAGAGGTCAATGGCGTGAGTCCGTCACGCGTCTGAAAAAAATCAGGATAAAAATCAAAAGACAAAAGTGGCAACATGCTGAAAATCTCAGCAACAGCAAATAACCTGACAAAAGCAGTGAAGAACTGAAGATTTATTTCCATTCCGAACAACAATAACAACAACAAAAAAAACAACCCCCCGATCTATAATATTGACATGGACGCGTCTAAGACTACCCGTGAAGACAAAAATAAACCAGCATGACCTCTGAGAAGAGCAACGAGCTGCAACCGTGTGTACGCCTCGAAAACAAAAAGACAGAGTTAGCCGAGAGTTTGCTAAAAAATGCATTAAAAAGCCGGAAGACTTCCTGCCGAGTTCTGGGAGAGATGAGATAAAGATTAAGCTGTAATAGAGTGATGAAATGAGGAAAGTTTGAGGGAGGGGGGGAAAAAAGAGCAACCCATGCTGCAAAGCACGCCATTTAATTTGCATGCATGACTTCCAGTTGAACCGAATCGCTCGTCTTTGATCATATGATGATGTGACAGCTGAGAGCAGCAGCATGACGAATGCTGAAGTGTAAAGACGCGCAATCTTAACAGCTTCGATCCGACAAAATGCTTCAAAGGTTATAATGTAATGCTTTGCTGTGTAGCAGGACAACAAGCATGTGTAATCACCTACGTCAATGAATTTAAGAAAATGTCAATCGTCAACGATCAACAATCGTGTTAACCAGCGTATATATTTTTCCAACGTTTCATTCAGCTCTTTAATAAGTAACAGGGTTAAGTTTTTGTTTTTAGTAAAGAATTAGCGAATGCACGAAATATTTAACCCCTTCTCGCAGTACACTGGTGTTCCGTCCCGCCGGCAGAACGGGAATCAACTTATCAGACATTTTCAATCGTTATAAACAAATGAATTATTTTATTACCGCAAGTCATTATAAGATCATTCAGGATACTGTTGGGTTTCTATGTGTAGAGTATCGTGACTCTGTGTTTAGCTGCTGCTGAGCAGGGTGATGGGAAAAAATAAAACACTTTATACTTTAAAATACTTTAAAATACTTAAAATACTTAAGAAAAACTGTGAATTCTTAAAGCCCTGAGCATCTACTTTCATAAGAGTTGATAACAATCACAAATCAATTCAATTCGGAACATGGGCACCGCCACAACAGGAGGGAATTCAGTTTTTTTTGATAAAAAGAGTTTACTAGCACCCGTTCTAATGGCATCAAAGCTTGTTCTAATGATCTACTTAACATGTATTTTTTTAAATTTATTTAATAATTAAAACTTGCAGTCTATAATTTTGGTAAAAAGGTTATACTTTCAAAGCGATCTCATCAGTCAATATCAGAAATAACTGAAAGCAAACACAAAGGATGACAGAACATTCTTTTTTCTTCACATGATCATGAATCTGTGATTTATTCTTGGAACATTTGGAATATTTCATCGGTGTGAATGTGTTCAGGTTGAGCGAACGAATTCAAATACATTTGTTTTTATAACCTGTCGAGTAAAAAAAAACAAGAAAGTCACACTTTTTAGTGCACTTTTTCTGGTGACCTTGACGTTTTTTTTCCCCCTTCACAGGCAGAGTATGGATCGGAGCGAGAGCTTTCTCGCACTATTGATCTCTCCATGTGCTTCTATAGAGCTATAGCTCACTACAATCTCAGCACGTAGTATTTCTTTATGCGCAGCTGGAGGTAGACCCTGCCTGCAGAAAGCCACAGCACAAGTGGAGGCCCCCATTACCCAGAATCCTTTTAGTGAACATAAGCCATAGAAATCAAAAGTACTGTTAGTGGTTTATGTGGGATCGATGGTATTAAAAATACGCAACTACAAGACACAGAAAGGGTGGAAAATTGTAGAGTATAGAAATAATCAAACGGGATTAGTCTACGGGATGGCTGCTCGGTAATGTTGCCAGAGGACCAGAGGCGTAGCTAGGGGAGTGGATTTCACGTTTAAAGCCCCACCCAGAAATATTCTTCAGTTCCAAATGGTTATTTTAGTAATCACATTTTATTTGCTGCAGTGAGAAACAGGATTAATCAATCGGAATTTTGAATTTTTCATTTCTTCTTGAAAGTCAGCTAGCTCTGCCCATTGAATTAGGTTTACTGCAGGAGAAAAAGATGGGTGGATCTGGTTTTATAAGATACAATGTCAAAAACAAAATCGGCAAAACTTGACTTTTACCATGGGATATAACAGAAACGTTACAAATATGTCAATTCAGACAGGATATACAGTGCTGTGTATTAGGGATGTGATTAGGGAAGGACCCAAAACATACCACGAGAGCAATGCAAGAGCTTCTTAAGGCAAAGAAATGAAATGTTCTTAAATGTCTGATGATCTCAACCCAGTTGAGCTGCTTTTCACTTAAGGCAAAACTGAAGACTCACAAACAAGCAGCAACTGAAGGCAGCTGCAATAAATGCCTGGAAAAGCATCTCAAGGGAGGAAACTCGGTATTTGGTGATGTTCATGGGTTCCAGACTTCAGGCAGTCATTGACTGCAAAGGATTTGCATCTGAGTATTAAGAATAATCCTAATATTTATGATTATGTTAGTTTGTCCAATTACTTTTGAGCCTGTGAAAATAGAGGGTCTCCATTTTGAATTAAAGCTGGATGTTTGCATTTCAATCACATCTTGATGGCTTTATTTCAGATCCATTGTGGTGGTGTACAGAGGCACAATGACGAAAATTGTGTCACTGTCCAAATACTTATGGACCTGACTTATGATGATTCTGAGATGTTGTGGATATAGATTTTTTTTAAAAATTAATTTAAAAACCCTTATAATAATAATAATAATAATAATAACTATGAATTAATTAATTAATTAATTATTTTACAAAGTGACTAAGAATCTGATTTGATGTTAAAATTTTAGAATTGTAAAATGTTTTGTAATTTATGAAATGTTTTTAATACAATTTTTATGTTTTTATATAGTGTTATATAATGTATAATAAAAATAAATAAAAATATAATTATTTACAAAATACATATATTGTCATATATGATTCCTTTAAAAAAAATGGTGTTATTGAAATATAAGATAGACAAGTCATCGAATAGATTAAAAATAAATAAATCGCGATATGATATTTATGTACATGACCTGGGGTTATTTCTACAGGTCATTTTTTTTAGAAGTTAAAATACAGCGTCTGTTGAAAAAAAAAAGACTGATGTGACTGATTTGGCCAAGAGTAACATGCCAGAGATACTTCAGTAATAAGCACATTACACCTCCACATATAATACTAATCCAGTCTGAATAAAGGCTTATATATTATTCTCATCTTCCAAACCACAATCTGACCTTTTCTCTGAAACTGCTGTTGCTTGATTCTCGAGCAGAATTACACAGATTAAACAAGTGCTCTCTTGAAGAACCTCTAATTCCAGATGGCTTCCACCACTGAATCAAATCGTTCCTGCGCCTCTGGCCTTTGCAGGAAGCCTGGGTACGGCTGGGTCAAGGTTAAACGGCGGGAGGAGGAGAACAAGAACAAGACAGATGAAGAAGCTCCACTCGTTCGCACCCTGCACTGTCTACAGCGTCTCCTGATGAATAAACAATTTAAGCGGCAGTAGTGTTGCACCTCTCTTCACTTAATTACATTTTTCACTAGTCAAACAAGACGCCAATGCAATCAGTCAGTCAGGGACCAGTGGGGGAACAAAGGAGAGCGAAATATTTATAGTGCTCCTGGTGCCGTGCTGCGTTCCACACAGCTCTGCCTGTTTATCCGCGCAATTAAACTGTCATTATGTCTGACGAAAGATAAAACAATGCCATTACACTCGCGGAATGCCGAATTATTCTGGGGCAAATTTAAATTAGCCGTGTGTAATGCATAGACAAAAACAGGTACATTAGTGGGGAATTCAATGGATTCAACCCATGTACTTATTAATTTAGCCTTTGCTTGGTAATAGATTGTTTTTGTTGTTATTAAAAATGTTATTAAAAACTCCAGTGTAGAGGCATAAAACATTAGACAGGAAAAATAGACTGTATATATACTGTTTTTTTTTAGTTTTTTTTTTTTAAACTTTAACTGTAACACACTTGCCAGTGATGTCACTGTTATTAATAATAATAACAACAACAACAATGATCATATTATTATTAGTCGTACTATTATTACAATATTTATCAGAATTAGATTTATTTATTTATTTATGTACACATGCACTATCATTTTTTCTTAGCTTATGCATTATTTCAGCTAAGTGTCTCAAATAATAATCTACAGTTGGAGATAATGCTACCTGGGAAATTATAAACTAGAGTAATTTCACAGTAAGTGCAACAACATTATTGTGAGCAGAAGTATTATCATTTGATGAGAATTTCCGAAAATACACAGCTTTCACGTGGTTTCCTATTTTGCGTATTCGTGCCAATAAATCTGGTAAAATCAATTTAAAAATGTAACGTGAAAACAAAAGACGGCCTAGAACTGAACCGTGAAGGATGCCATGCTGCTTGTATTAAGCATAGAACTTTCATTAATGCTTAGGAAAATTGTAACACTCTGAGAAATGTGATCCAAATCAGGCAAGGACGAGTCTATCTGACCTGACTTGAATCAAACAAAAAAACAAACAAATAAAAAAAAAAGATGAAATTTTGGCTCTGTTGGGGTGAAATGTTTCCTTCCTGTAACCATGACTCTGAAAGCTGCTGGAAAAGAAAGAAAGACTATACAGACACTTCGGTGTCCAATCTAAATGACGCGTGATTGGTTACAGAAAAGGGGTAAGGGGGGTCATGTGGTGTCACTGTCAGCGAAACCCGCAACCTCTGTCACCGCGTCTGCCATTTAAATGTCAAACCGTGCACCCACTTTTGGAGAGCCATCACCTCGTCATCTCTCTTTTTGCATTTATGAGAGTTAAGAGTAACTGTCACGTAAAAAAAAAAAGAAGGAGCCCGTGGGGACAAACAGAGTGACACCATGCGGGACGTCTTCGCCGATATTCCCACTGCATATAAACTCCAGTTCCATGTTAATTCAGAGCAATTAGCGCAGGTTCCCCCACACGGTTATTCAATTTCAGACAAGGCGAGTGGGCTGATGAATATGAAAACCAGTGAAAGATTGCCACTTAGGAGTCTGATTGATGCTTGGCCTTTTTAAGTGCACTTCACAAAGAATGTGCCATTGTATTAAACCATCTTTCCAAGACACTCATTTATCTGTTTTTATGCACTGTGTCGACATCACATCCAGCTCTTTTGTCTTAGACTACTGCTGGGATTACTATTAATACCATATACAGTGAGGGAAAAAAGTATTTGATCCCCTGCTGATTTTGTATGTTTACCCACTGACAAAGAAATGATCAGTCTATAACTTTAATGGTAGATTTATTTGAACAGTGAGAGACAGAATAACAACAAAAAAATCCAGAAAAACGCACATCAAAAATGTTATAAATTGATTTGCATTTTAATGAGGGAAATAAGTATTTGACCCCTCTGCAAAACATGACTTAGTACTTGGTTTAAAAACCCTTGTTGGCAATCACAGAGGTCAGACGTTTCTTGTAGTTGGCCACCAGGTTTGCACACATCTCAGGAGGGATTTTGTCCCACTCCTCTTTGCAGATCTTCTCCAAATCATTAAGGTTTCGAGGCTGACGTTTGGCAACTCGAACCTTCAGCTCTCTCCACAGATTTTCTATGGGATTAAGGTCTGGAGACTGCCTAGGTCACTCCAGGACCTTAATGTGCTTCTTCTTGAGCCACTCCTTTGTTGCCTTGGCCATGTGTTTTGGGTCATTGTCATGCTGGAATATCCATCCATGACCCATTTTCAATGCCCTGTCTGAGGGAAGGAGGTTTTCACCCAAGATTTGACGGTACATGGCCCCGTCCATCGTCCCTTTGATGCGGTGAAGTTGTCCTGTCCCCTTAGCAGAAAAAAAACCCCAAAGCATAATGTTTCCACCTCCATGTTTGACGGTGGGGATGGTGTTCCAGGGGTCATAGGCAGCATTCCTCCTCCTCCAAACACGGCGAGTTGAGTTGATGCCAAAGAGCTCCATTTTGGTCTCATCTGACCTCAACGCTTTCATCCAGTTGTCCTCAGAATCATTCAGATGTTCATTGGCAAACTTCAGACGGGCATGTATATGTGTTTTCTTGAGCAGCGGACCTTGCGCGCGCTGCAGGATTTCAGTCCTTCACGGCGTAGTGTGTTACCAATTGTTTTCTTGGTGACTATGGTCCCAGCTGCCTTGAGATCATTGACAAGATCGTCCCGTATAGTTCTGGGCTGATTCCTCACTGTTCTCATGATCAATGCAACTCCACGAGGTGAGATCTTGCATGGAACCCCAGGCCGAGGGAGATTGACAGTTCTTTTGTGCTTCTTCCATTTGCGAATAATCGCACCAACTGTTGTCCCCTTCTCACCAAGCTGCTTTGCAATGGTCTTGTAGCCCATTCCAGACTTGTGTAGGTCTACAGTCTTGTCCCTGACATCCTTGGAGAGCTCTTTGGTCTTGGCCATGGTGGAGAGTTTGGAATATGACTGATTGATTGCTTCTGTGGACAGGTGTCTTTTATACAGGTAACAAACTGATATTAGGAGCACTCCCTTTAAGAGTGTGCTCCTAATCTCAGCTCGTTACCTGTATAAAAGACACCTGGGAGCCAGAAATCTTTCTGATTGAGAGGGGGTCAAATACTTTTTTCCCTCATTAAAATGCAAATTAATTTATAAAATTTTTGACATGCGTTTTTCTGGATTTTTTTGTTGTTATTCTGTCTCTCACTGTTCAAATACAACTACCATTAAAATTATAGACTGATCATTTCTTTGTCAGTGGGCAAACGTACAAAATCAGCAGGGGATCAAATACTTTTTTCCCTCACTGTATGGGCATACCTAACAAAATGGCGGACCTGAATCAGCGATGCAAAGTGAAAAACAAAAACTATAAACCTGAGCTGTGAACACGAGTACGCACAGAACGTACAGACTATAGTGATAACGTGGCACACAGAACAAGAAATGACAAACACTTGACAATGAGACACACAGAACTTAAACAATAATAGGTGAAACAGGAAACAGGTGTGAGCGATCAGTGAGGCATGTGACTTGGTCATGTGATGTGCTGCGGCTTTAACATGACGTCGTTTACAAAAGTAAAGCATAGTAAAGTTTTCTTAAGTGTTTCGTTTCTTACATATTAACATATTTAGCCGAAAGTACTCGTCATTACCATATAATTACCTTTTAAACAGAAGGTACATATAAAAAGTGCTATCGGAAAAAAAAGGAAAGTTTTTTACGCATATTCAGAGGTCAAGCTTGAGTGATATAACAAGCTTCAGTTCTTCATATTTGTGCAGATGAGCTAGGTTTATCTCATCCCCAAATCCATTACAGCAGAATATGACTCCAGCGTGTAGTTCATTAAAGCAGGGCTTTGAGGAACATGCCTTGAAAGTGATGTATCGTGCCTCTCTCCGAATGACGTCCCATACATCATTTTTATTGCGCCGTTTCCCCCCCATTCTTACATCTCTCTGCTCTCTGGCACTCGCTGCGTCAAATAATAAACTTCCCTCCTGTTACGCCTATAACTCTCCAAGATAAATATGACGTCTCCGGGTTTGAAAAGAACTTTCCCCGGCTTGTAAGCTGTCCCGGGGAAAGTCGAGACAGACGGACAGTGGCAAGCCCGAAAAGCAGCGCAGGTGATGCAAGTGAAACCCAGAGGCCTTCTTCTTGCAGGGAAGTGAGGAGAGGTTTCTATTTCTGCATCAGGGCTGAAAGGTGAGGAACGGAAGTTGGGCATCGAGGAGTGCACGTACGAGCTAATCGATTTCAGTTAGGTAACACTGGCTTAGATCACCGTGCAAGTGCGGTCCAGCTGGCCAGAAATCTCAGTTCGTCTTCCAGAATCTGTTTGGCAAGTGAAATCTACTACCGTTTCCTCCAGCAGTGTTGCATCTTTGTTTATCTGCCTCTTCATGAAAGGAATTAAAAATACCAGTTGGAATAAATAACTGTAATCGTTGTCGAGTGGGAGGAGGCGTTAATGTGGTCTATGTGTGGCTGTGTAATTTTGGAAGCAGGCGTCGTGTCCGTGTGATACCCTGGTAGCTCTGGATCACATGACCTACTCAACTGCTACGTACCAATTAACTTGTCTCCTTCCTGCTTCGATAGTCCTCTGTTCTTTGCTTTCTTTTTTCTCTTCTTTATTTATTTTGGAGATTTGTACCTTATCTAAGTATGGCTGATTACCTCTAGGGTTGAGAGTTCGAATCCTGCCTCTGCCCTGTGTGTGTGGAGCTTGCATGTTCTGGGTCCTCTGGTCTCCTCCCCCAAGTCCAAAGCCATGCGCTGTAGTCTGATTGGCATTTCCAGACTGTCCATAGAGTGCGATTGTGCCATGCAATGGATTGGCACCCTGTCCATGATGTCCCCCGTCTTGTGTCCCGAGTGGCCCCTGGAATAGGCTCCAAGCTCCACTGCGACGCTGTATAGCATAATTAGTATGGAAAATGGATGGATGGATGGATGGATGGATGTTCTCAACGATCTCAATACGAATCTCAACGATCATGCCTTGTTTTTTTTTTCTTTTGCCAATATTTGCATTTTGACTTTAACTACGTTTTCGCCACTGTGCTCTTCTCAAATCGGATTGGTCGGAAGGTTGTTGATTCATTTGACAGTAGTGCAGCTGGAAGTCACAGGTTTACTTAACCACATATAATCATTGATACGTTGAAGTTTTCCATAAGGAGAAGTTTATTTAAAATGTTTATTTGGAAGGAGTCTCTAGTGTCTATCGTCTGCATCATTTCTATAGTAACAGTTGATGCATGAGCTTGTATCAACAAATAACAAGACAAACAACAAACGAATTTAAAAAAATGCATATAATCGTTGATACGGTGAAGTTTTCTCTAAGGAGATGTTTAACTCTCTCTCACTTTTCCATCATATTGTCTAATACCAGTCCCTCCAGGATTTTGTGATTTTGTGATTTTGTGATCGCTGAAATGAACGTGAAATCAAGCAAATTTGCAGTATTTTTGCATTTTTAAAAAAATTACCACAGTTTTTCAGCAGATTTGGGCCAAGATGCATCATGTGACGTCATCACGACACGCATTCACCCCAAAGCCCCCTTTGATTCATGTGCGTTGAACATTAGTACAACTAAAAGGTCATTTACCAACAAACATCACTCTGAAAGAGCACGCTAAACAATTTTGTGCAATCGCGAGTAGCTTTCCGCAAAAAACAACAACAATTGACCCGACGCAAAGTACAAAAACTCAGCGAACTCCTGTATGGACTGTAATACGTATCAAGACGCATATCGTATCGTCTTAAAGCATATTGCACCGTCTATTCAATTACCGAACAAATTCACAGTTTTTGTTTCGTTATTCAGATGCCTTTTTAGCAAACTTTATTTTGGAGAGCTGTGAGAGCTTTTCTCCGTAGTAATCTTCCCTTTTGTTGAGTGCTGTTTTTACAGCAGACTCCTAAACACAGACATTATCAGTTGCAAGAGAAGCTCACAGATTCTTAGCTGTCACCCTGGAGTGCTTTGTCACTTGCTGAAGGATTGAGGAAGAGTAGCAACAGTGCTGACATGCTTTCATTTATAAACTATTGACCCGATGCGACTGACAATTCCCGAGTCTTTCGAAACCTTCTCAACACTTTCCAATCTTTAAACAACTTTTCCTTTGAGGTTGCGTGAATTGTCTTCATCAGGCCTAATGCACTTGGCAGAAAAGTTCTCATAGATGTTATATTTACTAATTTGATGGTTTAAAATGTATTTAAAATTGATGATGTTGATTCTTTTTATATAGCAGCGACTTTGTAGTCATTTGTTTGTATTAAAGCACTCAGTCTAATACGCTCTACTGTACATAACCCGGTGATGGTTTCAGTATGGTTTCTGCATTTCGCATTAGTGGAAGGAGTCTCCAGTGTCAGCGTTTTGTAACTGTCATAGGTAAAGGGTTAGGGTTAGGGGTTAGGGTTAGGGGTTGGGGGTTAGGGGTTGGGATTAGGGTTAGGATTAGGGGTTAGTTCACTTTACGCTCTCAGAGGAGTTTTGTGAACTTTGGTAACATGACAAATGACTGTCCCATATAAACTGACACCATTAAATGTAACTATAAATGGATAAAAACAATGAATAATAATAATAATAATAATAATAATAATAATAATAATAATAATAATAATGAATAACAGTAAAAATAATAAAAATGTTTTATTTGTTAGTAAATACAAAGTGTAACTATTGGCAAATTCCAGTGGCATAAGAGGAATAAAACACTTGAGTATGTGATGTAGGAAAAGAATGGACTTCAGGGTGGTAGCAGTTACTCAGCTTCACCACTCCACCTCATCACTGATTATTTTCCTGTAACAGAATATCCAGAAATGTTTTATTTCCCTTACACCATAGCAATTTGTCAATTATTATAATTTTTTACTTGTTTATAGTTACAGTTAATGTTGTTCAACACCCGTGAAACAAGTTATCAAGCACACACACACACACACACACACACACACACACACACACAGAATACCGCACAGCTTTCAAGGCATGTTTTCCTAGGTGATATCTGGGCTCTTAAAGCAATTAGTGAGCTTGCTAAAGCCAGCTGAGGCATTGATTGTGGCTATTTATAACAGTGACAGGAGCTCAGTGAGCCAACAGTTCTGCCATCCTCAGTTGCCGATGGGAGGTCAAGACAGCATCCTTATCACAATTAATAGAGGAGTATAGGGTTCCACTGACTAATCGGGCTGCTTAAATAGAACGGACAGAACCTGCAATGAATACAACATATGGGTCTTTAAAATTCAGCATGAACACAGCAGTATTTGGTGACTCGTGAGCGTATTGTGAATTGAACTGCATGGTTATTATGACCTGCCAAAATAATCTACTGTGATGAAAAATTCCTCATAAACCAGAAAAAGTGTATGGCGGTATTGCATTTTAAATGTCCTTGTGACAAGACTGGGGTTGAGCAGCGAGTGACAAAATGGAGGAAGGTCTGGTTCGCTCAAGGGAAAGTTCGATTGTGCATTAGAGCTGTTTACATTTCAGCTGCACGTGTGTTTCCTTGCAGACCCTGCAATTTGTTTTGCATCCTCTTACAAGCAGAAACCTAATTACATCGTCGCACAATCAAGAAAAGATGCTTTGCAATATGATTTGTTGGAATATTGAACTTTGACCTCAGCCTCTGTGTTTTCCTCCAAACACAGGTGTGAAGCTGCAGGCTTTTCCATGCCTGGGAACTCTGCGTCTCTGTTCTGCCTTCGACTTTCTCAAATAGATCAAACAAGCTCTGCGTAACAAAGAGCAGCCCTGTGCAGAAAAAGGGCACTCTCAGAAAATAAAAAGAAGTATATTTCTCATTTTTACAACGGATATCAGTCAATACTCCCAACGCACAGGCTAAGCCTCTCTCCCAGTGCAGCAAAAATGGCATCAAACATGTTAAAACAATAGAGGCCTCTGATTTCCCTTCAGATTCTTGAAGGATTAACTTGCATGCCGAGATACCGGGGTGGACGCTGAGACGGGGGTTGGGGTGGGTTGGGGGATTTCAATCGATTCCCAGGTCAGCAGGCATGTCGGCTATGCACAAGAGAGCCATTATGATTGTTACCTGTCTGCTCGTATACCAGGACTCGGTTCAAAGGGACTGGAGATGGACTTTCCATGGCTGCTGAAGCACGGTCACCCAACACCACTGTGAACACGGTGCAGGTTTTGGTGATCAGCAGGTGCAGGATACACAAGGGCCAAAAATAAAAGCTTAAATGTTAATTAGTTGAGCTGATAAGGTAAATAAAAAAAAATATATACAGTAAGTAAGTGCTAAAGACATAAAAGATTCCAGATCTCATCAGCTAATTCCCAAAAGCCTCATGGGATAATTCCTAAATATGGATTCCTAAACACTCCATGTCGTGCTGTTGTAGGAAAATGTCGAGATACAGTTGATTGAAGTTGAACGAAGTCGATTGTTTTCCTATAACAGTATACCCCAAAGTATTAGCAATTTTGCTAATGATGCTGTTTGAATAATGAAATAATGATTGACGTTATACTTTTGATCAGTTTAGTATTACAGAATCGCTTGTTCTTACTCACATTATAGCAGCTTCGCTCACCAACTTCGTTTTTTTTCTGTCTCTTGATGACAAAACAAATGCAGCTTCTCATGCTACTGAGAAGCGTAAACTCGTATGTCTCGTAGATGTTAGAAAACATAAAGTTACAGCTTTACCAGCTTTAAATGTTAAATGAAAATTTATTCAGCAGCGATATAGTATGAAACCAAATAACTGATCACGTGAATTTCTTTGACATTCAACCTACCAAATATGGTGGATAAGTGTAACGTTGGTGATGCGTCTTCATTATTGAAGTAAGAACTTAAATGTTAAGCACTAATCAAAGTTTTGTGAAAGCGCACCTATTATGGTTTTAAAACGTGTCTAATTTTGTTTTAAAACGCTCAAACAATAGATTTACATGCATCCGAGGTCAAAAAACACTTTAACGTGCTCATAATTTAAACTGCAGCATTACCTTTTTTCCCCCAGTGTCACAAACGACTCGTTAAATGATCCGTTCTAAAGGATCGTTCTAAACTCCTCCTTTCAGAGAGCATACTCTGCTCTGATTGGTCAGACGTCCCAGTCTGTTGTGATTGGTCTACCGCTGTCAGCGTGTTTCAAAATGGAAATGCCCACTACCATAACGAGTTTCAGCTCCGTCTGTCAGCGAGCAGCAGATGAAGACCAGAGGCAGGGCTTTTTGTTATGAACTTACGTAGGTTAGTACCGGAAATAAGTGTGGAATCACTAACGACTCGTTTCAGCTTTTCAGAATCGGTTCCTTCTTTTGGGAGTCGGTAACTCCGTTTCTCGTGCGTTTTGATTTTTGAAACTTTGCAGACGTTTTTACATTCACAAACAGCAACATATATAACACACTATATGAAAGGGAATATTTGAAAAACCATAATAGGTGAACTTTAATAAATAATGAATGAAGAAAAGCAACGAGGTGCAACGAGAAGTTTGTTTAACTGCGTAACTAGGCAACAGAGTTCTCTTACGTTACATGACGTCCCAGTACTTGCATACTCTTTTGTACTCTAGACACTCAAAAGTATGCACTTTTTCTTCACAAAATTGAATTGGGATGCAGCATTTGTGATATGCTAGAGCAAGGGTCTTCAATCTTATCCGCAAAGAGCCAGTGTGGCTGCAGGCTTTCATTACAGCCAAATTGGAGGCACACTTGAGAGTTGACTACTTGAGGGACTAAGCTGAACTGATTAAACAAGTGAAATCAGGTGCTGCTCCTGCTTGGTTGGAATGAAAGCCTGCAGCCACACCGGCCCTTTGTGGATAAGATTGAAGACCCCTGTGCTAGAGCATCCACTGCTACTTTTGGTGGGGAAAAAAATCATAAGTCTCTTGGGTTTGTACATAATTTTAAAAATCTTTTCCTTGGTGAACATGACATTAAAAAAACCCAAACAAAAAACATTTCCTGCCACCTTAACGAGTGGATTATGTAAAGTCATGCTAAAATGCCATTAGCTAATTAGTGAGGTACCTCTGTAAAGGTGCTTTAAAAAAATTATGATTATGATTTATTTAAAAACAAAAATACGTATTTCACTTCGCTGATGATGTTTCTGCGTTCTCATTATAACCTTTTCTGTAAAAGAATGCGCAACCAATCAAAGCCTTTCTCTCATCCCTTCCGAACTTGCTCTAAAATATAATAAGAGCAAGAGAAGAAAAGAAATGCCAAAGAGACATCAAGAGCTGAAGCTTTACAAAGCAACAACAAAAAAAAGGTTGCACTGACAGTTCACATATTTTTTCTGCTCTGTTCTGTTCTGTGTTTTGTAACCGTTGTCTTCTTTTATCTCCACGGTCAAAGGGCTGCCGTTTTCCTGTGCAATTCGAACAACGAGGACAGAAGTGCGGTTGAAGCTATCATATCTGTGTTCTGCCGTGAGTTCATTCAGAGGTTACGTCTTTCTCAGGGGAGGAGACTGTCCTTGAACACGAGAGTAAAAAGAACTCTTAGACTGTGGCATCACACTTGGCTCTATCATTGGTCTTCTCTTTTTTTCCCTCACAAATGATGGCTTAGTTCATAGAGTTTGTTGCTTGTATCGTATTTTCTGTCCAGAAGTGTCATCTAGAGAAGACAAGAGGGAAAGAAAGTGTCTCAGGCAATTGGATAGAATAATATTTGGGAAGTGCACACCTTTAATGGAAGCCCAACGTATCAAGCAAAGCCTCTTTCAGTTGTTGTTTGTTTTGGGGTGTTTCTCCCTTCAGTCTCCTCTAGAGGAGGTCAAATGCTCCTCAACTGGGTTAAGGGCTGGTGATTGACTTGGCCAGTCTAAAACCTTCCACTTTTTTCCACATGATCAAGTCGTTTGTTGAGTTGGCAGCATGTTTTGAATCATTGTCTTCAATCAAGTGGGTTTTTGTCGTCATTACTCTATACAGCTCACATACATTGGAACAAAATGTCGTTTCTTCGGGACCATGGTGCAATACAGAACAGTACACAAGACTACATCTTGCTTCATGATGAAGTTCCTCCTGATTAATTTAATTAATTTCTATGTAAATTGACAGACAAAATGTTCCTGTAACCTCTTGAAACCATTCTGCTGCTCCCATCATGAGTTCCGTCATCAATAAAGATCAGTAAGAATGTTCCAGAAGCAGCCATGCAAGCCCAAGCCATGACACTACCTCCACCATGCTTGACTGATGAGATTCTATGTTTTCTTCCTCCATAATTTGGCCTTTCCTTCACATGGGTAGAGGTTAATCTTGGTTTCAGAACATTTGCGGCTCATCTCTCACCCAAATGCCTTCAATGTATAGTGAAAATAATAGACTCTGCCTTGGCGTTCCGATAATGTAAGAAATCAGAAATCAGAATTCCGGTTTGGCCTTTACCTTAACACCAACACACAACTGTTCATTTTAGTTTTTACCCTGTGTTCACACTTGCAA
This sequence comes from Ictalurus furcatus, assembly GCF_023375685.1. Lineage (NCBI taxonomy): Eukaryota > Metazoa > Chordata > Actinopteri > Siluriformes > Ictaluridae > Ictalurus > Ictalurus furcatus. The sequence goes on along the minus strand of NC_071275.1, from coordinate 10,166,871 downwards.
GCGACAAAGCGACTGAGAAAGCAGAGATTTTCTAAAGTCTATGCAAATTAGATACGACTATGAGTAAAGCGACAAATTCTAACAATTGGCTCGAATGATTTCATCGGATCATTCCTATAGCATGTGTGGTCTGACATTGCTACAGTTGCCCATGCACAACATCAGTTCCTACCTGAAATTCATTCCTTTTTACTGATTGACACACAAAAATGGAAAAATAACTGAGGATTCATCTTATCCTATCGTATAGATCTGGCTTTAAATGTCTATTGAAGACAAATAAATCTTGGAAGGAAGTATCAGTGATCGTTGGTGCCTCTAGAGAATGTATCTAGCTAGCATAGTCAACCTGCTAATCTGCTAACAAAGTGAATACCAAGCATAGCACATAACATAAGTCATAAACAACCAATTTTCACTTAATTTTTCAACCAATTTATATAACTTATTGGCAGTGGTAGCTTTAAGGGGTAAGGCTCTGGGTTACTGATCAGAAGATCGGGGGTTCAAGCCCCAGCACCGGCAAGCTGCCACTCTTGGGCCCTTGAGAAAGGCCCTTAACCCTCCCTGCTCCAGTTGTGCTGTATCATGTCTGACCCTGCACTCTAACCCCGACTTCCTAACAAGCCAGGATATGCGAAGAAAATAATTTCACTGTGCTGTAATGTATACAACACCAATAAAGATGTCTTCTTCTAATTTAGTGTCTCTGGTAAGTCAATGTAGCTAGTACAGCTAGCTTGCAAGGCTAATCTGCTAGCAAAGCTAATACAACGCCTAGCGTGTAGCATGTACATCAAATAAAACAATTTTCAAACTGGTGTCACTTTACTAACATACTAGAATACATTTAAAATAATTTGAAGCAAAAGTAAATCATATTCTGTAGTAAATCTTGTGCTGTAGGCTTTACATTTGAGCTACAACCATTTCTCATCAAAGCTACAGCCGGTACACGCCCACTAGCAACAAACTACTTGCGCTACTACATGCTTTACTTTTTGCTCTTTAGTATGAACGCAAGGTAATAATCTTGCACAAGAGGAAGTGGCATTAGGTAGCATCCTTTATGCTATGAGTTATGCTACAATTGAAATTTACATTATAGTACCCTGGAATTATTATTATTATTATTATTATTATTATTATTATTATTATTATTATTATTATTAATATATATTTTTTTTTTTACAAGTTGTGTTCTTAAGTGAATCATCCCTGACTTTATTAGCAAGATTCTCCTGGAGAGAGAGTGTGCATTTGGTCTGGCGTGAGATGACATGACGCACTGAAGCTAAATTAAGAGTATCAGCACTGGGTGAGGAGCTGAGGAACTGTTTTCCCACCTACGCTTCCCCATGTGCAAAGTAAATCTGTCTAAATTGTCAATGTGAGATCCAGGTATGATGTCAGGTAGAACAGAAACCTGTTTCGTTATGAATCTTCATGATTCAGGATTCATGATTGTACAGTAGCTCTGCGTATTTCTAGCAATAGTTGTGCTGTCCACGGTTCCAGCGAACTTTTTCGGTTGCTATGTCACCTCATCATGACTGTGTGAGACATAGCCTAAGTGTACTGAATCACAAAGTTTTAAGTCAGCTTTGAAAATGTTATAACGACCTTACGTCATTAAATATCTACATCAGCCAAGTTAGGTGTTATGCTAATGTCAAAACTGACAAAAGCAGTCTTTGGCATAAGCACTTATCAAAGTTATGTACCTAGGTTTATGCCAGGGCAAGGGCTTAAGTAGCTTAGAAAGTGTCATAAACATAGGCTGGAAAGTGTAATAACAACCTTATGCCAATGAATATTTATTGTATGTCACTAAAATTAGGTCATGTGTATGACATGTGTTGGACTGAGCACTTATAAAGAAAGGTTTGTGTAGGTTTATGTCAGGTGAAGAGTTTACATGCCCTGGAAAATGTCACAATGAAAGGGTGGAAAGTGTAATAACAACCTTATGATAAGAAATGTCTACTGTATGTCAGTTGAGTAATCTGTGATGTTAATGTCGAAACGGACAACAGCAGTCTTTGTGACATGACACGTGTTAAAATAAGCGCTTATAAATGTTACGTAGGCTTATGTCAGGTGAAGTGGTTATGGAACCTTATGAACACCTGGAAAGTGTAATAACAACACTATGTCAATAAACACTTAAACACTTGACTCAGGTATTATGTCTCCTTGATGACCAATGCAGTCTGTATGATAGCTGATGTGTGTTGGAATAAGCACTTATAAATGTTATGTAGGTTTATGTCAGGTGAAAGGAAGTGTCATGTGAAAGTAACCTTATGAACATCAGGAAAGTGTAATAACAACATTATGTCAATAAATATCTTATTCACTCATTTATCTTATCGACTCATTTATTATGGAAGTTGATGTCAAAATTGACAAAAGCGGTCTTTATGACTGCTGAAGTGTGTTTATGTCAGTTAAAGGGCTTATGTAGGCTTATGAACACTTCCCCTGAGGTGTAGTCTTAGCAGAAAAAACAACACTTCCTTTTCGCTAATCATACGTTTTACCTTCTGTCGTTATAATTTAGGTACTTTTAAACATTTTTTTTTTACTCCATAAAAGTTTGATAGCTAATAAATGTAAATGAAGGACTGTTTAATTAGCTTCAGATGTGGCATTTTCTGCATATTAGTGACGTCAACGTCCTCACTGTTTTTACTGAGGGATTTCTTTCGGCACTCAATTTGCCGGAAATAAATAAATAAATAAATAAATAAATAAAATCCTGTCACAGTGGATTAGTCCGATCTCCACCCTGATCGGCGATTAGAGTATTCCTCCTGGGCGATTTACATTTTTATTGCCTAATCAAAGTGTACTTTGCCAATTACAAACTCATGAGGGCTTGTAAAGGCTTGGCAGCAATCACAGCACACACACACATACACATACACACACACACACACACTGATGGGAGCATGAAGGATCATTAAAGAGTCATAAAATAAGTGTATTATTATTATTATTATTATTATTATTATTTTATTGACCTGAAAGTTACAAGGTGAAATAAAATGGGTTGCTTTAACATCTTTCATGTATTTTATATTCACATTTTTCCACAGGTAGAACATGTATTGTTATTTTCACATGCTAGGTCATGTGGTTTTTATATTTCCACATGATATTTTTCATAGTTTTTAAACTCATGAATTCATTATTTGAATTATTGTTTGCATGTATTATCATTTGTCCAATGCAATTCAGTTATGTTCACATGTAGGTCACGTGGATTTATTTTATTTTTGAAAAATTTCCACATAATACATTTTTTTACGTCGTTTTTTTTCACGTGCTTTTATTTTCCACACGTGATTTGTAAAAACATTTGCATACGATTCCCTCACATTATTCATTTACTTCCACACGCAGTGCATGTTGACATTTTTTCATGTTCTTTTTTTTCTTTAAACGTCTCATTCATTTTGAAATGGTAATTTTTCACACGTAGGTCTTGTGGTTATTTTTACATGATTCATTTATTTTCATGCAAATGTAGTGCAAATGTAAACATGTAATGTACGTTTTATTTTTATGTGGTTTTCACTCACAGATAATTTGTTTTCATGTACATTTTTCACATGTAGTGTACATAGGTCATGTGGTTTTGTTTTACATGTAATTTTTTTCCGATACAATTTTGTGTCTGTGTGTGTGTGTGTGTGTGTGTGTGTGTGTGTGTGGTGAAAGATACACACAGGAGCCGTGTGTTGCATGTCACTGGGACTAGTTTAGTGAGAACAGATCGGCTAGCAGACAAACCTTCACCTTTCATATGAGTAGGCTGGGAAAACTGTTGATGTGTGTGTGTGTGTGTGTGTGTGTGTGTGTGTGTGTGTGTGTGTGTGTGTGTGTGTGTGTGTGAGAGAGAGAGAGAGAGAGAGAGAGAGAGAGAGTTCTTGCCTGCAGTGGAGTTCAGGTTTGTTTGGAGTTCAGTGGAGTTCAAAAAAACAAACAAACAAAAAGAAAATTACATATAGCAAAAATATATAAAAAAGAGAACGCATACTGTATAGCTTTACATAAAAATCTATGTAAATAATTATTATTGATTACAATATTTCACCTTAATTTCCATTTTTGTATAAATGGCTCATGTTGCTAGTTATGAGCCATTAAATATGCACTATAACAACAACAACAACAACAAAAATAATAATAATAATAATAATAATAATAATAATAATAATAACAAAATTGACAGATAGAGGCATCCATAGAGAAAATGGTGGTGTGCATATAAAGGAAAGTTCCAGTACGTGACCCCGAACCCCGTGTTTAAATCATTTATCAGCAGATTTAAAGTTGCACAGGATCAGGGGTGAAGAACTGCGGATGGTACAGTATGTGGCTGCTCCTGGGCTGCAGTCACACACTGATCTGCGACTCTCACACACACTGCGCTGCCTTTCAGCTGTTTGTCTGACAGAATAAAAGCGGTCTGTCCCCAAATAGCTGCAGGAAGAGACGTCCTGTCACTGATAATGAATGTGCAGGAAGAAACTCACAACACCTTTAAAATGTCACACGCCAACATTAGACAAGAGGAAGGGAAGGCAGGGGGTGGGGCTTACCCAGACCAGAGGACAAATCTGCTTGAAACAACTGCAGCTTATGTGAGTTATCTATCTATCTATCTATCTATCTATCTATCTATCTATCTATCTATCTATCTATCTAATATTCTGATTATCTATCTATCTATCTATCTATCTATCTATCTAATATTCTGATTATCTATCTATCTATCTGTCGATCGATCTAATATTCTGATTATCTATCTATCTATCTATCTATCTAATATTCTGATTATCTATCTATCTATCTATCGATCTAATATTCTGATTATCTATCTATCTATCTATCTATCTATCTATCTATCTATCTATCCAATAGTCTGATTATCTATCTATCTATCTATCTATCTATCTATCTATCTATCTATCTATCTATCCAATAGTCTGATTATCTATCTATCTATCTATCTATCTATCTATCTATCTATCTAATATTCTGATTATCTATCTATCTATCTATCTATCTATCTATCTTTCTTTCTATCTATCTATCTATCTATCTATCTATCTATCGATCGATCGATCTAATATTCTGATTATCTATCTATCTATCTATCTATCTAATATTCTGATATCTATCTATCTATCTATCTATCTATCTATCTATCTATCTATCTATCTATCTATCTAATATTCTGATTATCTATCTATCTATCTGTCTATCGATCTAATATTCTGATTACCTATCTATCTATCTATCTATCGATCTAATATTCTGATCTATCTATCTATCTATATATCTTTCTATCTATCTATCAATCTAATATTCTGATCTATCTATCTATCTATCTATCTATCTATCTATCTATCTATCTATCTATCTAATATTCTGATTACCTATCTATCTATCTATCTATCTATCTAATATTCTGATTATCTATCTATCTATCTATCTATCTATCTATCTAATACTCTGATTATCTATCTATCTATCTATCTATCTATCTATCTATCCATCTATCTATGTTGTGTGTGTATATTTGAGTATTATTCTATTCTATTCAGTTTGCTGTCCATCAGTGAGTTCGGAGCACACAGGTTTGTTGTTGTTGTTCCTGCTTGTTCATGACCAGGTAAACACGCACATTTTGCCACATGCGTGATCTGAGAGAAACGGAGGTAGGACGCGTGCAGCACTTCACAGTGAGCTGCCCACAGATGTGCACTATTCGCCCACCAGGCCCGGCACTCATCTTATTTTAATGCTTGTGAGAGGGAGAGCAGTGTCTCTGCCTCAGCAGGGGGCCTGTGGGGAAGTCACGGAAGGTCCAGTGCAGACGAGTACCAGCTCGTGTTCTGCACACATCTCGGCACGCAACTGTGTAATTCTCATACCCCACCAGCCTCACACTCGACCACATCGCTCATCAGAAATTCCAAACAACCTGAGACAGTTTGCAAATATTCCAAACTGTCCTTCAAGTGGATTGAAGCAGACATCTATGATCGCACATGCATTATGTAGATTCTTTCTCTCTCACACACGGGCAGGTTCTCAACGGATCCTTCCTCAGCCACCATAACAGTGTCCCTCTTTACTCACCAACTCACTTTAATTCCTTTATCAGCCCTTATGCAATGCATCGCATGTGAGAAGAATTAGTGTCTGATGCTCAATATCTATGTGTAGCCGGTTCACAGATGCTAACTCATAACTACCGACTAGCGAAAACCCAAAGTCAGTGAGGTCAATTCAACATGGCTGCTCACAGCATGAACATTAAACAAAGTAACACCTTATACTTTTAAATAAATTATACAAGTATTTACATCGATCGACATACGGACATATTAGCTTGTTAAATCTATAACACTGACTATGCAGATTGCCATTTTGTTCATCATAGTTAGCTAGATAGTTTTTTGCTAAAACATCTCAAAACACACAACAGTCGAACCCTGAGGTGGAAGACCATATTGGGTTCCACTGCAGCCAGCCAAGAACAGGAACCTGAGACTACCTGAGTCAGAACAGGATCTACCACACTCGACAGATGAAGATTGCCTGGTCTTTTTCCAATGTTTTTTGAAATTCACACCAATTCCCGCCTCATGTCCAATGGTCTGGGAGCACGGTGGCTTAGTGGTTAACATGTTTGCCTCACACCTCCAGGGTTGGGTGATCGATTCCCACCATGGCCCTGTGTGTGTGGAGTTTGCTTGTTCTCCCAGTGCTGCGGGGGTTTCCTCTGGGTACTCCGGTTTCCTCCCCCAGTCCAAAGACACACATGGTAGGCTGATTGGCGTGTCCAAAGTGTACATAGTGTTTGAATGTGTATGTGGCCTGCAGATTGGATGGATTGGCACCCTATCCATGGTGTTCCCTGCTGATGCTCACTGGAATAGGATCCAGGTTCCCTGTGACCCAGTAGGATAAGCGGTATAGAAGATGGATGGATAGATGTCTAGCGTTCCCAGGATAGATTCCGGAAGTAGAAGCTATTTTGGAAACTAGAGACCCTTTAATCCAGATAAAGTTCACAATTGTTTAGTCCTGCAACGCAACTTGCCATGTATCTGTTCTCTCGTGTTCTGTACGGTTCCTTAAAAACGAACCACGCAGCAAATCTGGAGACTGGTGGCAGCTGAAAAACCTCAGCATGATGTGTGTGTTTGTCCTCAGAATCAGTAGACTGAAACGCTCCTGGGGTTCGGTGAATCCTCTGGGATTTACGTCTTGCACGTCCTCCGAGACCCAATTTAAGTTGGACCTTGTTAGAGGGAGGAAAGAGCTAAAGAAAGAAACACAGAATCCTAGAAGAGCTAGAGCGTGAGAGTGGATAAAAAAAATGACGCACTGACGGGCCACGGTGCTGAAGAAGCACGACGGAAAAATTAAGTGTTTATGCAAACGGAGGGAAAGGTCGCAGGTCAGCTGGCGTTAGACACTGCCGGGGAAAAATGACACAGTAAAGTGTAAAGCTTCACTCTTAAATCTTAAAACTTAAAACTTCAGCATTTTAAGGTGGTGATTCTTGAAATTTTTATGAACCGGCCGCAAGCGGTAATCGATCTCGATCACATATTAGCCTGAATCTGAGCAAAATGGATTCTTTTGATTCATTCGCAATTTGATTCGTTCGTCTTGATTTGCGATTTCAAACTGCACATAATTAAATGAACTTCAAAACCAAAAAAATTAGTCTTGTTTGTTCTTCATTGCTCAGAAATACATCGGTTGCAACAAACCTTTCTCAAGAAAGCACAACAACCACTTGAGCACCACGGATTCTACGATCTGATTGGTCAGAGGATGTGGATTCATTTTCTCTAACAGCAGCTCTGACAGCAATGCAGCTCGTTCACAGGTTTATATTAGTGTGCTCGTTCTAATACGTTATCATTTCTATAGTAACACAGTTGCTCCACATAAACGCATTAAATACTGGACGGAATGGAAGTCTCCTGTGTGAAGATGCCATTTCCCGACATCTTCAGGGTGGCTCTTGGAAACCTGCGTTTTTTGTTTTTTTTTGCCTTATTAATTTCAAGATTGAAAGAAGAGAGGCTGGTGTTTACAGCTGCTATAACATAAGTGAGAACAGGAACTTGTTTTGCATATGTTCCAAAAACTTCTTTAACTAATAAAAATTGTTTCAAATTGCTGTGGTATATGAATAAAGGGAATAAAGGGGAATAAAACCCTCCAGCATGTGCTCCAGGAAAATAATCAATGTCGGTGTCGTAATAATAACTCTGCTTTATTACACCGCCCTGTTGTTGATTATTTTCTTACAGCAGCACGACACCGAGTGATTTATTTCTTATAAATGTGATATTTAAACAAGCAAGAGTGCGGTTAGAATGAACATCCTATTTCCTGTAGATCCTGTTTTCCACTGCTGTTTTCTTAGCGAGGACGTTAAAGGGTTAAAACGAAAAGGCGGTTTCGGGATCAATCTGGATTAATTCCTACATTTCAGAATGAATATTCATGAAAAATGTTTCACTTGCTATGTCCACTGATGATTCGGCTAACTCTACTGTAGTGACTGTTTCAGTGAGATCGTTGCTGGAAGTGGAATTTGAACACAGATGGGCGGGGTGATACACACAGTGAAGTGTCCCAGTGCGGTTATACTAAATATAAGCAGTATTGGAATGCTGTTCGTCCAATCAGATCATTGAACTGGAACTAACTGTTGTCTAAAATGGTATTGATTCACAGGAGAAGAAATCAAATTCCTTTGCAGTTGTTTTATTAAATATAAGAATCCCGAGTCATGCTACAGAAAAGCGTTTGCTCTATCATCAGTTCTGTAAACGAGAGTCCGAGCTAGCAAAACTGCCCATGTCTGGTTGGGGGAAATATCGTTCTGTCAATCACAGCAGCCCAGAATCTTATACCATATCAGACTTTAAAGACAATCCCAAAAGCACCTGAAAGTCGCCCGTCCTTCACGTCCTTCAAAACCACGCTGATTTCCACATAAAACCACAAGTCTTCCTCCTCAGCAGGGCACCACGGCCTCACCTAGAACAATTGCTGTTAGACATCTTAATGTGTCGGGAGAACTCTGCGGCTCCGTTTCCCCCGCAGAGCTCCAACCCTTCCTCCCACCGCTCAATCCACAGTTAAGATGTCTCGTCGCTAGATAACAAGCAGTCTCACTGGGGATTTTTAGAGGCTCTTTATTGTCCCACCAGAGGATGACTTTCCATGCTGCCAAGACAGAAGACGAAGGGAGCAGAAGAAAAACAAAAAAAGCTCTGCTGTCAGCTAGCGTCTCTTGCGCCAAGCTCCAGATGATGGTGCCGGCCTTCATGGCTTTTCCTTTTTTTCCCATCTGGAAGCCGTCAGCCTTTTATAATGGATGTGAGTCTGGCTGAGCAGATGAGGGTGTGAGTCAGAGAACGAGCGAGGGATGTTTTCTGATCAGCGTTAGACCTGCTGTAGGCAGGAAGTCGGTTGAACGGACGGTTGATATTATGTAATGCTTCACCCAAGGCCTGTGACATAAGCGTGTCATAAGCATGTCACAATTTCATCAGTAGCCATGACAGCTTGTGATATAACAGCGTCGCATTTTTCTCATGATGATAATTTTAGCTACGTACATACTATGAAAACTATTCCATGGCCACAGAAAGAGTGCTTAATCCTGATTCATTTTCTTCTTATTCAGGAAATCTTCCTTGGTCTTTTAGTGCAAGTGTGGAAAAAAACAAACAAACAACAACAACTAGCTATTTTCTGATTTCACAACATTAGCTAAGCTATCCAGTGATCCAAACATAAAATAAAGGAAATGAACGATTTATAGGATGTACTGTGTGGAAATATTTTATTTAAAAATAACAAAGTAAAATAACGTTACCCGAGGCATAATTATAACGATTGGACCGTGGTACGCGTCTTATTTATTACAACTTATTTACTACATAAAATATGTCGTAATACATAGGAAAATTTGGAGTTGGGATATAAAAAGTGATATAAATTCTCATAACATCAGATACTATTCTAGCTGCTGTCTTATGACGTGAGCATCTGTTGAAATTTGAGTGACTAGAATTACTAGTTATGAATGCACAACAGATACTGATAATTCTTATTGCTAATTACAATAATAATAATAATAATAATAATAATAATAATAATAATAATAATATTGATGATTATTATTGTTATTTACAGAGAAAATACTAAATTACTTTTTAAGCTGCTCTTTTTTTTATCCATCTAACTCCAGCTTAAATTTAAATAATTTGCATTAAAAATGGAACAAACATAAATACAAGTAAAACATTATTCTGTAATATTATTCTGCACATGGTTTTAGGATTGCCGTTTGCTCTGGAAACCGTCGGCCGTCAGCTCTGTTCTGTGTAGATTAAGCAAGCTGCAGGATTTTGGACGCACGCAATTATTGTAAAAACCCATTAACACCAAAATATATATTTAAAAAAAATATATATATATTAAACACATGTTCTAGTGTGTAAATCAAAACTGCTATGGAAAATAACGTGTGTCTGGTACAAACAGAACAACGTTCAGTGTGGAAACAGCTTGTTCATGTTGTTCATGTCCCACAGTGCTAGATTAAGCATTAAACAGTCACTAGGAATTAAACAACAACAAACAAACAACAAACTGAAGTTGCAGACGAAACAACAACTGTCGAGTAATAACTTAAAAGATGCATGATAACTTCAGGTTATTAGTGAATCAATCACAAATGAAAAAATAACATGTACTGTACAACGGCTTTTCGGTCTGTAGTATTTTTCCGTGATTGTTGCGGCAAAAACTGCTTGATATTACTGCGTTTTTCTCTTCAAAATTTGCGATGCAACTTGTGGAGTTTTTTTGTGCTTTTTTTTTTACGGAAATCTACTCGACTTGGTGAAATCGCAATGACACAAAATAGTTTTGCATGCTCTTTCACAGTGATGTTTGTTGGTAAAGGAGACCTTTTAGCTGTACGATGTATGTTCGACGCACATGAATCGCAAAGGGTTTTGGCCAGATGCATGTCGTGATGACATCACATGATGCGTCTAGGCCCGAATCTGCTGAAAATCTGCCGTCATTTTGAAAAATCGCACGCTCTTCTGTGGAGTTGTCTGATTTTTCGTTCATTTCTGTCTTATGGGACTGACTTATGGACTATGAATTTATAAATGACTATAAACAAGAGAAAGTTCTTTTTTCTTAACTTGAGATATGTTTCTTAGAATTCAGCAATAACGTTTTTTTTAATCATACATAATTTTCTAACCAGTGCCACACATGTCCCTAGAGAAGCTCACTTCCACCACTTCAAAAAAAAAAACAATCCTGTGTACTGTCTCATAAATATGAGATACCCAGTCATATTTATAAGAGACTAAGACATAGATACTTTAGATACTAAGTCATTACTATGAGATATGAAACACAAAGTCATCATTTTAAGATAAAAAGTTATAAATATGAGGTATTACATCATAATTTTCAGTCACAATTATGAGATATCAAACCATGATTTTGAGAAACCAAGTCATAATTTCAAGATAAAAATCATAATTAAGGGATGCTAAGTTCTAATTATGAGAAACTAAGTCATATTTTTATGTTGTATTTACATACATACATTCATACAGTGCCCTCCACTAATATTGGCACCCTTGGTAAATATGAGCAAAGAAGACTGTGAAAATTGTCTTTATTGTTTAACCTTGTGATCTTTTATTCAAAAGATTCACAAAAATACTCTGCTCTCATGGATATCAAACAACTGCAAACACAACACAGGTTTGTCTATATATAAACCTTACAAGTGTAGATTTATGAACTTTCCTGTAAAAGGATTCTTGAGTATTTTAGCCAGAGCTAAAAAAAAAAAAAAAAACTCTCCAAGGATTCAAGTTGGACAATTGTAGATGCTGGCTTCATTTTTAATCTCCATTGATAATGACGAGATGCCGCCTCCATGCCAACGAGCACTTTGAAAGCTTTGCCAAACTCTCATCAAGCCGCAAATGGAAGCACCTGGACTCCGCTAAATGCCATGTGAACCCAAGAGCTCGGTTTTGTGGTCAATTGAGATCAAAATGGTGGTTGTTTTTACCTGCCAAAACCACACGTGGGACTTTTGTTCTTTCCTTTAGCCATGTATTACATGATCTGGACAACTCTATAAGTATTAGCACCCTTTCATGACAAGGACAAAAATGATTATCTAAAATAAATAAGAAGTGCAGTGAGCTTAAACATATATTTTTAGACACTATTTTCCAAATGATTGGCACCCTCGAAAAATAACGTTTCATTTTTAATCATCCTTTATACTATATTCATATTTGTTTATGCAGACAGTCTTCAATTTTTAAGTATTGAACAGGTTTCAAATACCCAGATCGACATGCTCATTGCAAAAATGAATTTTATGTCATTTCGGTGTTTATTTGAATATACACTTGGGGTCATATCTTGAAAGATTGCAAGATTTCCAAATGGACATTAAGTGTTGTGTACTCTCAAATTTGGTCAAAATCAACAATAGTGGATTTTCTAAACTACGAGCAAGCGATTACAAAGAGTGTCATTGAGGTGACTGATATTTTGTTAGCGGGAAGGATTTTGATCTGTTGGCCCTTTCTCTTGAAGGGTGCCAATAATTATAAGACTGACTGTACTACTTATAATAACAGTAAAGTGTATCAAAAAATGTGTTAAAGAATTTCTCTGGACAACGATATCCCGATATAAAATATAATTTTCTCAGATGTATTTGTGAATACCAAAGTGTCTAAATCCTCTAGTGTTGTGCATATACTGTACATTGGGGTGCCAATATTTATGCAAATCTATCCATTGTTAGCTGGTTCTGGCTAATTATAACATACGCTTGTGCAAACAGAAAAGTTAATTGTAAGTCAGTTGATCGTTTTGACCCATATGTTTAAAACTAAATAATGAGTTACATTTTAAATATAAAATCACATTTTAACAAAATAAAGAGTGGTGAAACAATGGTTTTATTTCTTTTCATTTCATATAACATTATAATAATAAAAAAATTCATAAAGCGAGTAATGCAAATGATTTGAAACGGTCAAATATGAAATATAATACATGAAGAATGTCCATAACTTCAAAGCTCTGAAGAAGGTCTCCACGTGGACGTTATATTATTTATTCCGGTTGGATCTGTGTGAGTTGTGGATGAACACCTCCAAATGTATTCCTGAAGTGCGGTGTCGACAGTGTTGATGAGGATAAAGTGAAATCAAGTGAGTATCCCAGCCTTTATTAGATAAATATTTTGTATTGTGTGAAAAAAGGCTCATTGAAGTAAATGGCTCTGGTCATGTGACCCATATAAAGGAATGCTAATCTGAATTCAAATGCAGTGCTACCTTTAGCTTACCTTTCAGCAATCATGAGCCATGAACCAGGATAAACAAGCACAATTAATGTGAAACATACACTATTCGTAACTGATGCTAATGTTTTTTTTTTTGAGACGTGAGGGATTTATTGTGGGTTTTGTATTAAGGCAGCAGTAATAAGTGCTTTTGCTGTGTGTTCTGGGTCTCATGGGTTCTGCAGTATCAGCGCCGAGAAAACCAATTATATGAAATGGTAAGGCAGGATGACTTCATCATTACAGATAATTACTTTCATACCCTGTGGGTTGTTCTTCAGTTAGCTAAAAACAGGGCAAAATTGTCGGCGTTGCCGCGACTAAGCGCAGAGACTTTTACGCGTACACGCAGAAACATCCTCACTGAAAGAGACAGCCAAGAGACACCACTCAGAAAAATTTCTCCTTTTTAAAAGTGCACTATGTAAGATTAGTCTTTTTTTTTTAAAGCAGTTAAATAGGTTCAACATTTGAATGCTCATGAACCTCCACCTCCAGGCTCGACGGTGACCCATAGAGTAAAGTCTATAAAATGACTGACAGGAGACACATCCACAATCAGACAAGAATTCCGGATTGGATGTCGGTTTTCCAAAAGGGTTTTCTCAGTGACTTAATACACTGTTGTTAAATTGTTGTTGTTCTACATATCTTTGACGTACTAGTGAGTGACAAAAAAATAAAATTGCACCTATTGCACCTTTAACTGTTTCAAGCCCATGTCTGACGTGTGTCCTCTCAATCACCGCTGATGACGTGTTGCAGATGTGTCACTGAAGTGCATTTAAATAAATAAGCCCACCTTTGGACGCCAAATCCAGGCGGCAGTTTTAGACTATAGGAGTTACAGCATGGGCCAGAAAGAAATCAGCTTCATTCTGTGCATTTTGATTTTGCTATCATTCTAGGTTTCCATCCATCTATCCATCCGTCCATCCATACCGCTTATCCTACACAGGCTCTTGGGGAGCCTGGGGTCTTTCCCAGGGAACTCGGGCACAAGGTGGGAGACACGATAGACGCGAGACCAACCTGTCGCAGGGCACAACTGCACACACATTCACACTCTACAGACAATTTGGAAATGCCAATCATATTACATGCATGTCTTTGGACTGGGGGAGGAAACTGGAGTACCTAGAGGAAACCCCCAAGGCACAGGGAGAACATGCAAGCTCATTGTGCACAGGACAGAGGCGGGATACAAACTCCAAATCCCGCAGGTGCGATGCTAACCACTAAGCCACTGTGCCCCCCCTAAGTTTCACAAGGTTTAAGACATTTATTAACTGTAAGTATTCATGGATGGCAAAAATTAAGCCTAATTTTTATGTATTCCTTCCTTCCAAGTAAGAAAGGTACTGTATTAGCCATGTTAAGCCATTCAGTTCATTAATTCATTTCTAAATTACAATCCAGTTACAAGATTGCAATAATTTGTCGCTTCTATGTAATGTCAAAGTTTGTTCCAGTGTGAATCGGTGAAGCAGAGTTTCACTTTTATTGACACACGTGTTCAGCTTAACGATAGCACACGATAACTCTATATGTGCATCATGACTTGATGGCACCAATTAGACAAATTTGACTTTCACTACAGGAACATTTCAGTTCATTAAACTTCTCTTAAAATAACCTCACCTTGCATGTCCTCTTGGACTGAATACCAAAATGTTCAGTTCCAGGGCAACGAGCAGGAAAAAAAAACAGCAAATGGAGAACAAAAACAGCAGAGGATGTTCATAGAGTTCATCACTAGAACATCAGCATCTGGGACTGTGCTTTAATTATTTCATCAAACACATGAAAAAAAAAAGCCTCTCTTGGGCTTATATAATTCCTTAAAAAAAAAACTAGTGTTAAATCCCCATGGTGTGATCAGGGCAATAAAGCCATTTAGTCATTAGCATAGTTATGTAACCTGAACTAATGAACTGTGCTGCAATCGCATTGAGGAGAAAGAGAAGCTGTGCTCTTCAGAAGGATCGGATCTGTGTTCTGTACTTCCGTCTCGAAACCTCTGAGTCTTTTGCTCAGCTAAAACAAACAAACAACAACAACAACAAAAACGTTTGATGCAGAATCGTTTGCAGGCAGCATATCACTGAGGTTAAACTGGGATAAAGGAAAGCTCTCGTCCAGTTTCGGTGATGATATAAGGAGTGGGAAATACTTGTCTTTACTGAACTTAAGTATTCTTTTGTATTTTACTCAAAATCAAGTACTCTTACTCAGATAAATATTGATTAAAACATACTTTTTACTCCTTGCCTTGACATTTTGATAGTCAAAATATTCGTTAAATATCTCAAATGGCAGGTATTTATTTATTTAATCTTGGTACGATGTTGTCTTTTGCTAGAGTTACTAATTTACACAGGATGAGATGTCTTATTTGTCTAATTAGCTTGTTAAATTAGCTTGTGGTTATGTTTTGGACATTAGCTAGGTAGTTAAAATAGCTATCTAGTTAAGTTTTGGATATTTGTTTTTAAATGATCTACCTAGATAAGCTTTGTAAATTAGCTTGTTAAATTAGCTAGCTAGGTAAGTTTTGCATCTTACCCTGTTAAATTAGCTAGCTAGTTAAATTTGTACATTATCTTGTTAAAAATTAGATAGATACTTATGGTTGTACATTATCTTGTTAAATTAGCTAGCTAGTTAAATTTGTACATTATCTTGTTAAATAGTTTTGACCGCTAACTTGACTTCTTGTTAATTGCAATAGCATTATTAAACATTATCTAAGCAGCATGCCACATTGTCAGTTAGCAGTATAATTTCTGTATGACTGATAGCTTAGCAAATATGCTAGTCATGTTTAGACTACAGTTGGGCGGCCAGATTTGATGTTTTCAGTGTTTCCTTGTCTGTCAGATACACAGTAAAGCCTTTAAACTAGAAAAATAACCAGTAACTGTACAGTAAATATTTTAATATATCATTTTGTTTAGCCTCGGGAGGTGGGACATACATTCTAGACAGCACTCGATTGGTTGATTTGAAAGTTTTGGCACGATATGAATCATGAAGGTTTTCCTGGAAGTGGTGAATTTTAAAGTTAGACACACTATTGTATTGGTGTCCATAACACTAAAGAAGAAATACAAAAAGCTCTGAAATTTCAATTGAGATTTTTTTGAGCATTTTAAACTGGGTAAAATTTTGTATCAGAGGTTAGACAAAATAAAAATCCACTCAGTGTTGGGTGGTTGGTATTGTTGATGTGTTTATTGTTCTGTTCGGTGTAATGCGTTACGGTGTAAGGCCTGTTCGTGTCCTGTTCATGTGCTGAGATTATGCACAGTTTCTTCCCTCAGTGCTCATGGAAGCTGGCAGGCTCGTATCTGCTAAATTAGAGCTGGAAAGAGAGATAAGCCTCTCCAAAATGGAGAGAGAGAGAGAGAGAGAGAGAGAGAGAGATAGTCAGAGCTGGGCAGTGAATGAAAGATTAGGAACACCCGAAGCCTTTCATTTCTGCCTCTCTTCCACCAAAGTCCCTCTCTCCCACTCGCAATTTTGACGTTTGTGAGAAGTTCGACGGCTCCAGATTAGAGTCTTCTGGGGTTGCTCTTTATCTTTTTTTTGTTTTGTTTTGCTGAAGGGAGAGTCGGTGGTCCTAATAATCGCAGTTTGTTTTAATTACAGCCAAATGTCTAGCGCTGTAATTGAGGGACTTGCTTTGGCAGTGCTGGTGTGTGTTTTTTTTCCCCCCTGTTTAAAAAAAAAATAATATTTTATTAATTTTTATTAATTAATATTAATACTTTCTATTCCAAATTCATTCTATACAATCAGCAAGTGTTTACCTATTTGCTGTCTGGCTCTGCCTCTGCCTTTTTAGAGAAACCCTGTCTGCCTTTTCAGATTGATTTCTCACATCCCGTGATGCAAATGGTGCGTTTAATTCCAGATGAACGCTGCATGTTTATAATGCAGTTAATCTGAAAGACGTAGCTTATCATTTTTTAAAAAAACATTAGCGCGCTAATTACAATCGTTAACAATTGACAGATGCATGTTAGATAAAATGCTGTAAAGACAGCTGTACTTTATGAACACGTTACTCCCTGTAACTTGTCATATAACAATTTTAGGCACTTCAGTAGACTGCTTGTTAATATTCATGACAGGGCCACATTCACAGCAGCAACAGCTGGCAAGAGAAGCGAGTTCACCTGCAAACTTCCAAAAACACGATGCACATCGAGCAAGCCTTTTGGATTGACAGGAAGTTTGAGAGGATTTGATGGATTGAAGAGGTTTTATGCAATTGCAGTTCATGTTGTTAAACAAAGAGATATCAGCCATAACATTCAACGGCAGTTCTTGTGGGGTGTTCCCAGTATGCAGTGGGTAGAATCTACCAAAAGTGGTCCAAGGAAGGACAACTGGTGAACCGGCGACAGGGTCATGGGTGCCCAAGGCACATTGATGCTCATGTGGAGCGAAGGCTAGCCCGTCAGTGCACTTACCTGGGGAAGAGATGGCACCAGGATGCACTATGTGAAGAAGGCAAGCTGGCAGAGGCAGTGTGATGCTCTGGGGAATGTTCTGCTAATCCTAACCCTAAACCTAGAACCTTGGGTCCTGGGCATTCATGTGGATGTTACTCTGACACGTATCACTTACCTAAACATTGTTGCAGACCAAGTACACCCCTTCATGGCAATGGTATTCCCTAATGGCAGTGGATTCTTTCAGCAGGATAATGCTCCCTGTCACACTGCAAAAATTGTTCAGGAACGGTTTGAGGAACAGGACAAAGAGTTTAAGGTGTTGACTTGGCCTCCAGATTCCTCAGATCTTAATCCGATCGAGCGTCTGTAGGATGTGCCGGACAAGCAAGTTCGATTCATGGAGGCCCCACCGCACAACTTACACAATTTGCCAGATACCACAGCATACCTTCAGAGGTCTTGTGGAGTCCATGCCTCGATGGGTCAGAGCTGTTTTGATGGAACAAGGAACGGAGACCTACAATTATAATTATTATAACATTGAGGAATTGGAGAATAAAGTTAAGCAGTGCATCACAGACTAATCATATCAGATCTGGGTTTGCAGATCGACGCTGCTCGGATGTTCCAGTTTTTTCCCCCCAGTCTCTGCTGTGCCACATGGAGAAGAAACGTTGACGCATGCCATGTTTCTCAGAATAACTCTGACATGATGGGTTGGGCTCCGGCTTGATAGAAATGTGTTATTTTTGCTGAGGAGGAACAAAAAGCCCCAAGAAAGTTTTTTTTCCCTTTTTTTTCTTGTCTTTTTTTGCAAGATGCTGCTTTTAGAAAGTGCATGGCATGTTATTGGAAGAAACGCAAGCTCCTGAAATCTTCTCTCAATTTCCTCTAAGCACATTCGATTGAGGACATTTGCTCTCTTGTTGTGTAATGAAGGAGGCTGGATCTGTTTGGAGTTTTGCAAAACGGTCCACAAGCTAAAGAATTACAGTTCAGTACAGTCAAAAGTGTCATAACACTTGACATCATAATAACTCATATCAACTTCACATCCAATTTGATGAAAGCAGACTTTATGACAGCTGTGAAATTCGGCTATGGGAATTCATTTGTACTAAATGGTCATGTACATTTATGTCAGCCATCATGAAGGGCTTATATAGCCTCATGAACCCAGTGTGAACCATGTTTTAGTCCATAAACTCTTTTCCACATCTGCCAACATGCTCACTGCCCCCCGTCCCCCCTTCACCCCCGGTCCCCCTCCCCCCCCTTTTATTCAGGTCAGGACCCAAACTCCACTTCTCTTTTCCCTATCCTGTCTTTCTCAGATATTCCCATGATGCTTAGCTTGTCAGTGAAGCGCACAGTCCATCCTACAGTTCATAACCTGTGTGACACTGTGTCTAAAGGTCTGATTTCTCTCTCACTTAAAGCATCACAACATTGCAATCCCAGGTGAGTCCCGTCACACAAAAGCCTTCTGTGGAAGAAAGAAAAAAAATCCATTGTGAGATAGCAGACTGAGCCAGACACACGTCCGTGTGAATACACAATGAGCTTAAACATGTGGAGAACCTCTCAGAGAGAACATTTCTATAACGTTAGGGCACGGAGAGTATACTTCGAAAGCTGGTTAAGAGTCACTAACAGCTTGTTTATGTGGGAATCGATGGCAGTTTGTGCCAGAGCTGTCGACCAGCATCTGATAAATAAAAAAGCTAAAAAGCCGCAGATGCTCGCTGCTTCACTTCGGAGGAGTTAGCAAACCTTCTCGTCAAAAGTTTCTGCAAATTGGCCAGTTTATTCATCTTTCTGGTAACAAAAATATGGTATGAAGCCCATGTTCATAACTCATTATGACTGTGCTTATAATTATTCATAGGTTGGTAACAGTTCCTTACAAGCATTTTATTAACGTGTATAATACTTCATAAAGCTATACTAACATTCTATACAAGAAAAACCAGTAGCACTTTCCATAAAACCCATATTCATAACTCATTATAACGCATTATAACTATAACTCATTATATTCTATGTAAGTTGGTCAATGATTCTGTTTAAGCATTTTTTCTAAACGTTAATAATGCTTCATAAAGCTCTAATAACACAGTATATTGTATATAATTCTATAACATTTTCTATGAATATGCATGACTCATAATTGTGCTTATAAGTCATTGTAAGATTTCTTTCTAAGCTTTTAGAATGCTTCATAAAGCTCTAATAATCATACATCAATAAATCATTTTGTAACACTTTCTATGAAGCCCATGTGCATAACTCATTATAAATGTGTGTATAATTCTTTATAAGTTGGTAACAATTCCTTACAAGCATTTTATAAACTCTTATAATGCTTCATAAAGCACCAATAATGGGCTGTAAGCAATTCCCAGGTAACTTATAATGATGTTTTAACTGTTTTAAGTGTCGCTAGTCATTATTATGCCATGCGACATGCTGCACAGTTGTAATATTCATTAACGATTATACATTTTTGAAAATGCAACCAAATTATGCACAAGACATTATTACAGCTTTATGAAGCATTATTACACTTTATAAAAACAATTGCAAGGAATCATTACCAGCTTAAAAGGATTACAAGCACAGTTTTAATGATTAATGAACCTGCACTTTACCAATGATCAGTGTTAACAAATAATTCTTTCTCACATTTTTAGCTCTTTATGAAGCGTTATAAGCTTACAAGAAGTCAAGAAATGCAAGGATGAGAGAGATGAAGAAATGAACAGTGCTCCCTAAACGTTAAGCTGACATGAAAATCAATGAGAGAATGTTTTTCCCTCTGGTCTGTCGTGTGGAGACCGCCATAAATACTGCTCCAGGACATAAGAAAAAGCCTTAAATGTTAAACCACAATGACTTTTGACCTTATTGACGTGAATGTCAAAGATAAACGATCTCATAACACCACTGACAAACAGGGATCCGTGTGGGAAATCTTCCACTGGTGCTCTTTTATCCCCCATTAATTTTATATTAACGTTATGTAGCCTCAGTCATAACATAACACGGCCATCTCTTTTCCAGTTCAAGCATTGTGCTTTTTTTTATTCTTCCCCAGATACTGAGCAGACTTTAACAAGTGTTTACCATCCCTCGGAACAGTAACGCTTCTTTGTGCCACCCTCCCACAACACTTTTGCCCAACTTTAGCAGCTTTTAACGTTGTACAGTGCAGCACTGGTAACAAAGAGAGGCTTCCCCAGTCATTAATCATCGTGACAAGCCTTTTGTTGTCAGTTAGCAGCTGTGCGTAGAGGAACATTACTCTTCTATTCTGGCCCGCAGTGCCGAGGCGGCCCACGCCGTTCCCCCTTTTAATGAGGAATCGGAAACCGGAGCGTCCAACTCCTGCTCTCCTATCAACTGCTAATTGAACTCCCAGCTGTTAAGAAAATGGACCCTGTGTGTGTTTCTTTTTTTTCCCTCCCTGGTTTTGGCAGATGAGTTCATCTGGACCGAGCCCAGGAAATTCCTTGGTTATAGTTGTGGATTTAACAAGTTTTGAAATGATTCAGTCAGTCAAATTGTAAATACTTGAATCGAAACTCTGCATCATAAGGCTGGCATGATGGTGTCATAAGCTTGTCATACCAGCTGACATAATGCATGACAGTGCATGTCAGTCAAATGTCCTACTCTGAACTACAAAGGCAGTTGTTTTATTGTAAGTAATTGTAACAATACAAACTTATACAAATAAATAAATAAAAATCCATGTCATTTGTCTCAGTTGTTATGTCGCCCTATGAACACAGCTTTTAAGCTTTTCCCCCCTATTCAGGTCTTCTTATACACAATGACGCAACAGCATTTGTCAGATTTCCTAAATTCTTAAAGAGTTCTTTGGTTGCGCATTTTGGATAAACCCTTAAAGGTTCTACTTAGACCTGCACTAAACTACAAGGTCAGTTGCTATGACGTTCTAATATACTGTAAGGAAGTGTTATGAACAGTGAAAGCAGGTCTTATGTCAACATGACATCAAAATCAATGAAAGCAGTCTTTATGACAGCTGAAGCCTGCTGGAATTAACCTTGTTTGTGTATATTTATGTCAGTGGTCATAAAGGGCTTATGTAGCCTTATGAATACACGTTGCCTTCCTTTTACATTCTTTAAGAATCTTGGGGAAACCCTTAAAGGTTCTACTTGGACCTGCACTGAACTACAATATCAGTTATTATGAAGTTCTAATGTACTGTATGTAACATAAGCAAGTGCAACAACAAAGATGTAATAACCAGTGAAAAAACAGGTCTCATGTCAATTTTGAGTAATGTTTATGTAGATTTCAAGGGCCTTTTTATGTTTATGTAGCCTTATGAACCTTTTAAATAAAATATTACCTTCCTTTTAATCCAAATAAGTTTTGTTTTGGAAAAGAAAATAATTCCGTCAATTTGAAACACCGTATTACTTTGGAACCTATGCATAAGATTGGCATGATGCTGTCATAAACATGTCATAACAGCCACCATATTTTGTCATGACATAACGTGTCAGATGTCCTATACTTTTTCTTCAGTTTTCCATCTGGGCAAACGCTTAAAGGTTCTATACTTCACCCTTAAAAAAGAACTGAGATTTGTTAAATGTTCACTAGTTAGCATAAATGTTCTTTAGTTCTATGGATAGTTAAGGGTTCTTATCTCTGAACAAAAAAAATGGTCCTACGTGGAAAACATTCTAAAAATTGTAGGATTCTACACAGAACCCTCTAAAAACACGATCAAGATTGAGTTAAGGATTCATTGGATAAGCCTTAGTTTATTAAACATGTTTTACGTAGAACTCTGATAGGGAAACCCTTTGTGGTAGAGTTCTACATAGAACCTTTAAGGGTTTCTCCTGAGGGACAACTAAACATTCTTTAGGCTTCTAGATTTTAAGCATATTTTCTGAGAGTGTATACGGACATTCTGTATGTCATCTATGTTGTGACGCGTTATGACAGTTATGACATCTGTCTCTATCTAATTTGAATTAGATAACAAGCTGTTATGGCCAACGTTGAACTTATGATTGCTTATGAGATGTTTATGACACTCCTGTGGGTCTTATGATGGAGGGCTCAAGTGAAGTGTTACTAAGAATATGTAATTGCCTGTAAATTTTCCCACATTACTGCTGAACTTCTGCTGACAACTTTGTCGCATTTAAATGGGGGCAAACTACCTGGCTGTGAAAAATATGCTAAGCCCGAGGGCCTTGCTCCATGCACTAATGTGTGAACATGCAAATTAATGCATGTTTAAAAAAAAAAAAAAAAAACGTGCATAAAAATGCAAAACCGTCACTTAATATGCAAACGTATCTAGGTTTTGTTTTGTTGTTTGGTTTTGATTTTTTTGATTTTATTATTTTTTTGTTATTGCAGCTGCTGTTGTTTAGATTAGCACCCGTGTGGCATCAGGACTTAGCACGCTAACCGCCACAGGATTGCCAAGCTGCACACAATCTCTTTCTCTGCAGCATATTTGGGATGGAGAGGTTCCAGATGAACTCCATCTCACCCTGCCTCCCACAAACGGATGCTGGGGCTGCTAGCTCGCTTACAGGCTCTGCTCTCAAAGTGACAAAAACGGCTAGTGCACCGTGACAAGCTTTTTTGTCTTCTCTCCTGTCCTCCCACCTTTCAGTTCGCTTCTGCCTGTCTCGTTTGAGTGGGAGAGGGAAGCGAGGGAGGGATAAGAGAGTTGTAAGCTGAAAGATGGAGAAGAAGAGCGAGAGACCGAGAATGAAGATGAGAGAGAGAGAGAGAGAGAGAGAGAGAGAGAGAGAGAGAGAGAGAGAGAATGAGTCCGGCTTTCTCTGTCAGCAGAAATCCCTCTCTAATGAAGTTCTTTTTAAACATAAACATTGAAAATCTACTTCCTATACAGTTTTGTTGGATTTTGTGACCTATGAAACTTGCACACAATTAAAATTGTATACAATTATGACATAATTATGTGGCTGAACTTAATTATGAACTAAACACATTAGGGATTATGTAAATTAGTTATGGGAAATTATGGTTCTTCTCAGTGAATCAGGGCAATCGGCTCAAAGATTCGACTCATTTGGCTCCCAAATGACTCCTTGCTTTTTGTATTTTTTCCCACAAAGCTGCCAAAATCTTTGTCTATCTATCTATCTATCTATCTATCTATCTGTTCACTACAACTATACTCTACATTTTGATTATCAAAATAAAATTATTCATCCATCCATCCATCTTCTATACTGTTTATCCTTCCTTCAGGGTCACGGGGAAACCTGGAGTCTATCCCAGGGAGCATCGGGCACAAGGTGGGGTACACCCTAGACAGGGTGCCAATCCATCGCAGGAAAATAAAATTATATTTTACTTTATCTACCATTATTTACCATGTTACTACATTTTTGGTGACAATAAAAATTCTCACATTATTATAATATCTAATATTATCATGCTGCCACAATCACACAAACGCACATTTCATCATTCTCATTAGAACAGCTTTCGAAAATCATTATTCTAAGCCAAGCGAATCAAATGTAGATTCGATTCACTGAACGCATTTTAGCACAATTGCACTGTACGCGATCAAAAGCATGAAAGAATCAAACACTGACAAATCTTCACTGCTAGACATAGAATGCTGCCAATTATTCAACGAAAAACGAATGATTACGACTTATCATATATGTGGATCGACTCCCAGAAGAGCCAGTTCAAAGAGTTGACTCATTTGTGAACGAATCACTAATGTAAATGTGACATGGTTTGAGCATGATTATCTCGAACATATACATAAACAAAGTGTTTGCTGGATCAGTAAATGCATTAATTACAATAAAATCATGCTAAATTTAATCCAAACAAAATTTGTCAAAATTATTGGCACCCTTCTTGTAAATGAGCCAAACTGATAGAATAGAATAAACAAGCAGGAAGAGACCTTTACTTCTAAAAGAAAAAAATTCTTGTAATAGCTCAAAACATCTTTTTTTTTTAAAGTTCTACTTAAATTATAGCAATTCAAGTCATTAACAAAAAGTCACTAATAATAATAATAATATTTACATTGTGCCTTTATATCATTCAAAGTCGCTGTACGAAAATAAATCCATATAATAACAACAAAAATCACATAATCAATTTTATGAAATCCAAGACGGAGTCTTCTCAAAAGCAAGCTTTTATAAAGTAATTGCCCCCTGTTCCACCTCCCTAATGGAGCAATCCTGTTCCCTAAATAGAAACAGAGAAGCTAATTACCCCCTTCTTTCAGACACAAAAGCAACAGCACACCTTAATTGCAGCGACCCGTTACTGAACAGTTCACTGGTTTAAGATCCTCTCACGATCCTCGGAGCTCTGTGATCAATACTGAGGCGAATGTGTCAACCTCCATGGTGCGGCCTTAACGCCGTGAGCACGAGGCGTGTGCTAAATAATAATTTTCGTTCCATTTGCAAAGCTTTTATTCTGGTGAGCTCTGTTTCAAACAGACAAGAGGGAAGCCCTGTTTGAAACACAAAACCATTTTTTGGGTGAATCTGTTCCAAAATGCCTCACCCTAGGAGCAATTGGGGGGGGGGGTGTTAGGGGGGGAACTAAAAGTAGATTAAAAAGTGGCGGTCAGGAGTCCTGCATCGATGAGCACGAAATTATAAAACCTCAATGTCATTTCAAGATAATTAATCATAATTAGGTGCTCTTTTAGTGATCATACATCATGGGAAAACATCATCTTCCTGCCAGTGATAAAGCGATAATTATCCCCCTAATTACCTTCTACTTACTGCAAGCATAAAAATGAGGAATATTAGAGACTTGTTCTGACAAGGAGCTTCTGTCGTGGACCAAGTTGCTAATTCCAGGGTATTTCTGAGAGCCACTGCTTTAATAGCATTTGGATCTAGTCAATAAATCTGTGCAGAGAAGAAGTATCATTAGATAGCAGAATACACACCTTCAATGGAGCCCAAAGCTAATTTGCAAAGGCAGTAGATGGCACTTGTCAGAAAATTTAAGGCACTTTTCATGCAAGGCATACGCCTGTGAATCAGAAATGAGCCTTGCTATTGAGAACATCGTCGAACCGTTTATAAAGCAATCTATGCAGCAGCAGCTCGTGGCTATAGATTTCAGCGAGGCAGGACGACATTAATAACGAAACTAAATGAAGTCGAGACGCTAACACACTTGACTCGTGCTTCTATCTAGGTGAATTGTTGGTGTAACCCTGTAATAGGCAATTCCTTTAATTGAACAAGCTAAACATGTCTGACGTTAAACTGCCACCTCACTTTTCAGTTTGCCTTATTTGTAAAGAAATTTAAAATGCTATAATTAAAAATTTAATAAAATAATCGCACCCCTAAGACATTCCTTTTGCTATTTAAGTGGCTAGCTAGAAAAAGAAACAGTAATCACATACTTTCTAATCAGGGCAAGGACTGAAAACTGTGGACAAAAAAACAAACGCTAGCAATGTTAATTTTCAAAAAAATCTATGTACGTGCGAAAGTTCTTGATAGTATTTTCTATGTGACGGACTTGACTGGACACTTCACACTAAAATGCACAAGAGACCACTGGATTGATTTTTTAGTAGAGAAGAGCACTTTAAAGGTGTAATTAAAAATGTACAAAAGCAGAAAAGTATTCAGTTCCAATAATACTCACGTATAAATACCCCCAAAATAACACTTAAGTATAGAAAGACAGTTTAGTCGCAAGTATTTTCCACCCTGCTTATGTTTAAAGCGAACTACATCACAGCCCTTAAGCCTGTTAGAACGCCGTTCCAGGTCTGTTGCGCAGTATGGAAATGTTAAATGACCGGTAGTTTGAGAAGATAACAGAGTAATTGTGGTTAAATTACGATGTGACGTTTTATCTCAATTGATGTTGCTCTGGAGACAGATTTAAAGGTAGTTAAATAAGACAATTGCCAAAAAATGGACCAAAAATTTTTCTAAAAGGACGGCAGAAGCTTGGAGATTTGCTGCACCTTTGCTCCAGACATGTCCAAGAAACGTTAATTATGCACATGTTGTTGACTTTTATAACTCTTAATAACCTTTTGTACCTTAGAGAACACTTGCACAGGGTTCTACAGGCATTTAAAGTGAGAGAAGGATCAACAGAGGGGAAAAGGACAGTCTATAAATGATGAGGATATGGAGGAACGTATTTGGAGTGAAAACCAGAACCTACAAATATCGTGTACGATATCTGAGTTTTTTGTTGTATTGCTGCAAAGCTGCCGAATGTTTCCTATCTGTCTATCAGTTAAAACATGAAATAAAATCCTGCTCTTTATTATACTTTGTTGTGTTTGTTGTAAAAATCTGTTCAAATCAATAAATTGGGCTACATATTTGATTGAGTTGACAAAAACAGTAAAACTGATGTGTTATTATCACGCTGCATCAGTCATTCTCGATATGTCTCAATTGTTATTCTCGGCCAAACGAATCAGATCGATTACATTCACTGAACGAATTTTGCAGACGTTTGCACTCAGAAAATCAAACCCTGATCATTTTCACTACTAAACACAGAACACGGCCATGGTTATAGCAAAATAAAACAAAATAAAAACAAAACAAAAAACAATACTACAATTCTTTGTGTTTGTGAGTCAGCTCACAAAAGAGTGAGTTCAAAGAGTCGACTCATTTGTGAACAATTCAACACTAATATAAGTGTCTTGGTTAGTTGCATTTCTGATTTCTGGTAAATCTGCTGAATCACATTTTCTTTTACATTGTGTGGACGGTCGGGTGTGTGTGTGTGTGTGTGTGTGTGTCGCTTACCTGAGGAAGAGATGGGACCAGGATGCACTATGAGAGGAAGGAAAGCTGGTGGAGGAAGTGTGATGCTCTGGGCAATGTTCTGCTGGGAAGCCTTGGGTCCTGGCATTCATGTGGATGTTATTTTGACATGTACCACTTACCTAAACTTTGTTGCAGACCGAGTACACACCTTCACGGTAATGGTGTTCCCTAATGGCAGTGGACTCTTTCTGCAGGATAATGCTCCCTGCCACACTGCACACATTGTTCCGGAACGGTTTGAGGAACATGACAAAGGGCTCAGGGTGTTGACTTGACCTTCACATATATATCAAGAATACATGTATCCTTCACTGAAAGTGAATTTTAGTATATAATTAATCTACTAAAATGTTCTTATGTCATCGTGTTATGTTTAGTGTCTCCTTATAAGTCTTCTTTTCATCGAGCGCTAATTTTAGATTGCTGACTCAACGCTAGCGCTGATTGTGTATCTCCGTCATGGTATTGCAGAGCTGCAGGGCTTCCCAACATGATTAACTCCAAATCGACACTCAATCCAGCTGTGAAACCTGATTCATGTTTAAATCAGCAAACAAGGTTTCAAAAGCTCTTCCTCCTCACGTTACTGAGCGCAGAGGAAACTGAACACTTTACTGAGCGCAGAGGAACCTGAAGAGGTTACTGAGTGCAGACGGACCTGAACACATTACTGAGCTCAGAGGAACCTGAACACGTTACTGAGCGCAGAGGAAACTGAACACGTTACTGAGCGCAGAGGAACCTGAACACGTTACTGAGCGCAGACAGACCTGAACGCGTTACTGAGCGCAGAGGAGCCTGAGCACGTTACTGAGCGCAGAGGAACCTGAACACGTTACTGAGCGCAGAGGTTCAGAGTTCAGACTCATCCTCATACTCATTCACTACACTCTATATTACACTTCCATTCCTTTCCTTTTTTCTTTTTTATATTCTTTAAATCACTTTCTTTCTCTCTTTCTTTCTGTCTTTTTTCTTTCTATCTTTCTATCTATCTTTTTTTATGTTTTGTCTTTTATTTATTTCCTTCTTTCTTTCCTTCTTTCTTCCTTCCTTTCTTTCTTTCATCTTAATCATAATTTAAACATAGTTAAAAAAAATAAGATTTTTCTTAAAGCGAGAAACTGAGTCGCGCACAACAAGTTTCATGTTGAAAAACTAGAAACAGAAAGGCGGAGGCTCCAAATAAACAAAATATTCCACTAAACGAGCCCGTCACGGTCTGCCTATATATAGCCGGCACCTGATGTCCGAGTCTTCCAGAGTGACCCCTGCCATCTGCCATCACACGGTGCGCAAAATGCCAAAGCGGGCAGGTAATTCAAGGTTAGTGCACGCCAACTGCTCCTGCTCACCTCCTATCGGGCACAGATGCAGGTCCTGGCTGGGCGCTCCCTACACACCAGTGCTGCTCCTCTCCATTACCCTCCCCAATGGCTGACACACTTTCTGCTCACAACCAACATACTGCATGACATCATTTTAAGAAGTCAGTCAAAAAAAAAAACACGTAAAGTTATTACTATAAAAATAATTCAGTTGGTGTGTGATGGCAGAAGAAGTTCAATTCCTTGGGGCTTCGCATCAATGCTGGTAAATGACTGAAGAGCCGTTCTGCTTTGTCACAGCCTACTGGGATTTGTCTCTCTGTGATCTCTTTACTTGGTAACACGACAGTGTTCATAGGCCTACATTAAGCCTACATAAACCCTTCTGATGACACTTTCCATGAAGGCCATAAAAAGTGATTGTCATGGTCCATATATATACATATATATTAGAATGTGTGTGTGTGTGTGTGTGTGTGTGTGTATACATTATTATATAACCTGACATAAACTACAATGGCGACTGGACTGTATACGACACAATTATGTCATAGTTATGCCGGATATTATAAAAATGAGATCTTCTTCATTGTAATAAGGAGGGGTTTGTATAATATTGCCTACAAGAGGTTTGTCCAAGAACTCACTTGTCTCATCAGGGATTTTTTTTATTATTGTTGTTACGTTCTGACACTGAAACAGAAGGCAGGTGTTTTCACTCGATGCAGAAACAAGCCCAAGTCGAAATGGTAATAAGGCGGCATTGTTTTCCTGCTTGTGTTTTTCTGCATATGTTTAATGAAAGTGGAACAGCTAAGCGGCTCAGACGGAGGACTCCAGAGGATTAGGAGCTAAAGAAGTCTCTCGAACACACACACACACACACACACACACACACACACACACACACACACACACATACTTGGACAAGGCAGATATTGGAAGATGAAGGCAACAAAACAGCCAGTTTCCATGCAGTGTTATAAAGGCTAAAGGAAGGATGACGCAAAGTGTATTTTAAAGTTAAATCAATGTTGATAGACTGATCAGAAGATGTGCCAATGAGACATAACAAGACCTAGACATAACCTAGAGTGTCTGCCATGACATGTCCTTGTAGACATTCACAAAGAAACAAAAACTTTTTTTCTTTTATAAATATGAAGGCCATTCTTATGATGGGCTATGAACACCTTCATATCATGTTATAATGTGTTATAATGCATTAATAAGGCATTAAAGACATTGTTATAATCATTAATGAAAATGTATTACACTCTATAGTGATCTTTAAGTACGAATTGACAGTGTAAAGCACAATGCATTATACCGTAAGTAGTGTTCATTAGTCATTATAACGTGACTACGAAAGGAACCACGCTTGTCTTTATAGAGCGCATCATGAAACTGTCCTGATTTCTGTTTTAAGCGTACTATAAAACTTTAGAATTTTTTTTTTCCGTAAACATAGAATTTTTCTGTATTTTTGGGTTTGATTAAATTGTGACATACAAAACATTGGAAATGCTGTGGATTTACTCATTGACTAAAATGATTATCTTTAAGTCATAATACTTTACATATTTCAATAATCTATACCTAAAAATTTAATTGAAATAAATTCAAATTACTTCAGAAATAATCTGGGCAGGTGTAAACATACTGAATTCAATACAACAAAGTGGCTCTGGGTGATTATAATGTGTTATAAATAAATGCTACGTTTAATGAATTCTATTAACACTTTATAACTGCATAATAAATAAAGCTATAAAACATAATGCCTTTTCATAACAAATTATACCAATGTCTATAAAGTCTTGGGAATGCATTGTAGTATATTATGAATGTTTTCATAAGTCATTATACATTAAAAGTGTAACAATCAGACGATTTGGATCGATGCATCGAATATGCATTATATCCACTGCCAGGAAGAAATGGTAATACTTACGGCTATGTAATGACACTGTAATAACAGTATTATGTATGTACGGTGTAATAAAACCAATATCTTATGTCGACAAAACTCTGTCATGTGACTTATGATCTGTGTCAACTTGATATTAAAATTGTGCAAAAACTGACCTATAAACACATACATAATATATTTCAGTGCATTCATAAGGCATTATAGACATTGTGATAATTATTTATGAGCAACTGGTTGAAAAAAGCCATATTTTTTAAACTGATGTGTAAATAATTTAAGATGATTTACCTGTAAGTCTGATACTTTTGCACTTCCCAACGTCAACATTTGCGAATTAACGATAAGCCTACTTCAGATTCAGAACTTTCAGAAAGTTAGCTACATATCCGTGACATTATACGAAATGATATTTAGTACTTATTTCCTTTTTCATTTGTAATTTTTTCCTTAAATTAGCAGCTTTACCTGACGCTGGTGACTCCTTCCCTAACTGTTCAATTAACGTCTCCTTACGTATAATTGAAGTGTTACCATAGCAATGAAAACATGTTAGAGTTATAAAATGATAATAGATAAATAAAAGCTTTGCAGCTGGACCAATCAGAATCGAGCAACCAGCAGCGCTGTGTTATAAACATGCTATAATGCTGGTTTCTGTATCCTAACACTTTGGTATTTGCAGCTAAATGTCATGTCATATCTGCACTGCTGAAAATGAAATCTGCTACAAAGTGAAACCGTGAACAGGTTTTAAACATGAAATCCAAGTTTGCACAACATAATCAGACGTGAGTGAGAGATTGGGATTCAGATGTTTTGGCACTCGGCGGCTCGGAGCCTGTCAGCATGTCTGAATCCGGGTTCTGGGCTCTGAGGGAAAGAGAGGTAGCGATTGTGGGCCTGCACAAACTCTCCCCTGTGTTCTGAGTACACGGCATTGGCAGGCATGCAGCGGCCCTCTCAGTTCGCTCTCTTCCTCTCTATCCCTCCATCTCTCTATTCCTTACATTCTCTCCGTCCTCTACAGCAGCTGCAGGAGAAGCGATAAACCATACACAAGAGGAGAGGACTTAGGGTTTATTACAAAATACCATAATATGTATTTCATGTAATTATGGGATGCATCGTGTAATTGTATCTGATTGTATTCGATTATTCATTTTGTATCTCATTTTACTCAAGTAATGTATCATCATTTTTGGCAATACATACTTTTCTATAATTTTCATACAATTTATTTTATGTTATTTTTAAGAGCGTGTGTTAATTCTCATAAGGAATAGACCGTACATAAATAGAGGTCCTTTTTTAAAGAAATATTCAGCCATCATGTCAATATATTTTCTGATTTCTCAAAACTTAAAAAAAATATATATATTTGTGAAAAAATTCCTAAAAGCAAACAAACAAAAAAGCCTCTAAACATGATGCAGTGTGCAAATAATAACAACATAATGTGTTGTTATTATTATAATGTGTGTTATTTTAATGATTTTTAATGTTGCTGCACTTTCATAAATAATTCTAGCAATCTGTGTAGTAGTAATAATAATAATAATAATAATAATAATAATAATAATAATAATAATTCTTCCACTGTATTAATAAAGAATTACAATCATCATAACAATGTGTATAATGCTTTAAATGTATGCATAACTCTTTATACATTTGGCCTTTACAGAAAGTGCTTTCAAATCTTCCTCTATATAATGAAAAGTTAAATGTACCTAAAATTATGCATCACACTCTCCCAGACATTTGCATTCATGCTGCTTCATCCTCACCTCGAAACAGAAAACACTCTTGTACTACGCATATTAATATCAATTCACGCATATAAACATACCAGGGGGTGTTTTGTATTGCATATTCCAAACACTGAGCTCTGACTGGCTGCCGAATAGTGACAGACAGCTCTGAACACGCCCCCCCCCCCGAGCCGAGCCGAGCCTGCCGGCACTTTGCGTGTGCCCGAGTGCAGGCAGGCGGTTTTTAAGTCAGCTGAATGCACTCAGAGTTCCTGCTCTGAGCCTCGAGCTCCGCTTCCCTGTTGAGAGAGAGAGAGAGTGAGAGAGAGAGTGAGAGAGAGACAGAGTGAAAGAGAGAGAGAGAGAGAGAGAGAGAGAGAGAGAGTGAGAGTGAGCACTTCTCCTCGCGCTCCTCACATTTGCACGATGGCATCAGATCCAGGGCTGCTGCCTCTCCTTCTGTGGATTATATCTTTGCAGGTGCTGGGATCCAAAAGCACGACCAATAATGAAGGTACGTGTTCGTGCATCATGGTGTGAAATGTGTGTATTTTTGTGGTTTGTAGTCTTATAGCTCATACCTATTGCCGCTTTGAACTCATTTATGTAATGCACTGTGTGGACTGTGGACAGTGACAAAACTCACTACTGTGTATAGTGTGTGTGTGTATGTGTGTGTGTGTGTGTGTGTGTAAAAGTTTTCCTGGAGCTGTGTGTGAACTCAACAGAGCGTCTCAGTTCAGCCTTCAGCAGCTAGAGATGTTTTATTTGGTGTATTTGTTGATTCGTTCCAGTTCACACGACTTATGTTGTATGAAATGATGCGAAGGTTGAAGACAGGGCTGGATGGAGTTTGTTTCTATCACAGCATTGTTCTTAGAAACGAATGGAATCCGTCCACTTTGTAAGAACCACTCAATTTTTTTTGTTTATTATTGCTAATCAAAATTTTGTCATTACTTAAGTCCAAATCCAAGCCGTGGGTCCTGTGCGTGTCGATTTCTATTGATTGCTGGATGGAAACGTTATTATGGCGTTCAGCCTCAAATGGCATTTTTATTCATCGTTTCAATCCTTTAAACTCCGCTAACTAGTGGTTGTTTGAATGTTTGTTTGTTTGGAATTGAGTTTTTCTTGGAAATGGTGCTATATAAATGAACCATTATTATTATTATTATTATTATTATTATTATTATTATTATTGTTAAAGCACCCAATAAGAGGTCCAATATGGTACAACATGGACTTGCATATTCAAAAGTACAGGTTTACCGATTTGTTGGCCGCGTTCACTCAAATTCATGCAAATTTCTTACAAGATCAAGCTGACAGGGTTAGAGTTAGGGTTAGGTTAACTCTGTAAAATTAACTCTGTCAGTGTCCGATCGGACACGAATAAATGCTGCAGGTCTTAATTCACCACTTTGGATTTTACAGTGTAGAAAATAATCAATAACGATTGTGATGGCGCGATGAGAAGGCGTTACTGTTTCCCACCCTGAACTTTCTTACTTTCCTAAAACGGAAGTTTATTATCTCATCTCATCATAATCGTTTATTAAAGAACGACACCTCGTATATATTTTTTATCCATTTCTCATTACAGTCTAGAATGTCTACATGAAGCATGTTATACACATTAGAGCAGCTAGGAACAGTTGTTCTCTTTACTGACGTCAGTTTTTTTCCCTCTCTTTTAACATTAATAAGACTAAAAAACTCAGCTTAGTCATGTTACTAAGAATTTTACAGTGTTGGATAACGGCTTTATCGCTGGCTAGTACAAAAACCCCTGACACTGGAGACTCCTTCCATGAAGGTTGAGATAAACATCTTGCCACAGAAAACGTCATCATATCAACGACTATGCACGTTTTTAATATACGGAACATCCATCAGTCGGGCAGTTAAAAACAAGGCATTATTGCAGAAACTGTAGTATATTAGAATGAGGGCGTTCTAGCATATATGAACCTGTGTTAATGTAAACCTGTGATCTTCTGACCAATTGGAATCGAGAATTCAACAATAAGTCTGGAGTGTATGGGTATAAATGATACATTCCTCGGGGTTTGGTCACGGACCTAATCTTGTTGACATGTGATGCCAATTCATTGGGTGAAATCCAGAGTCTCCAGTGTGTTAGTGTGCTTCCCCTCTGCTCGAGTATGAGCGCTTTGCGTGTCAGAAAGCCTCGGCTCTCGTCACGTAACCTTCCGCTGGGCCACACTAAGTGATCTTACACATCGCGTGCCTGTTTGCCCACACTGGCTGCTGTCGTGTTCAGCTCAGTGCAGCGTGATGAGGAGACAGAGATAGATCGAGAGAGAGAGAGAGAGAGAGATAGAGAGCAGGAAAGTGGAGACAAAATGAGGTCAACCGTCTTTCGATTTCAGCCTTCAGCTGAAGCTCGGACACTTCTAAAAGTCAGGCGAAATAAGTTAGTTACGACGACAATGGCAAGTGTAAAAAAAAAAAAAGAAACGCTTTTGGAAACCGTAAACATAATAACTCATGCTTGTTTCATCCCAAGCTCTGACGCATCGTATTCTGGCCCCACGTTTCGCAGCATCGCCGTATTAAACCACACAAAAGCGCCTTTGAAAGAACGTTTTCTTGCGCAATTTCACGGCATTTTCGACTTCATCACCCGCCAAATCGATTCGATAATTAAAAAAACGATTTGGTTCAGAGTTCCTGGATAACAGAACGGCATTTCCACCATGTGTGTGTGATTGTTATGACGAAGAGTGCGACTCATCATCTGTGAGCTGTTATAACAGAATCTAGAGGAAAGGGACATAAAATGAGCAGTGAGATGAAAAGAACGAGCAGAATGGAAAACGTACAGAAGAAGCGAATTGAGAAGTGATTATTACCAAACAGCGCTGACCCACTTTCAGACGTCTCAACAAAAGACTCAAAGACAACTGAGAAGAAAACTAGCGAGATATAAAGAATATTTGATAAAGGCCTTGCGGCTGTGGGTTTTTTTTTTTTTTGATGTCTCACTTGGAGGATGTGGAAAATATTTTGCGAGTTCACAAGTTCACAACCGAGACGCTTTCCTTTTTCTTTTTTTCCACCTCGAGTACTCATGAATTAATGATTAAAGCGCCTCAATTAATTGACCCAATAACGTGATACGAAGATAGCTCGTCCTTCTTCTTTTTTTTTTAAACATTCTTGATGTCTGTTTTTTGTTCACACTGAGATTTGTTTGCTTGAGGGTTGACATTATGATGACATTATATCAAACCCATGCGTGTTTGATGCATATTTTTTTTATATATATGGCCCACAGTTGTGCCCAAAAGTTTGCATACCCCTTGCAGAATCTGGTAAATCTTAATACTGTTAACAAAATAAGATAAAATCCAATGTTGTTTTTTTATTTAGTCTTGTCCTGAATAAGCTATTTCACATAACAGATGTTTACATATAGTGAACAAGAGAAGATGATAGCTGAATTTATAGCTAAAAGTTTACATACGCTTGATTATTAATACTGTGTGTCGTTACCTGGATGGTCCATGACATGATGTGTTTATGTTTTGTGATAGTTGTTCACGAGCCCTTGTTTGTCCTGAGCAGTTAAACTGCCGACTGTTCTTCAGAATAAATCCTCCAGGTCCTGCACATTCTTTACTTTTCCAGCATCTTCTGTATATTTGAGTCCTTTTCACACTGAGGACGACTGAAGGACTTGTACACAACTATTACAAAAGGTGCAAACATTCACTGATGCTCAAGAAGGCAACATGATACATTAAGAGCCAGGGGGTGTAAACTTTTGAACAGGATGATCAGTGTAAATTGTTATTATTTTGTTTAAAAATCATTTTTTTTTTCATTTAGTACTGCCCTTCAGACGCTAAATGAGATTTTAAAATGTCTCCCAGAAGACCAAATACTAACAATTTAATACCTCAACATTTCAACAAAATATGGAGAAAAAAAAAATAGAGTTCAGTTATCAAAACATGGAAATGGCCGATCTGTGAAGCCATGTGTGCGACGCTCGCTGACATTTTATATTCTTATGCGGTCCTGCATTAAAAAGAAAAACTGGAATAAGGACATTTAACCTGCAGTTCTAATACTCTAAGACATTTTTTTTTCCTTTCAGAGACTGAAACTTCATTTCCATACTTATTGCATGCTAATAGTTACAAATAGCACTGAGATATTAAAAATGCTTCCAACAGTCTGGGTTTCATGAAGCTTATAAACAGCAAACATCATGAAGTAATGAAGGTTAGAGAATCTGGATGGAGCTAAATATCAGAGCTAAATGAATGCACTAAGGGCTAAGCGTACAGAGATGAGGGATAAGTTTCACAAAAAGCTCAAAAATTACCCGTAAATGGTAGAACGAGCATCAGATTGAACTCTCTCTCTCTCTCTCTCTCTCTCTCTCTCTCAGTCGCTGTCTCTCCCAGCCGAGAGCCTTAACTTTACAACGAATTCATTTGAATTCATTTAAAGGTTAAAACAAAAGACAGAACCTTCTTTTTTTCAAACTTTTTGACATTTTAATCCTTTTTTATTTCGTATTATTAAAAGTAAAAATGCGATTACAAGCTCTTTGAGGAAGAACGTTCGGATGGTGCTGCGCTGTTCTCCACTGCATGGATTAATCTCACGGCTGTGAGTTCACACATTCTGATAGAATTCAATGGCCGTGTCTCTAACCTCATAATACACACCACGTACTATGCCTAAATAGTAGTGACACCAATGGTGGAGTCACGTACTATTTAGTACAGTAGTATGTGTGACTTGTGTGTGTTAAGAAACTTTTAAAAGAGTAAAACTTTTATTAATAACCCGACCTACAACATGTTCTACATGCATTTTTGTATAATCTGCTTATTCTGTTAGCAAAACCACTGACTTCTCAAATCATTCACAGTTTTTCTCCCTGACCTTTTTTTTTTGACTGATTGTTTAATAATAATAAAAAAAAATCATACGGACTTGAGCTTTAACAATAACTGTCTTATTAGACCCATCATGCAGACTAAAATAATAGTTCCAGACAGCTATAGACTGGAATAGACTATATAGACACTTACAGGTTATAATAAACTGTTACAAAGTGTTATAGACCGTTACAGGCAGTCATGGACTGTTACAGACTGTTATAGACAAGCTATAGAATGTTGCAGAAATTTATAGACTGTTATATATGGTTACAAACTGTTGTGGACTGTTATAGACAGTTACTGATTGTTACAGACATTTACAGGCTGTAATAAACTGTTACAAAGTAGTATACACTGTTACAGGCGGTCATGAACTGTTATAGACTGTTATAGACACGCTATAGAATGTTGTAGACATTTACAGACTGTTATAAATTGTTACAAATGGTTGCAGACTGTTATAGACATTTACAGACTGTAATAAACTGTTACAAAGTGTTATAGACTGTTACAGGCAGTCATAGACTGTTATAAACTGTTATAGACATCTATCGAATGTTGTACACACTTACATACTGTTATAGATTGTTACAAACTATTGTAGACTGTTATAGACAGTTCCTGACTGTTATAGACATTTACAGACTGTAATAAGCTGTTACAAAGTGGTACAGACTGTTACAGACAGTCATGAACTGTTATAGACTGTTATAGACAAGCTATAGAATTTTGTAGACATTTACGGACTGTTATAAATTGTTACAAATGGTTGCAGACTGTTATAGACAGTTATAGATTGTTATAGAGTTTTATCTACACTCCACAGACAGTTATGGACTGTTACAGACTGTTATAGACTGTTATGGATAGTTTCAGAAAGGTAATGAATGTTACAGACAGTTAGACACTGTTACAGACTTTTACAGACTGTTATAGAGTGTTACAGAATTTTACTGAAGGATATAGACAGTTAAAGACGTATAAAAAGTTATAGAATGTTATAGACTGTTATAAACCACCGCATGCTGCCAATGATTTTTTCTCCCCATGACAATCAAATTTCTCCTCGGCCAAGCAACCAGGGAACACACACATTGCTGCTTGCGGTGCATGACATTGTTTAAAATCATATCTTCACACATGGTGATATTTTTGTAGTTCACGTTTAAAAACAAGAAAAAAGAAAGAGAAAACTCACTTAAAGAGTGACAGAAAAAATACTATCCCACAGCAAGTCCTTATCTTCCCCCTGAGAGAAACAATAATTCTACAGCAGGAGTGTAAAATCCTCGCTCTTTTTCTCTCCTTGTATGAGACGGACAGCGTTGCTGTGTAATTGGAAAGCCAAATATCCCCGGATTCAACATCAGTTTCCTGGCTTTAGGTCACTCACTTAGGCTTTCTCCTCATACCCTTTATATTCCTGCTTTATAATGGTTGTATTCATCTTCTGAACCATTCTTACATTTGTATATTCTTTTAAACCTTCCTTTTACACTGTACCCTAATTATAAACTGATAACCCCCTTTATTCCCTCTGTATTCCCATTATAGCAGTTATAACCTCTTTATGCACTCTTATACACCTTTGTTTTGTATTTTTTTTTTTTTTTTTACCCTTTTCACACACCGCACAACCTGCTTTTAAACATTACTTATAAATTTGGTTCTCTTTACAGCCTTTATATTCTTCTTTATACCTTGTCTTCATATTATAACCTTCTAAACATCCTTCTTATTCCATTTATAACCTGTAATACCATGCTTATATGCTTGAAATAATTCTTATATTATTTACCCCATCTATTTCCCCAATTATACACCTGTACAGTACTTTACAGCCTATTTGTCTCATTTTTACCCTAATTATACCCTTTTTGACCTCTTGTAATTTTTTAATGCTCCCATTACAGCAGTTATACCCTCTTTATAAACTCATTTACATCCTTGTTATGTATTTTTGGCCTTTTTGTACACCTTATACTCTACTTTTTAACCATTCTAATCCCTTTTCTATCCTGATTATAGCCTTTATTCTTCTTTATCCTTCTGTATACACATTACAACCTCATAAACATGTGTGTTATTTGATTCATAACCTGTTATACCATGTTTAAATCCTTTAAATTTGCCTTATACTGTATACACCCTACTTTATACCCTTCTCCTATGTTTATTCTCTCCTTAAACAATTATATGCATGTTTGTAGTCTACCTTTGTACACAAATTATACAGTTTGTAACTTCTTTAATCCGTTATATTATTGATTCCCACTCTGTACCCTCCAAATGCACCCTTTAATTCCCCTCTAGATCATCTTTATATCCTTATCCTTGTACAATTTCCCCTCAGTACTCCTTTTCCTTGTACCTATTTTATGGAGAATCAACAGTCCAGCTCTAAAAACATGTAGATACAATTACACAAATGCTAAAGCAGCACATAATACGTTCGCAGCACTGATAATCATGTTGTCTTTCCCCTGTAGAGAGCACAGGGAGAGTTTAACACTCTCAAAAAGCACTCCATCTGCAGCGAAGTTGTTATTGATCATTATCTGCCAAATAACTTGGCAAGTGACGATTAGCTAATATCATTAAAAGGGAGTGAGGAGGTGGCCTGCCAAGGTGAGGGGATAACGATGAACAGGCAGCGCCGTGGGAACAAGCTGGAAACACACACTCTAATGCTGTAATGATAATATCAGTGCACACGAGCTCATCATGGGCTTAGCACTGGCCACTTGGAATTAGCAGAAACTGGCCATTTAAAGGAATATACTGTCTTTAAATATACATGTGGATGTTCAACTGAATTTAATGTTTTTTATCATCTGTCGTCACATTATAGCACCCACAAGGCACTATAATGCATTATGAATATTTTATTAGGAATTTATGTCAGTAAGATGTAATAGTCTATTATGAAATGCATTATAAGTTGTGCTTATAACACGTTATGCACTACAGTATTTCTATGGAATTGGCGTTATAGTGTGTTATGAACACTACTTATAATGCATCATGTAACCAATTCACTATGCATAATAAAGATGACATGACATTAATAAGTTCACAGTTCATAATAAATATGCCCTTTATAGAATATCTTACCATCCTGAAATTAAATAACTATACTATTACTATATGTAATTATAAAGTTAAAATTATAAAAGTGTTTTTATAATGAATGATGAACACGTGAATTCATGTCATGTTATAGCGAATTCATAAGGCATTATACACGCCATTATAATTATTTATAACAATACATTACACATTATAGCTATGTTTATGATGCATTATGAATTGTTAATTATGAATTTATGACAGTTTGACATTTAACATTTAATTATGAAATGCATTATAAGTAGTACTTATTATAGATATTATACACATTATAATTCTAATACCAACGATTTTTAATGTTGAATATTTTTTAAACCTACTAACTTTTGTAAAATTAGTGCTCTGTATTTGCATATCGTGAAATAAAACACTGTAAACGCTGTTTTATTTAATTTTTAAAAAGTCGTTTGAGACTGAATTTGTTCTTTGATTGCAAGTGTTATAAACAATGCTTATAATGCATTCTGTTAATAATTAATAAATGCATTACAAATATGGCTATAAACAGTAATGGCTTCTCATAAACAATTCTAACAGTGACTTTATATGACATAAGTACCTTATTAATGCATAATAAATATTCATCTATTCATAGGGAATTATATATATATATATATATATATATATATATATATATATATATATATATATATATATGACAGTGTCTACACTGACAGTGTAGAAACAGAAACTATAGAAGACATGACAGAAACTATATTTAGTCAAAATTCCAGCCAGATTTAACAACCAACATCAATCAAAACACTATATTTAGAAATAAAGACACTCGGCTGTGTTGAACAGATGCTCGTGACAGACAATTTACTCCCTTTAAAACACTGGGAGGATAAATATGAAAAACAACAACAACAACAACAGTATAATGAATTTGGTAACCCTTTCTATGAAGTCCATATGTATAATATGCTTAATATGACCCATGACATTCATAACTTTTATAATGCATTCATAAGGTGTTATACACACAATTGTTTAGGCATTTATAAGGCATCACAATTTATAGCAACGTTTATAAATCTATACAATTTTTTAGAACAATTACAACTTTTTATGACAATTGATAATTGTTAACGAAATGCATTATAAGCAGTGTTTATAAAAGAAGAAAATAAATTCTTTCTAGTATGTTTCCTGATCACCTCTCTGGTATGATTCATTCATTAAATAAAATTAAAAAATAAATAAAAATCAAGCCAGGTCTCACAATGCACTATATAAAGGTGTTTGGTTTCTTTGGAATTTGTTATAATGTGTTATAAACACTTATAATGCATCATATATACAGTATTTATAATGCATCTTGTTAGCAATTAAGATCGCTATAAAGCGTAATGCATGTTTCAATAACAGTATGTATAACACCTTACAAATGCACTATAACATGACATTAATATGTTCATCATTCATAATATCATAAATATGATCTTTATAGAAAGTGTTTCCATAAATCTTAAAATCAAATGATCTATATAGAAGTATAATATAATTAAAATGATAAAAACCTTTCAAAATTCTGCAATATACAGGTGATATTTCCTATGAATGACCTATGAATATATTTATAACATGTAATACTGTGTTATAATGCATTAATATGTAGAACACTGTTAGAATTTCTCTTATATTTAAATTTACAACAATTTACAATTTGTTAAAATTACGCACCTATAGCAGTGTTTATAATGCGTTATAAATAGTGTTCTTAATATTTCACTATATATCACAGTGTGCTCAGATCTGTCCTAATTTTTTTTAAACAAGTACCTCAATGTTATTGATGTGATTTGAGTATAGATTATTAACATGAACATGGCATCGTAACCTAATAGGTTATAATAGGTTATAATGAGTTATAGTAGAGTGCTCTAAGTAAAGTGAGACTAAAATGTTTGACAATTTTATAAAGTCTAAAGTGTTATTGCAGTCACAGTACACAGAGTTAGTAAATGCTGATCAAAATGCTATTTTACTGCCATTTATATGAATCATTCACTCAATCAATCAATAAATCAATACATCATTAATAAGAAAAAGCAACGCCAATGATTTACCAAGTAAGAATGAAGGATCATAAAGTTTAATATTTTTTTCTTATGTAATGTGACCCTAACACTTTTTTTAAATTATTATTTGCCTTTTTTTTCTTTTTGTTTTTGTCAGAAAATTTCCTGTTAATATCTCTGGTATTATTTATTTTTAAAAAATGTTAACTATTCATAATGTGTAATAGAGATTGCTATAATGTGTCATGTATTTTCACTAATAAGTGTATAAAGTCCAATCAGTGCATTATAACGTGTTCATAATTTATTAGAGATGTGGAACTTTTTCCCCTCAAAACTTCACACTTCTAATAGCCACGACCGTTTGAAATACCAATTCAGAAGAATTGGAGTGAGCTGGCCACCAAAAGACTAACGGTTTAACGTTTTTATTCTACTCGGTTAACCCTCAGTAAGACGTTACTCATCTTGGATCCGTCATCCCATCTGTCTGAGTGCAACACATTTCCCTCTCGCTAGACAGTCGCCTTCTTTCTTGGCCGTCTGTGCTGGGTTTGCTAAGTCAAGCCTCTTGTTAGCGCGACTCTCTCTGCAGACGGGGTTTAAAATCGATTCAGGCAGCTCGAAGCCTCTGTGTGGAGACAGGACAAGGCCAGAGGGGGTAAGCCTGAGGAGACAGCGTCTCTCCTGGGTATTTCCTTCTGCCACGGCTCGGCTGGGTTAGCAAATAAGCTCAGTGATGCTGATAGCTTCATGAACGTTGACTTAATAGTTATTACTGGACCTTACTGTGAACCTACACCGATCACGAATGGTTAAAACGGACATCTTCTGCAGTTTCCTGTGGGTTTAACAGATGCAGTGAAGTGTTTGGATGGCAAATCTACATCCACTCTTTAGAGGAAATATGTGAGAAAGGAAGGTAATATAATATATATTATATATTATATTATATTATATATATATTATATATATATATATGTATTGCGAACACACTATTTTCTTGGCAGAATATGATCAAATCAAGTCAAGTTACTACAGTATTACCATCCCAAAGTTGATTACTTTCCTATAACATCATGCCGCAAAGTGTTTTATTCTTCTTATACCAACACTAACATTTTTGTATTTATTAACGACCGGCATAATCTTTATCCATTTATAGTTACGTGAAATGCAACAAGTATCAACAGCCAGTCATTTTATCTTTACATTTCCAGCATTTGGCAGACACCCTTATCCAG
This sequence comes from Ictalurus furcatus, assembly GCF_023375685.1. NCBI lineage: Eukaryota > Metazoa > Chordata > Actinopteri > Siluriformes > Ictaluridae > Ictalurus > Ictalurus furcatus. The sequence continues at coordinate 10,122,752 of NC_071275.1, read as the reverse complement.
AGCAACTTATATTGATCTCATTTATACAACTGAGCAATTGAGGGTTAAGGGCCTTGCTCAAGGGCCCAACAGTGGTCGATTGGCAGTGCTGGGGCTTGAACTCATGACCTTCTGGGTGGCTGTGGCTCAGGTGGTAGAGCGGGTTGTCTACTAATTGTAGGGTTGGCGGTTCGATTCTCAGTCCACATGACTCCACATGCCGAAGTGTCCATGGGCAAGACACTGAACCTGGGCAGTTGCTCTCGATGGCAAGTTAGCGCCTTGCATGATAGCTCTGCTACCATTGGTGTGTGAGTGTGTGTGTGTGAATGGGTGAATGAGACACAGTGTAAAGTGCTTTGTAGAACCACTAAGGTTAAAAAAGCGCTATATAAGTGCAGGCCATTTACCTTCTGATCAGTAACTCAGTGCCATTAACCACTGAGCAATCACTGCCCTATCTTTTTATCTTTCTCTTGACGTGTATATGACAAAAAATGTCTTCTTGATGAGCAAGATCAGCAGCCAGACAGGTTTGAGCTGTCAGTAGCTCAAATAATCGCTCTTTACAACCGTGGTGAGGAGAAAAAGTATCTCAGAGCACACAACATGTCAAAACCTGAGGCGGACGAGCTGTCAGCCGAGAACAGGACTCTGAGGCTACAGCGAGCACAGACTCACCCAAACTGGTGAGATTTGGCTTAACTGGTGGGTTAAAGATTGGGGAAAATGCCACGCCTGTTTCAGACTCTATCATTTTGTTGTTTATGCATCCCGGCATGCGCTTGTGAACCGCACTAGTTGTCAGTTGTTTCTCCCTCTGCTTTTGTTTTCTCGGAGTGGCAATCCAAAGAAGGGGACTGAGGCATGACAGAAAGAGTGAGAGATTCTTCATGGCTCTGCCAGCAAAACAAAAACAAAGCAAGAAGCAATTGAGAGAACAGCGAGAGCCAGAAAGAGATAAAAAAAGACTTTCCAGTACAGGCTCTAATGGAGTTTACGCCCACAGCAGGCGTAAAAAGGATGCTGCTGTTGAACTATACGGCACGTCAGAGTTGTAACAATAAACGCCCGCAGCCAGACGGCCACTGCGGTGTCCACGCTGACTAACTACATGTCAGCTCTCAGCTCTGAATGATGGAGTGTTCAGCGTAGCTGGAGATCCACTCTACATTTGGCTTTTGTAAAAATAAAGTAATGTCACTTGTCATGACAGGCTTGTGAAGCCCAATGAACCCTGCCCTGTTCGCTATTACACAAGGACCTAACTGGATGACTGAAAGCCTTCATCGATATTCTATTATCAGTGCTAATCTGTATTTGAATATAACGTCAGAGCTGATAAGTAAGGTCATATGAATAGTTATAAGCACTTAACGTCAGGTTTGTTGGTGTGACTGGTGTTTATTTTTTCCTACAGCGTAATTAAGTTCCGTTCCCTTCAAACTGCGAGCCACAAACTCATTCGGATGCACAGTGATGGATCTGTTTCGCTGTTACCAAACAGAAATAATGTATTTTTTAGGCGTTATGATTTGCACATAAATCACATCCTTGATGTAATTAAGAAAAAAGGACGGAAGAAGTAAAGGGATGGGGGAGGGGGGAGGGGAGGGTGAGAGAAATACAGTTACACCAACGCTTATTCATGTGTCATTACATTCTAACTCATTACTGTGAAAGGTGACTAACGTATTTATCACACCAAACCTCCAAGGTGCCGTAGTGCTGAGGGCGAAATTAATAATGATTATTACGAAGAGAGAAATTGAAAAAAAAGAAAGAATTGCGAGGGGAAAAGTTCATCATATCTGTTTCAGGCAGTTGCATCAGCACACGGCAGACGCTAAGCGCTTTGGCCTGATCCAGAGGAGAAAATCCTCCACTTGTTTATCAGGAGATGGGCGACGAAAAAGGAGTGAGTGTACGCACAGAAAAAAAAGAGAGAGATGCGTTCGCTTAAGGACAAGATGCACAACAAGGCCATTTGAAATCAAGTGAAAATCAAACCGAGCATCAGGAGTGTCTGGAGAAAAGCTTTTCTGAATTGAGCAGTAATGCCAGACATCAGTGGGATTTTTTTCCCATCACCTCTCATCTTGTTTATCCTTTTTTTTTTTTATCTCTCACCTTGTTTTTTTTTTCTTTTTTTTTCTCAAAGGCTAGTAATAACATATTGCAGTACAGGGTGTCACGGTGTCAGAACACAGGCAGCGTGTGGCTTTGAGACGCATACGCATGTGCACTCAGGCAAAGGCTCATCGGAACATAAATAGCAAACACCATACTGATAACACACACACGCACGCGCACACACACACACACGCTATGTCATCAAGTCATCATCATCTCTACTTTGTTCTGCTGAAGGAACATCTAAAAGTCTGCTGAAACACGTCAGTGGTTGTAATAAATGTCAGTCGATGACTAAACGCGTTCGTAAACCCGACTTCTTTAGAATTGCCGATTGTAAGCGTTATTCCAAACCGTTATTTCAGGAAGGCTCGTAGGCGATAGAGTAAAGAGCATCGAGGCTATTTTAAAATACCTGAGTAACTGAACTTCCTTGCTGTACAATTTTATTATTTTTTTTAGAAGATTTACACTTTACTCAGGTGTAACTGAAATTCTCTTACTCAAGTTACTTTCCAAGACAAAATAATGCACTCTTCCTTCAAAGCACTCTTTCTTCTTCTTTTTTTTTAGTAAGAAGAATGACCAGTTCATATAAGATGAGATGTTTTATTTACCTCCCATATAAAAATGAAATGTCACCCTTCAAAGCTAATGTTCCTATGCTAACGTAACTGTAACTTTGGTAAATTAGCCAGTCATGTTTTCAAAATTAGTGAGTTAAATTAGCAAGCTAGATCAATTTTTTAATTAGCTTCTGAAATTAGCTATCTAGCTAGTTATGTTTTTTTTTTTTTCATCGCTATTGTGCCTTAGATTTCACTCCAACAGTGCTATTAAACATTAGCTAACAAACTAGCCAAATTCCAGGTTTGTCCAGGTTTAAGGTAGCAGAATATTTTCCTTACGACTGATTGCTTAGCAAACTGTCTAATGTTTATGCTGGATCATAGGGTTAGGATCATCGGGCTCTTTTCATGAGTTAAAAATATCTAAAATGCTTTAATGTAGATATTTTTTGACTCAAGCAGATTTTTGCCTCCAATTATTTTTAATTGATTACGATATTGTCACAGTAGGCTACCTATACTTTTCAGTACACATTCTTTGTACTTTTCCCACCTTTGTTAAGCATATCCGTATGCTTTATCACACACGCAATTTGTTATAAATGATTCATAAAGACTGTGTCTTCCTATTAGAGTAGAAAATGTCAGAGTTCAACACATGAATTATTAAAAATGATTTAGGTAATATTTTATTTGAGCTTTGTGTCATTAACCTGATATCACCAGGCTATAACCATGTAAAGGCAGATTTTATAAGTTGTCATAACAGTTTTTGTATAGAGAATTATGACAGAGGTTGTCGTTTTTTTTTTAAGTTAGGTGGCAGTGTAGCAGTAGGAGGAATCCCGGATATGGATGAGTCACTGGAAGGTTTCAGGAACCTCTTAACGCACGAATGGAATAACTCTGTATTACTAAAACGCACTGAAGCAGGAAGAAAAGAAGTCGCTTTTCGGATAAACCTCTGGCCCAAAAGTGAACCCGCCAGTCAGGTCCAGGGTGAAGATGATCCGTAGCATGACCTTCACAGGTCAGAGATTAGCTTTTAATGCTTAAGCAAGTCACTCGGAACAGATGAAATGTGTATTTTGAACCAGAAGCGGAGAATAAACAGCTTTATGCTTTCTGTTTCTGTCGCTGATTTTTTTTTTGTTGCCATGGTGAACATGGTGGCTTAGTGGTTCGCAACGTTTGCCTCGCACCTCCAGGGTTGGGGGTTTGAATCCCGCCTCCACCCTGTGTGCCTGGAGCTCGCATGTACTTCTACAGGTACTCCGGTTTCCTCCCCCAGTCCAAAGACAAACGTTGGAGGCTGATTGGCATTTCCAAATTGTCCGTAGTGTGTGAATTTGTGTGTGATTGTGCCCTTCAATAGGTTTGCACCCCGTCCAGGGTGTCCGCCGCCTTGTGCCTGGATGGCCTTCGGGCTCCTCCGCGACCCTCTATAGGATAAGCGGTTCAGAATATGGATGGATGGATGAACAAACCATGCCATTGCTTCACTACTCGTACCAGAGAGGGGATGTAAAATGAAAAAAAAAAGTATTAAAGTTTGTGAACATTCTTTCCTTTCTCAAAGATCTGCCTTCAGCTAAATATTTTTCAGAGAGTCTGCTACAGACGTTTCATGTTCAGAAAACTGGAGTTGCTAAACCATGGCCAGTTTTTTCATGTACGTTGATTGCTTCTGCTGCAGTATTTTTCAAGTGTTTGGTTTGATCCGCTGAAATACTTTGCTCTCAGTCCACCAGTCGACGAGTCGTAATCTCACCCATTCTCCACAAATACACTTTCAGAAAAAAAGCCACTAAATTCTAGCCTTGACTGTCTCCAGCATTGCACTATCAAAGATACATCTTTTGCAGCTACAAACTCAAATAGAGCGCACCAATAAGAAGAGATTATTGCATTTCAAGAGCTGCTGTTGTACATTTTAGCATAACACATTTGGTGTATAGTTAATTCACTTTCTCAGGTAAAAGAAGCGTCCTTAATGATGACACCCTAGTGACGAGGAAATCTCTACCTTTCCTCAACACTAGGGTGTCATCCTTTAGGATGTTTCTTGAGCTTTTTACTTTATTTGTAACACTGTATTTTAACACATTTGGAGTTTAAAGAAAAAAAACTCAAATCACTCAGACACTTGTAAAAGGTTTATTCACTAATGCATGTATTGCTACATAACTGGAGATCTGTTTGATGAAAACGAGTAACAAATGCGTTTTTATTTTTATTTTACGTCAATAAACATTTGACTAGTTTCTGATCTTGAAGGTCAGGCACTGATGTTGAGGAGTGAGGAGGTCTGGGGTGCCGTCGGTGTTCCAGCTCATCCCAGTGGTGTTCAGTAGGGTTGAGGTCAGGGTTCTGTGCAGGGCACTCGAGTTCTTCCACCTTCTTCCAACCTTAACACACCATGTCTTCATTTGTGTACATGGGCATCGTCATGCTGGAACCGGTCTGAGACCTCTTATTCCAGTGAAGGGAAATTTTAACGCTACAGCATACAAAGACGTTCTATACAATTGTGGGCTTTAAACTATGTGGTAAGTTATTAGAAGAACATCATATCTGTGTGATGGTCAGGGGTGTACAAATTTTTATTGGGCATATAGTGTGTCATCATTTATAAAATTCAACCTTTTTTGTCTAATTTGAGCATTATATGATTTTTTTATGCGCTTGTATTTGCATTCGGTTTGGTTTTGATACAGCGTCCTTAAATAAATGAAGAGGTGTGTGTCCTCCACATCCATGGCGTTGAAAGGCCCGGCCTCACGTCAGAGCTGAAGTGTTCAATTCTACAGTACGTATAGCCGTTTTTGCAGGACAGCACACGTTAGAAAGGAAGAGAAAGGGCAACCCATCAACAATCCTTTAAAGAAGCCTGTTAATACTCGGTGTGATTGAATCTGTCAGAATGCTGTTAATTTACTTTAAATTGCTTTGGAAAATGCGGCGGCCTGGAGTGATTTGAAAGTCAAGCAGGACAGGAGACTAAAGGATTACATTTAATAGACTTTTTTAAGTGCGGTTGTTTGGACCCCTAATGGTTTTCGATCGGAATTGAAAATTTATTTACCCTTTCACGCTGACTTTAACCTGATGGTGTCAAGGCATGTTGTGTAATGCTGGGTTTTATTCAATACAAACATACTGTAATGACGACAAAGGTGGATGCTCCAGACTGTATGGCTTTTCGTTGGGTTTTCAAGTTGGATTAGTTTTCTACTTCTACACCGCAAAGATAGAGCACCTTCGAGATACTGGTACTGTATACACTGTATATACGCCACAGACAACAGATTGTACATTGAATTCATTTATAGTCCCAATAACTTGTTAGTTCATGTTAGCACTTTATAGCAGTCCTTCGTTCTCTCACGTTACAGAGAAAGCGTAAAGCGTCTGTCCTGAACATGTCGAAAAACAGCTACTGTTACAAAAGTGAAGACTAGACTCCTTCCATAAATGTTAAATAACCATCTCCTTACAGAGGATTTCACCATAGCAAATGATTATACGTTTTAAAATCTGTTTATATGGTCACTGTTAGCATTGTTAGCACGGTTAGCATTGTTAGGGCGGCTGTGGCTCAGGTGGTAGAGCGGGTTGTCCACTAATCGGTTGGCAGTTCGATTCCCGGCCCACATGACTCCACATACCAAAGTGTCCTTGGGCAAGACACTGAATCCCAAGTTGCTCCTGATGGCAAGTTAGCACCTTGCATGGCAGCTCTGTTACCATTGGTATGTGTGTGAGTGTGTGTGAACGGGTGAATGAGAACCAGTGTAAAGCACTTTGGAACCGCTAAGGTTAAAAAAGCACTAAATAAGCGCAGACCATTTACGAGCGCATTCATATTTGTGTGATGTACAGTACAGTTGCACTATTGTCAGAGCTGCTGTTCTGGAAAAATTAATCATCACCTTCAGACCAAACGGATTCGAGAATTTAATTTAAGGGTTTTATTCTTCGTATAATGCAGCAATTTGCCAATGTTTACAATTTTTTGTTCGTTAAAGAGTTTTCCATCCATCCATCCATCTTCTATACCGCTTTATCTTTTTCAGGGTCACGGGGAAACCTGGAGCCCATCCCAGGGAGCATCGGGCACAAGGCAGGGTACACCCTGGACAGGGCACGTTAAAGAATTTTGATTCACTTAAAGTTACATTTAAAGCCCGTAAAAAAAGTTCTTTCACTTCAACTAAGAAATGATAAAAATGGCTTTAGCTTGAAGCCATAGATTTTTTCACTTGAAATACCCGAAGAACTATGAAAGAAGGGCCATAAAGAAAGAGGAGAAAAGATCGTCCTACCCCTACCCCCTCCCCCCTCCCTCCGAAGGCGCTGTGCAGTGCAGGATCCCTTTTTTGTTTGTTTCCAGACGTCATTTAGTGATTTATCACATGCCCGGCTGTCAGCGGGGGGATTTCTGAGACGTGTAATTGTGACATGCATTTGTGACCTTGGAGCTACTGAAAGGCCACAGCTTCATCAGTCCAAGACGGCAGGAAGTGGCAGCTAGCGAGCAAGAAGTGGAGCGGCGTGTCGAGGGAGAGAGGAAGACAGAGAGGGGCGATAGAGAGATCTAGAGAGGCCACCTGTTCCTGCTTTCTGACCCTCATCAGCAACAGATTTCACAAATTAAGAGTTTCATCAGCGCGCACACTAATAACCATGATTATGACACATGCTCCCTGAGAAAGAACAAGACAGAGGGAGAAAGTCAGACCTAAAGCACCTCATTTAGGCTTCCTTTATGAGTCATGGGGAAAATTAAGCCCTGGGCTAACTTAACATCTGACTTTATTAAAAAAAAAAACCTGACACCTACAGACCACCTGTTAATGAAGATATAAATACTAAGCATGGCTCTTTTAAGGCAGGAGATTTTTAAAATGGCATCTGCTCAGCGTTTATCAGTTAAATATTGTTTACAAAGCCGGACATTAAGTATTAGTGCCCCCTCTGCCACCTTTCAGGTGTGCATTTTTTTGCATTTTCAAAGTGCTTAAAAATTTGGACGCTCATAAGGAACAGTTAGAACCGGGACAGGTTTGTGTCTTTTATTTATCATTTATAACTCAAGACAAGATGCTGTTTCACCATTGTTGCTGTCGTTACATTAAAGAGCAGCTCCGAGAAAATAAATCAAAATTGCAGCAAAAATATCATCTCAAGCTGTATAGTGATCTCTCTTTAATCAAAAGTGCTGTTATTTGTTATTTTGTTCATTTTAAATGCCGTGGGTTGGCTGTTGGGTTGTGACATTTGATCCAACACTAGTGAACGAACCCTGAAAATCAGGCCTCGTAAATATACGGTCTTAAAGGTCAGGCAGAGGTGGGAGGTTTACCGGTAGGCTACACATGAGAAATCAAATAAATCTAGTTTTATTTTATCGTAGTTTCCATCCTCAGTTATTTAAAAATAAATATTCAACTTTGCTACACCATTACAAAGCGAAAGCATAATGCGTTTAACCCTGGAAGACTGTAAGCCAATTAAAAGACAGAAACCTAATCAAAATAATGCAATTTCCTGCCAAAGGCCTAGACGTCAGAGACAGTCTGAGACAGTGGTGACAGATGAGCTATCCTCAGTTTTAATTGCTTCAAAGGAAACAGTGTGATAATGATATAGAAATGATGTGAGCCAAAACCTGTGGAAGTATCGACATTTCACAGCTCAACATCCAACCTGCGGAAAACAGCCACTAGCTAGCTGAAGAGTTAGCCATATCTTTGAATGTAGTATGAAAGCTTAAAAAGTAACGTTGATGTTGTAACGTATTAAGTGGCTAGCAAAGAGTGCATTCCCCTTTAAGAAAGCTGATGCACTGTGGGGGGGTTGCTCTAGTTCTGTTTTTATGCCCGTGTTCTTTGCTTCTTCCTTGTTCAGCTGTCAACCTTCTGAGTTATAATGTATGCCTGAATGATTGAATATAAACCAAACTCCTATACGGAACAGCTGTTTCCAGCTCTTCCTGCACGGATCATATATAGGCAACGAAGTGGATCCAAATGCTAGGCAGTTCATTGACAAAGAGTTCATTGTGAAAAGATGGCTAGTTTCTGGAGTTGGCAAGCAAAGCAATAGGCTGTCGTGAAAACCTTTTAGTACCGACATGGCTACGTTGGCCCATATTGAGGAATATGATGAATGTTTGGATAGCTCTTTTGAAGAATATATTGAATAACTGGGGGGAAAAAATACAGTCCTGCTCCACTTTGCGTCCTGTGCTCACTTTGATACAGCTATCTAACTATGACCTATACAAATATAGTAACTGCTTTAAAACGTCATTATAGTCCGGCCCCGTAAGAGATTGTGCAGCGTTTTCATTTCCACAATTACAAGCAAAACCAAGTCAAAGCATTTCCAACTACATTGCTGAGCTTAGACGATTGTCTCTTCATTGTGCTTTCAGTTGGTGATCAGTTGGAAGCCATGCTGTGTGATCACATTGTGTGTGGTGTTTTGAATGGAGTGCTCCAACATTGCTTGCTGGCTGAACCTAAACTCACATTTAAAGAGGCAGAGGAAAGGGCAATATTAAATACTCATCTACTTTGCCCACAACAGCATGAATCACCTCCTGGGGAGGATGTCCTCTACATAGCTCACAACCCAGCCTTTAAGAAGACATCACAAGCTGAACAGCAAAAAAATGATAGACCTTGCTACAGATACGGTGGCCAGCACAACCCACAAACTTGTAAGTTCAGCACTGCTGTATGCCATTACTGTAAAAAAGGGGACACACAGAATATTAGAGACAGATCTGGTACATGCACAAAACGGCTTATGCTCGGTCGAAACAGTTGTTGCCAACTGATAAGGTGTTAGAGCATTATGAGGAGAAGAAATCCCTAGCATCCCTAGGTCTGTAATGCCTCGCCTTATGGCATTGGGGCTCTTCTGTTCCACATGGAGCTGCTGGGAGAGACCCATCTGTTTTGCTTCCACAACAATGACCTCCACAGAATGAATATGCCCAGATTGACATGGAGGCTGTCAAAAAGATAGCTGTCAAGATCATTTTTGCTGTCAAAATGTTTCATCAATATCTCGTGGGTCACCACATTATGATTTTGACTGATTGTAAACCCTACTGCACCTTTCTAAACCAATGCCTTCAGTTATATAACCACGCATGTTATGCTGGAGTGTGATTCCTGGGGCATACGACTATGAGTTGTGCTACAGACCTGGCAAACTGACGGAAAATGCTGATGCTTTGAGCTGCTTGCCCCTGCCTGCACCTGTAACAATTTCGCCGCCACCACTACCCCACGAAGTTCTGCTGCTAGAAATTGTACCAGACACCCCCATGCATGCTGCAAGAATTGCTGCCCTCACACTGAGAGACCCTGTCCTGTCACAAGTACCGCATTGGGTTCTACATGGTTGGCAAGCCAATGTAACGAACAGCTGTTTTAAGCCCTTTCTTGCTTTGTTGCATGACCACACCACGCACCACACAACTGCACCCTTGGGAGTAGACAACAAAGAAATGGTCCCAGCTGCATGTTAACTCTGCAGGCCGTTTCCAAGGCAAAATATTTCTCAAAGTGGTTGACGCACAGAGTAAGTGGTTGAAAGTGTTTCTGATGAATTCCATGTCATCCTCAGCAGTCGTTAATACACTGAGGCTCATCTTTGCAACACATGGTTTGACTGGTGTACTGTTTCAGATAATGGCACTTCCTTCACCTCTGCAGAATTCCAGGAGTTTGCCAAGTGTAATGGCATCCACTGCCCCTGCCCCTGCCTCCATCACCCTAGTTCAAATGACCAAGCCAAATGTGTGGTCCAAACCACCAAAGAGGCTCTGTTCCGTATCACTAAAGGTGATTGGACAAACACACCACTTACATGTTGACCAGCTACGGGGAATGGCAAACAGTAAATGGTCTGCACTTATATAATGCTTTTTTAACCTTAGTGGTTCTACAAAGCACATTACACGGGTTCTCATTCGCCAATTCACACACACTCACACACCAATGGTAGCAGAGCTGCCATGCAAGGCGTTAACTTGCCATCGAGAGCAACTTATACTTATATATATATATATTAAAATAAGTGCATTTATATATACATGTGTACGATAGCTGCATAACTGTCAGAGTTGCCGTTATAGAAATTAATCAAGAACTTTCGAACAGTCAGAATGCTCAGAAGGGATTTTAAGGACTCGCTTATTTGTGCAAATAGCTAACAAGGAGTGTTTTTTCTGTCGGTGACATGGGACTCCTTTCCTTTGTGAAAAAAAAAGGACACCGGAGTTGCTCTTTAACAGCATTTAACCTCACACAGCGATCAGGAGCACTATTGAATAATAAATAAACAGTGTAGGGGAGAAAGTGTTTAAAGCTCCGGGGCCACTCCTTATCCCAGGGTGACCTTGGAGTTTGCCCAAAGCAGGACAAGGAGCCTGGTTATCAATAAATTAGAGGGGAAAACCCCGGCGGAAATGTCGATGTGATGGTCGAAAATGTTTCATCATGCCAGGCGTGTGGCTCAAGGCGAGAATCAGGGCTTGGTTGACATATTGATTCAACCGCAAAACACTTAAGATGGATCGCTTGTGCAATTAATCAGATTGTCGTCCAGCATCACCTCGGAGAGAAAGTATGCGATTCGGTAATTAATAGTTATTGAATATTAAATCAATTGCTGTCAGTATCAATGTCCTGAGTGTACAGAACGGCTTGAAGTACAGTTCCTCGAATGTATTAACAATGTGATTTATCGCTGCTGTAGAACGTATTGTAATATAAATACACGGCAGATTCAATTTCCGACAATGGATTTTGAGTCGGTGCATGAACCCCCTGATTTATTTCAATATTTAAATATGTGCTTCTGTCTCTTGCAGTAAATCTCCTCGACACCTCCACAATATCAGGAGACTGGGGCTGGATGACATATCCATCACACGGGGTAAGACAACCACATTCACGTACAAGTTTTGAACCTTATAGTTTTGAAGTTTTGAACCCCAATTCCAAAAAAAAGTTGAGACACTGTGTAAAATGTAAATAAATGTTTCATAAAACAGAATGCAATGATTTGAAAAGCTCATAAACCCGTATGTTATACATGATAAAACATAGAAAACATATCAAATTTTTTAAACGGGGGAAATGTACCGTTTGGAGAAATTTTTTTTTGGTAATTTTGAGTTTTATGGCCGCAACACGTATTAAAAAAGTTGGGACGGGGCAAGAAAAGGCTGGAAAAGTAAGTGTTAGTAACAAGAAACAGCTGGAGGTTAATTGGCAACAGGTCAGTAACATGATTGGGTAAAAAAAAAAGAAAATACTATTATTTAAAATAAATTCTCATGAAAATTAAATGATAGCTAGTAGTTTTCAAAAATTAAAAGACTGTGTGCAATATTCAATTTAGTTATTAAATTTTTTGTGTGTATTCTTTTAAACGGTGCCAATAATATTGATGTTCAGTGTACACAGAACCTGATTTTAATATAAAGCGTCTCTCTCTCTCTCACACGCACACACACACACACACACACACACACACACACAGCCTCACTTGTCAATTTGACATGCTATTCAGCAGCTCACAGCTCACACAAGAGGAAACTGATAGACAGAGAGAGAGAGAGAGAGAGAGAGAGAGAGAGAGAGAGAGAGAACAGGCAGACGTACTGAGTGACAGAGATAGACAGAGATAGCGATAAAGACAGACAGACACAGAGACAGGCAGAAAGAGAGAGAGAAATTCAGACAAAAGAAAGATAGGGCGAGGCAGATAGAGAAATAAAGTGATGAAGGAGTGAAGGAGAGACAGAGAGAGATACAGAGAGACAGATAGAGTAATAAAGTGATGAAGGAGTGAAGGAGAGACAGAGAGAGATGCAGACAGATAGAGAGAGACTGATAGAGAAATAAAGTGATGAATGAGTGAAGGATAGACAGAGAGAGATGCAGACAGATACAGAGAGGTAGGGAGAGTGCGACGGACAGATACAGAGAGAAAGACATAGATAAAGATAGATAGAGAGATAAAGTAATGGATGAAGCAGAGAGAGACTCTAGAACAAGCTTTATTTCAGTTTGTCATGTCTTTGAGAAGTCGTATAGTATATGACATACAGTATATCCAATCACATACTATATATCTAATCATATACTATATATACTATATATCCAATCAATATACTATATATCCAATCATATACTATATATACTATATATCCAATCATATAAAATATATACTATATCCAATCATATACTATATATACTATATATCCAATCATATACCATATATACTATATATCCAATCATATAAGCTACTATATATAGTCATATAGTATATCCAATCGGATGAAATCACACTCATAATATTCTCTTCCATTTGTAAGCATCATACAGTAAACAGGAAGGAACTGCAGGTAGGAATTAGGAGTGAGAGGGGACCTGAAGAAATGTCGGACCGCACGCGCTACAGGATTGGTCGCTTCTTTATTATGTCACACCTAATTTGCATAGAATTAAGAAAATCTGAATTCACTTGCTGAAATTGCAGCTTTGTGTTTCGTGTGTGTGTGTGTGTTTGTGTGTAGAAAATGAACAGTCGCTTGCTAATGTGAACGCACGATTAGCTTCCGCGCTCCCAGAACAATAGTGCAAATAGTATAAATTTATTTTCACTCAGAAGGAAACAGCAGCCCACAGAACCTTTTTCTACACCATTTTGCCTTCATACACCTGCGGATAGAAAGACCTAATGCTTGGCCATCGCTCCGTCCGTGTCACTTGTTTCCCTGGCGGTAATCAACTAAAATGTCCTTCCATCTTGTTTACAGCCTTCATTATGGTGAGCTCGGGTTACAAAAGGATTTGCAGCATGGACACTTTCCTCCACGTCCCGCAGTCTCTTTCACGGATCCAAAACTTCCATTACCTTCACATTTCCCCTCTGAATGCTGCTTGAGTTCAGAGCCGGCCGTGCAGCAACTCGCAATCGTCCTGACAGCAGGACGAGCCAAAGAGCAATAAGAGATCACTCGGCGGAAATATTCGCAACACAAACCCAGAATTTTTTATTTAGTTATTTATTCAAAGATTTCTGGCTGTATCGTAGTAAAGGTGCCCTTGACCGGGTTGCACATGCCGCAGGTGTCGTGATAAACTGGTGTCATGATCGTATCAATCACAAGGGGAGGTTTATGAGGACGGAGAAGGAAATACAACACCTGAGGCAAACCTGCGTTGCACCTTGCAATTTAACACTAGCGGCACATTTTAACGTGGAGTACGTTTAAGAATTTTAGGAATGGAGTACGTTTAGAATTTTTCCCGTACACCAACAAATCTGTGTCAAAATTTCTTGACAAAAAAAAAGCAAAAACAAACAACAACAAAAAAAGCCTTTCTATAAAACATATCCAGATTTTTAGATGGTTTTATCAATCAAACATGGTATCCAAATTCAAATGAATGGGAAAAAACTACACTACCCATCAGCCCCATATGTATATATATATACAAACACACATACACACACACACACACACACACACACACACACACACACACACATATATATATATATATATATATATATATGATGGTATGTATGAGATATGAAAGGCTGTGAAAAATTGTCTTTATTGTTTAACCTTTTGATCTTTTTTTTTGTTTTCAAAAAAGTCACAAACATACTCTGCTCTCATAGATATCAAACAATTGCAAACAAAACCCAGGTTTATCCAAAAAACTATCTTTGTTAAATATAGGTGTGCAACACCTATGAATTCATATGAGAAAAATATATTCCCATTGATATTTGACATTTTTTTAGTACACCTGGGTGACTAGGAACAGGAAATTGTTCAACCATGACTTACTGTTTCACAAGGGTATAAATATGAGGTAACACATAGACCAGATTCCCTTAGTCATTCATAATAATGGGTAAGACCAAGGAATATGGCTGTGATGTGCAGCAAAATTTTGCTGAGCTTCACAAAATGGGAAGTAGCTATAAGAAAATAGCACAAGCATTGAAAATGCCCATTTCCACCATCAGGGCAATGATTAAGAAGTTCCAGTCAGCTGGAAATCTTATGAATCAACCTGGAATTGGACGTGTGTCTATATTGTCTCAATGCACTGTGAAGAGGACAGTTCGAGTGGCCAAAAAATCTCCAAGGATCACAGCTGGAGAATTGCAGATGTTAGTTGTGTCTTGGGTTCAGAAAGTCTCCAAAACTACAATCCGAAGTCATCTACATCACCACAATTTGTCTGGAAGGGTTTCATGAAAAAAGCCTCTACTCTCATCCAAAAACAAACTCAAACATATTCAGTTTGACAGACACTACTGCTAGAGGTGGTTTTGGAGCGCACAGAGAGGCAGCCGTATGGAAAAGTACCTCATGACCGAGGTTAAATATGGTGGTGGCTCTTTAATGTTTTGGGCCTGCCAGAGGACCTGGACATTTTGTTAGGATACATGGCATCATGGACTCTATATCAACAAATATATATATATAAATACAGTGAGGGAAAAAAGTATTTGATCCCCTGCTGATTTTGTATGTTTACCCACTGACAAAGAAATGATCAGTCTATAACTTTAATGGTAGATTTATTTGAACAGTGAGAGACAGAATAACAACAAAAAAATCCAGAAAAACGCACATCAAAAATGTTATAAATTGATTTGCATTTTAATGAGGGAAATAAGTATTTGACCCCTCTGCAAAACATGACTTAGTACTTGGTTTAAAAACCCTTGTTGGCAATCACAGAGGTCAGACGTTTCTTGTAGTTGGCCACCAGGTTTGCACACATCTCAGGAGGGATTTTGTCCCACTCCTCTTTGCAGATCTTCTCCAAATCATTAAGGTTTCGAGGCTGACGTTTGGCAACTCGAACCTTCAGCTCTCTCCACAGATTTTCTATGGGATTAAGGTCTGGAGACTGCCTAGGTCACTCCAGGACCTTAATGTGCTTCTTCTTGAGCCACTCCTTTGTTGCCTTGGCCATGTGTTTTGGGTCATTGTCATGCTGGAATATCCATCCACGACCCATTTTCAATGCCCTGTCTGAGGGAAGGAGGTTTTCACTCAAGATTTGACGGTACATGGCCCCGTCCATCGTCCCTTTGATGCGGTGAAGTTGTCCTGTCCCCTTAGCAGAAAAAAACCCCCAAAGCATAATGTTTCCACCTCCATGTTTGACGGTGGGGATGGTGTTCCAGGGGTCATAGGCAGCATTCCTCCTCCTCCAAACACGGCGAGTTGAGTTGATGCCAAAGAGCTCCATTTTGGTCTCATCTGACCTCAACACTTTCACCCAGTTGTCCTCAGAATCATTCAGATGTTCATTGGCAAACTTCAGACGGGCATGTATATGTGTTTTCTTGAGCAGCGGACCTTGCGCGTGCTGCAGGATTTCAGTCCTTCACGGCGTAGTGTGTTACCAATAGTTTTCTTGGTGACTATGGTCCCAGCTGCCTTGAGATCATTGACAAGATCCTCCCGTGTAGTTCTGGGCTGATTCCTCACTGTTCTCATGATCATTGCAACTCCACGAGGTGAGATCTTGCATGGAGCCCCAGGCCGAGGGAGATTGACAGTTCTTTTGTGCTTCTTCCATTTGCGAATAATCGCACCAACTGTTGTCCCCTTCTCACCAAGCTGCTTGGCAATGGTCTTGTAGCCCATTCCAGACTTGTGTAGGTCTACAGTCTTGTCCCTGACATCCTTGGAGAGCTCTTTGGTCTTGGCCATGGTGGAGAGTTTGGAATATGACTGATTGATTGCTTCTGTGGACAGGTGTCTTTTATACAGGTAACAAACTGATATTAGGAGCACTCCCTTTAAGAGTGTGCTCCTAATCTCAGCTCGTTACCTGTATAAAAGACACCTGGGAGCCAGAAATCTTTCTGATTGAGAGGGGGTCAAATACTTTTTTTCCCTCATTAAAATGCAAATTAATTTATAAAATTTTTGACATGTGTTTTTCTGGATTTTTTTGTTGTTATTCTGTCTCTCACTGTTCAAATACAACTACCATTAAAATTATAGACTGATCATTTCTTTGTCAGTGGGCAAACGTACAAAATCAGCAGGGGATCAAATACTTTTTTCCCTCACTGTATATATACATATATATATATATATATATATATATATATATATATATATATATATATATATATATATATATATATATATATATATTAAATATCAACAGATATTAAATGAAAACCTGACTGCCTCTGCCAGAAAGCTTAAAATGGGCCGTGGTTGGATCTTCCAGCAGGAAAATGATCCAAAACATACATCAAAATCAACACAATCAAGGTTCTGCCATGGCCATCCCAGTCCCCTGACCTGAAACCCATAGAAAACCTGTGGGGTGAACTGAAGAGGAGAGTCCACCAGCATGGACCTCGAAATGTGAAGGATCTGGAGAGATTCTGTATGGAGGAACGGTCTCAGATCCCTTACCATGTATTCTCCAACCTCATCAGGCATTATAGGAGAAGACTCAGAGCTGTTATCTTGCTATCTTAATTTGACTGTTTTACCTTTTACCATTTGTAAGATGTCTTATCCACCAGAGTGTCGTCGGCCATCTTGAAAAAAGATTTTCTCATCTGGCATCAGCGCCTGGTAGCCCCCCCCCTTTCACTACGTAAGCAAAACTGCGATCGTTCACTGCATCCAACACTTAGTTTTTTCAGTTGAATAAAGTGCAACGTCCGTGTACTTGTCGGAATTTTCAGTGTGAACACACTACTCACACTATTTATGCTACAAAAAGGCAAAGATTAGTGCGTAAGCATGAATTTAAAAAAAAAAAAAAAAAGGAAAAGAAAGAGATCATTTTGTTATTCAAGCCATCATCTTGACATAGCGATTTTTACTGGAGCACTTGGACTGCTTTTAAGGTATTACACACATCCCGGTTTGGCTGAAGTGTATGTTTTAGCAGCACAGGAAGGAACAAGCCGAGGCTGTCAGAGGGCAAACGCTGTCATCCACCCCCAACCAGCTGATAAGAGACCTCCAAAGAGATTAGTGTCACAGCATCTGGACCTCCCTGTTCCTCGGGCCGTCACATTGATCTGATTTCATTCGGTTTGTGGCAGAAACACATAAACAACCTGGTGCTGGCAGTACAGCACACACACACACACACACACACACACACACACACACACATTCACACACACATACACACAACAGACACCTGACAGCAACAAGCAAAGAGGAAGAAATCAAAGTAAAAGCTCCGGAAGACGGATTAAAATTGGATTCAAATGGCACCTTGAGTGTGAAATCCAGGACGCCCTGTCATGTAAGAGTGGGCTTATCGAAGACTGTGCTGTGGATTTGAGGCAGAGAAGATTGAGTGAACGGTGAAGAAGCACTTGTTGGGACTTATTTTCCTGTTTCCTGTCAATTCTTAATCATTTCTACCTAACTATCGAGGCGTGACAAGTAAACAACATGCTCCGCACAAGTTAGAGTTCATAAGGCTATGTTAAACCTTCATACACCCTACATACTGAAAACCTATATGAATATTTACAAAGCCTTATCCCAACAGACATTAGCTGTCATAAAGGCTGCTTTTTTATGTCAACACCTGAGTAAAGTTTAGCGTTGTTGTCATTTATTTTATTGACATAACAACCTTATGACACTTCCCACGCTGACTTCTAATGAAAGTTGTCTTATGCGGCTTATATAGGTATTATGTAGCTGTATGAACATTTCCCTAGGGTTAGGGTTAAAGCTTAACCCTAACCCTAACCCAAACCCTATGAAGTATTAGCAATGTTCATTAGGGAATGTTCATAGGGCTATGTACAATATAATTTACCATGGAAGGTGTGATAACAACCTTATGTCAACAGAAATCTATGTGACTTGCCTCAGGTGTTATGTCAGCTTGATATCAAAACCTACTTTGTGAGACCTGACGCATATTCAAACGAATATTTATAAATGCTAAAGTAAGATTATGTCACTTATATAAGCTTATGATTTAGCCCTATATGAATGTGCAAGACTTTATACCTGGGATGTGTCATAATAACCTTGCATCTGTCACTTGCCTCAGGTGTTATGTCAAATAGATATCGACTTGAATGAACTTTATGAATTCCAGGACTGACGTATATTGAAATGAGCGTTCATGAATGGTTTATGTCTTTTAAATAAGCTAGGTTCCATGTAGCCCTATAAGCACAACCATTGTGCAAAGTATTACCAATATTTCATAAACGTGCACAACAATTCCTAGCAACACTAGATGCTAGGACACAAACCGATCTAAAAACCTGTGTCTCTGAGTCTATTGTTGTGGATCTTCGCTTTCCTCCTGGCCATTCTGAATTATTTATGCGCCTTCATGAACTCACAACGAGGAGGATCTTTTCTGTCCAGTTGGAGAGGGAGAGAGTGCCGGCGCCTCGGCACTGCCCTCAGCACCCAGCTCCACTCGCTGCCAGCTGCCACTCCTGACAGCCCGCGGTGAACAACTTCATTATTTTCCCATCTGCCTCCTGTTTTTGCCGTGACAAGTTCATTTTCGGCTCCTCTCCCTTCTCGCCAATCGATAGAGCTGATAAGACAGGCGCGTGGAGCAGTGACAAATGGCTTCTAAGAGTGAGATGATATGGATGTCATCATCCCTTGTCATGGCATTTTGTCACGTTGTCAGACATTCCCGTGCCCTTTTGTACATCTCGGATCATGTGGAACGCTTTTGGACGGAATGTGCATCCAAAGCTGGTTCTCTGTAACCAAGTTAATAATAATAATAATAATAATAATAATAATAATAATAATAATAATAAAAATTGTATATTATTATTGTATTTTATTTCAAAAAGTTCACGCATACACTGATAATCCTAATACACAAATAAGATAACAGCGTGGCTACAAGACAATAAAAGGAAATGCAATTCAGCATGCCCATATAAGGGTGAAACAATTATACCTTGTAAAGAAAAATGTTTTTTTTAAATTAATGTTTTAATAAGACATAATATTACATAAAAATGCAGTATGAAGACTTTCCTATGTCATTACAGGTTTATTTCTGACTATTACAAAGCGCTGACACTGGAGACTCCTTCCATAAACGTTAAGTAAACATCTCCTCATAGAAAACTTCATATCAACAATACTTTTTACTTTATTTTCCATTTTAAGACGTTAATGATTCGGCTTATATTATACTATGTTATACCCTGTGAATGAGCTGTCACTGAGATTTGTAATGATTACTTACAAAATCAAAATGAGATTTTTTTTGCATCTGTTTTTAATTACTGTTGACTTATTATTTTTGTTTGGTGGTGCAGCGGGTCGCATTGCCGTCTAAAAATACAAAGGTCCTTGGTTGGATTTTGAGCTTGGGTTACTGTCTATGCTGAGTTCTCCCCTAAATCCACATGGGTTTCCTCCATGTTCTCCAATTACCTTCCACGTCACAGAAACATGCTGCTAGGTGAATTGGCTAACATAAATTGCCTCGGAGTGTGTGTGAATGAATGTGTGTGCGTGCATGGTGCACTGTGATGGACTGGCATTCCATCCTGCCCCATGCCCAGTGGATCCACCACGATAAAGCACAAGAATGAATAACATCCGACCACAAGCACCTTTAAACATATTTGACTTTTTAAAAATTTTTATTTCTCTTGTCTCTTTGGGAGAATCCTTATGTAGAAGACCCTACACTCTTGGGTGTAGGGTTCAACAGTACAGAGAACCTACAAGGGTTCCTCCAGAGAGAAAACTGAGGAACCATTAAAGTCTTATGAATGTTCTAGTGAATAAAACCTTTATATTATGTTGTTAAATAGTCAAAGAGACAAAAATACACAACAAACTCTCAGAAATAACGGTACCCAAATGCACCTTTTTCTTGTCACTGGTATGGTACCATGAACGCTGCATGTTTTGTATCTTCTACAAAGGGAAATGGAAACGATTCCTTTAATAAGCTTTTAGAATAGTGGTCCATAAGGTCTAAACATGTACCTGAAAATTATTTTTAAAGATTACGAGGTAAAAGGTATACAGCATACTAAAGGCACAAAAGCTGTCCACTTGGTACCATGCCAGCGACAAAGAACAGTACAGTTTGGTCCCTTTATTTCCGAGAGTGCAAATATACTATATCCAGATTTATATCCCCATCTGTTAAGCCTTGATAACTGCTGCTGTACAATCACTTCTTTCTTCCTCCGTGGGTAATTACTAGGCAAGAACTGGAGGAACGAGCCACGCACTTATCTCCCTGAAACAGCCTCAGCTCAGTGAGCTGTCTGAGTGAGGTCGTCACTTTCTCTCCCGCACTTAACTCTGGACCTGCAGACACTCGAGTAAATATTTGTGATTAGTATCCTCAGCGGTGTCGTGAAGAAGACAGATGTTAGGCAAATGTCACTCATGTGGTGTGCGCTGGGTCGGGAAGCCGCTGCTGTCCTGCTGTTCTGTTTGCACAGGAATCTTTGATGAGAGCTTGTTAAACTGCGATTTGAGTGGATAATTATTTGTCGATTAGCCAGTTAAAGTAGATGACCTATTTGGTAATGTTTATAATGTGAGTTGTTTACTGTTACACTGTTAACTTTCCCAGTTCTAAACCTGTCGAATACATTTTATTACAGAGGAGTGGGATTTAGAGGTTATGTTGACAGAGAACATGTGGTTATAGGAAAACTCCACCCTGAAATATGTTTATATTGAAATATTTGAGAATCTGTTGCTAATTTGTTGGTTGGTTGGAGCTGTATTATTATTATTATTCCTGTGAATTAGCAGTGTGTAGTACACTGACTATTTCACTGTTAGCTCCTAAAAACAACAAGCTTCTTTTCTTGCTCACCATTTTCAAGTGACTTTCAAGGCTATATTAATGAGAACTGTGGCGTAGAAATTATTCAGATATTGGCATAAGCGTTGTAGGCTGATTATCCATGTTAAATTTCCAAATGATCCGTAGTGTGTGAGTGTGTGCTTGATTGTGCCTTGAGATGTGTTGGCACCTCGTCCAGGGTGTCCCCTCCCATGTGCCATGAGTTCCCAGGGATAGGCTACAGGTTCCCCACGACTCTATGTAGGATAAGCAGTACGGAAAGTGGATAGATGGATGGATGGATGGATGGAGGAGTTTTATGAAGAAATGTTTGGCCCAACACACCCATCAGACAACGTTTTAGTTTTGTCTTTTGGTCAGTTTAATACGGCACAGTTTAAAGCCAAACCAAATACCAAAGAAACCATTTACATGCTGTATATACAGTATCTTTGTTAAAGTTATAGATTTACATGCATCCAAGGTCAAAAAAACACTTTAATGTGCTCATAATTTAAATAGCAGCATTGTTTTCCTTTTTCCCCCCAGTGTAACAAACGACTCGTTCAATGATCCATTCTAAAGGATTTGTTCTAAACTCCTCCTTTCAGAGAGCATACTCTGCTCTGATTGGTCAGACATCCTAGTCCGTTGTGATTGGTCTCCCGCCGTCAGTGTGTTTCAAAAAGGAAACGCCCACTACCATAACGAGTTTCAGCTCCGTCTGTCAGCGAGCAGCCAATGAAGACCAGAGGCGGGGTTTTTTTTTTGTTACCAAATTATGTAGGTTGGTACAGGAAGTAAGTGTGGAATCACTAACGACTCGTTTCAGCTGTTCAGAATCGGTTCCTTCTTTTGGGAGTTGATAACTCCATTTGTCGTGCGCTTTGATTTTTGAAACTTTGCGAACGTTTTTACATTCACAAACAGCTCTATAACACACTACATGAAAGGTAATACTTGAAAAAGCATAATAGGTGCACTTTAAAACATGTGATGAAATGTAATGCCAGTGTAATGAAGAAAATTGGTTACTGAATATTAACCTTGCAGACGAACAGTAAGCCCTGAGTTTATGGGCTTTAAGTTGAAATCCAAAGTTTCAGGTTTCTGTGAGGGGGCAGCTGAGACATTTTGCATGTTAATGTGTTGCCATGTTGTCATATTGAATGCCACCCAAAGATTCTCAGTCATTATGTCTTCCTGCTGTGCTGCAGATTCAAAGGATTTTTCCACTTCCCAGCTTCTTAATCTGAAATTGGATCTCAAGGAGCCGAGGTCGGACTTTTTCAACTTCTTTTATACTTGTGTTATAAGCGTCTTCGGACAACAGAGACAGCTTGTGCATTCCAATGAAGTGTTGTGGTCATTTTTAGGCATTATCACAAAAGTGATGAGTCAGGGTGCACTTTATCGTTTCTCCAGGGCAAACCCGGTGAACTAAACCCTGAAATCTTTCAACACCTGGAACAAACAGTGAGAATGTAATCACGTGTAAGTATATAGTCAACAAAAACAAATGTGGTTGTACACACAGGAATACACACAGTACAAATGCACAGAAACATATACATATGTTACAACTCTCACAGATTTGACTCTATTTAAACCTCAGTGCTGTTAAATTCTCAATTCTGATTGGTCAGAAGGTGCTGATTAATATTCTATAACAGCAGCTCTGGCAGTAGTGCAGCTGCAAATCACCGTTTTTTAAATTTATTTTATTTTTTATAAATGCACACGTTCTAATACATTATTGCTTCTATATTAACATCTCATTCACAGGGATTGCTTATTTGGCGGACCCTCCATAGAAACAGATTAAAAACGTGTGAAATGGTTGACATGATGAAGTTTTCTATAAGGACATGTAAATGTTTCTTTAACATTTATGGAAGGAGTCTCCAGTTTCGGTCAGACGTAAAGCCATAACTTTATGTTTTATGACATCTTCAGGACAGAGGTGTTTAAATAAACGTTGCGGTTTGAAGATAACATCACAAGTTGCCTTTTTTTTGTCTTATTTCCTTAAAGTGAAAGAAATTAGGGAGGCTGGTGAGGGATCGACTGTTTATCGCTGCTATGACATAACTGATCACAGGAATTCATTTTTTTCTAACCTTAGACATTAATTTGTTTTAACATTAAATGTAACGATAAATGGATAAAAAGCCTGTCAGACACTTTTTTCCCCTTATATATTTAAAAAGAGGTTTTAGACCCTGAAACAGATATTTTTTTAAA
The DNA here is from genome assembly GCF_023375685.1 of Ictalurus furcatus. Taxonomy (NCBI): domain Eukaryota; kingdom Metazoa; phylum Chordata; class Actinopteri; order Siluriformes; family Ictaluridae; genus Ictalurus; species Ictalurus furcatus. Next base: position 10,098,946 of record NC_071275.1, on the reverse strand, counting down.
CTAATAAGGGATGGATAAAATATACCAGGTGAAACACACAGTATACGAGACAGCTTAATTATATAAAGCGTTTTATGAAATGATAAAAGCATATGTCCAATGATTTCACCAAAACATCAAATATCACTGCTGTGAAAACTATCAAAACATCGTATCACGAAAGCTTAGCAGTAATTAAGCTTGTCGATAAACAGGGTAAAGTAATAATAGCTGTGTGTATCATTCAAACTGACAGCTTCCATCGATTCCTCACCGAATACAAACATTCTAAAATATGGCATAATTGTCTGAAATGACAGTTTTCATATTTAGAATAGTTTTTCTCATCCCACGCTTTAGGATTTCATGCGCTGAGGGAATGGAAATTATTAAGTGTGAAATTTAACAAAAGGCATCGCAGTGATCGGTGAACTCTTCCAGTGATGTTCCACAACCAGCTGTGATGTGGTACTAACATATTAATCCTCCCTGAGATGCTGAAAGACTCCATCTGACAAAAAAAATGCCTCTTTTTAAGCCTTTTGTAATGTTTGCATTGTTGAATCTGTTGATTTTGTCGTCTTTTAAAAAATAACGCGGAGGATAAAGAGAGGTTTTTTTTGTTGTGGGTTTTTTTTTCATGTATATTCAAAGATGTTAAACATCTGAACACCAGCAGAGCCTCTCAATTTTACCATAACAGTAAACATGCACTTATATAGCACTTTTTTAACCTTAGCAGTTTTACAAAGCGCTTTACACTGTGTCACCATTCACACACACACTCACACAACAATGGTAGCAGAACTGCCATGCAAGGTGATAGCTTGCCATCGGGAGCAACTTGGGGTTCAGTGTCTTGCCCAAGGACACTTCGGTATGTGGAGTCATGTGGGCTGGGAATCGAACCGCCAACCCAATTAATGGACAACCACCACTCTACCACCTGAGCCACAGCCGCACTAATACATAGATGAGTAAAAATGTTTGTACCCGCTTGTTTGTGGTGCTTAACTATTATGGCAGTTGAGTCTGTCTGCAGTTACTGTATCTTTATTACCAAATTTTTAGCAAAAAAAGTTTGCATCCCCAATGACTTGCTCCAGTTAATGTATTTGAATGAGACTCATTAAAGTGTAATTATATACATTTCATGCAATGAAATGCCAAATACTTCACTGCCAAAATGCTGGCACTTTTATATCAATTGTTTTACTGTTACTATGTTAACGTACAGTACATACCTCGCACCTCCGTGGTTGGGGGTTCAAATCCTGTCTCCGCCCTGTGTGCGTGGAGTTTGCATGTTCTCCCCGTGCTTCGAGGGTTTCCTCCAGGTACTCCGGTTTCTTCTCCCAGTCCAAAGATATGAATTGTAGGCTGATTGGCATTTCCAAATTGTCTCTAGTGTATGAATGTGTGTGTGATTGTGCCCTGTGATGGGTTGTCACCTCATCTAGGGTGTCCCCCGCCTTGTGCCCCGAGTTCCCTGGGTTAGGCTCCAGGCTCCTCCACGACCTTGTGTAGGATCAGCAGTACGGAAAATTGATGGATGGATGTTAAGATAGACCTTTTGGCTATTTTAGTTACTTGTGATATCAGCGAAACATCTCAATTTGAGTTAAAATACTTAGTTTTGTTTTTGCTATTTCCATAAAAAATGCAATACATTTTCACTAATTCACAAGCTTTAAAAATGAGTAATTTTTTAAAATTATAATAGGTTATTGCAATGGCAGGATGTGATGGATACGTCCTTGTATTTTTATTGAGGTGAAAAACGTTGCGATGTTCCTAGGCCATTTTATTAGTTAATTTAGATATACAGAAAGGAACTAACTGAAACAATTAATTCAGAATTTAGACACAATGCATTCTAAACAGCGCCAGATACAGATATTTGTAAAAACACTATTGTTTTGTATGGGTTTTTTTAAAAAGCTTGCTAAAAAGTTTTTTGGTCAAGGCTAAAGCTGTGCATCAGTATTGGGTTCGTACTAGATGCAACAAAAACAATTGCACAAGCAGGAGGTTTTTACTTCGTACGGGTGAGAGCGAGCAGACAGCTATGAAGCTCGTGGAACAAAGAAAGACCACATTCATTTACACAAACATGTGACCCATGGTCAGGGTCACAGTGGTTTCAGTTGGGCTACTTGTTTGATCATATTTTGGGAAATGGGGCCAACTAAATTTACAAGAAAATATTGTGAACAGGTACTAAATTGTGTGAGCAGGATTAAAAAAAAAAAAAATCCATGAACACCTCTAATTATGAACTTGAGTGATGTAGCTGAGGTTGAGGAACTGTCATGCTGATACTGCTGACATTTCTATATCTGTTTTTTTTTTTCCCCAAGTGTTTTCAACTGTTTCCAGGAGCACAGCATTAAGATTCATACAACTTTCTGGTTTAGGCCACGCCCACTTTGGATACACATACGGATACTTGGAGCACTAAAGAGACACAGATACCGATAGTATCAATGTACACCCCTACCGCTGATCATTCTTCATACCATAGATTATTTGCACGTTTAAGACTACATCAATTACCTGATTTTATTTCCACCAAGGATTAGAAATGAGCAAAGCAAGTGTCCAATGTGACTGCTGCGATTACCTGTCTATCTTCTTCACCCTCACACTGACATACACAAATCCTCTCTATGTAATAACATCTCAATGTATATTTTTCAGACTTTGCCTATTCTGATCCATGCTAGTCAAAGCAAATTCCCTTTGCATAGTTTGCCCCATCCATACACACCTCTCTGCGATTAATTACCCTTCCAAGCTTGTTCCTGGCTAGTGAGCAATCTGCAGGGTGTGTGCTGCGGTCCTAGAGATGAAAGCCAGCTTGATGGACGGTCTGTCCCATATGGTCCAGCTTGAGGTCTTTCAAAGTGCAGATAGCCTTCAACTGGCCATCGTTATTATTTCATGAGCTAGCCGAGAGAACAGAGCTGATTACCTGTAGGCCAGAAAACTCTCGATGAGTTCTTGATTTGACGATTTTTCTCTGGACAGCTGTCGTCATAGAGTGTGTATCACTGCCCGGTTCAGCACTGGAGAGTTCAGTGATGAAGTGTCGAGTGTGTGGTAGTTTGAATTAGTCAATTAGAGGCAAACTATTTGAAAGCATATATATATATATATATATATATATATATATATATATATATATATATATATATATACATATATATATATATATATATATACACGAGAGAAAGAGAGAGAAGGAGAGAGAGAGAGAGAGAGAGAGAGAGAGAGAGAGAGGACCGAAAAGATCAGGAGAGCATTTTCTTTGCAGACATCAGTTCCAGAAATCATCCATCCACTTAATCATCCAACATCTGATCATCTATCTAATCTTTCCATTCACCCATCTATCCATTGATCAATCCATCCATTAATCCACCCATTCACCAAATCATCTATCCAACTTACCGTCCATCCATTCACCAATCCAACCAACCATCCATCCTTTTAATCTTCCATCTTTCCATGAATACACCCATTGCTCAAGCAATCATTTGATCTATCCATCCAACTATCCATTCATCCATTTATCTCAAAATAAATTTATCTAGCAACAAGCCATCAATCCTCATTCATCTATTCATCAATCCACCCATTCATTCAATCATCTATGCATCCAGTCATCCATCCACCAGTCCATCTTTTCAGCCCTCCATCCATCCAGTCTAATAATCAGCCCAACCTTTCATCCATTCATTCACAATTCCAATTATCCATCCATCAATATATCAATCCATTCCTCCATCCATCCATCCACCAGTCCCTCCAGCCATCCTTAAATCCATTTCTCCATTCACCACTCCATCCACTCATCCATCTAATCCCCACTGCACAAGCAAACCTGACTCTTGAATTCTATTACCATTTTCAGTGTAAGATCCACCAATATGAGCATGCATAGGAAAAACTAATTTTGCAAACTAGAAAATTATATATAAATCACATATACATTTAATTAAAAAAAATTCTTTATTATTATTATTATTATTATTATTATTATTATTATATTATTTTAAAATTCTTCTCATTGCTGTTGGCTCATGGCTACGGTTGGATTGCAGTAAAATACAAACTGCACAACACTTTTTCCACATTTAACCCAAGGTGAACTGTCTGTGTTCCATGAATTCAGGATAAAACGTCAAAGCTGTTTGTAGTGTAGATAAAATGTATGCCATTAGTGGTGTAGCCAACTCTAACATCCTCCTCCTGTTTTGGCAGTGGGATGCAATTAACGAAATGGACGAATACTTCAGCCCCATTCATACGTACCAGGTGTGCAATGTCATGAGCCCCAACCAGAACAACTGGCTCCGTACCAAATGGATCCAACGCAGCGGTGCTCACCGAGTCTACGTGGAGATCAAGTTCACGCTCCGTGACTGCAACAGCATGCCGGGCGTTCTAGGTACGTGCAAGGAGACCTTCAACCTCCACTACTCTGAGACGGAGCGTGACGTTGGAACCAGCCTCCGAGAGAACCAGTTCTCCAAGATCGACACCATCGCAGCCGACGAGAGCTTTACCAATGTGGACCTGGGAGTGAGGAGGCTTAAGCTGAACACAGAGGTGCGCAGTGTAGGGCCTCTAAGCAAGCGCGGCTTCTACTTGGCCTTTCAGGACATCGGTGCCTGCATCGCCGTCGTCTCGGTGCGAGTCTACTACAAGAAATGCACAGGCCTGGCGAGGAACCTGGCTGTGTTTACGGACGTGGTCACGGGGGCGGATTCCTCGTCCCTGGTAGAGGTCAGAGGTCAGTGCGTGGACCATGCCGAGGAGAAGGACACTCCCAAGATGTACTGCAGCGCTGAGGGGGAGTGGCTCGTTCCTATTGGACGGTGTGTGTGCAGTGCTGGGTTTGAGGAACACAGAGAGGCTTGTATTGGTAAGTGGCCTGGGTTTTTTTTTTTTTTTTACACAAATGCAAAGACATTTTCAAACTGCAGACGTGAACATTGAATAAATTCCAATCTAATGTAAATAATCAGATAAATAAAGAAACACATCCATTAGAATTGGAATATATACATTTTCTTTAAATATGTATTCCTACTCAAACAGTGAATTAGTATGAGTAGTCATATACATGTGTGTGTGTGTGTGTGTGTGTGTGTGTGTGTGTGTGTGTGTGTGTGTGTGTGTGTGGGTGTGAGAGAGAGGGAGAGAGAGAGAGAGAGAGAGAGAGTAGTAGGAGGAAAAGAAACAAACTCTGCTACCCTAAAGCAGATTAACGAATAAAGACACATCACTTTAAAATCAGGTTCTGTATACAGTTAGCAACAAAATTATTGGCGCCCTTTAAAAGAATACACAAAAATAAACAAAAACCTACAATAAATACACATAAACATATAGTGTTTTACCATTCCCCCAAACTACTCAAAACTACTAGCTATACTCGTGTGTGTGAATCATCTCAGGTTAATTGTCCGAGCGATAGAGTCAGGCTTCCTCTCTCCTTCCTCGTGCTAATCCAGTCCTACGCATATGGCCTCGATGTCGTCACGCTCAAAGCAAATGCTTTTTAAAATGCTGATCAAAACAGAGCACAGAGTCGGTGTCCTCTTCGTGTCGCGGCACCTCGAATTTCCAGGCTGGATGAAGAAGAAAAAAAAACAGAAGGGGGAAATATCCATTTCAAAGCGGATGAGTCAGTACATGCTCGTCGGGTGCTGGGGAGCCTTGTCAAATCCACTTCACTTAGCGACTTGATTTAACCCACTTACACTCCTCCACACATGTTCGCCTGCCGCTCAGGGCCTGACTTATTCATAAAAGCTTGTAAACATAGATTTATCCAATCGGATTGAGCTTGGCGAGCCGTGATGGCATCAGTAGGGGTTCATTATCCAATCGCAAAAGTTCTAAAGTAAGATGTATTTGTGTAGAGTCGAATGATAAAAGGCTTCTGTGCAGAATTAATGGCTTTTGCATTGGGCTCAGTTAAAAATGTAAGATATGTTGTTAAGGTTATTAAATGTATTCAGTTGGCTGAAAAGAATTTAGGAACAGGATCCTGACTAATGAGTAAAGTTGAATTCTCAATCCTGATTGGTCAGTAGATGTTGTTTTTAATCTTATTGTTAATGTGCTTGTTCTAAAACACGATCATTTCTATAGTAACAAATCGCACAGGACCTCCGCATAAACAAAGCCTTATAATAAACTCTAAAATTATACAAATATAATTAAGTATTCTTTGAGCTGTCTCCTGCTCCTGCGGCCGCCGTTCACATCATGGCTTAATTTTGGGTGCTTGGTAGGTTTTATAAAAGGGTGTATAAAATATTTTTAGAAAACTTTTTAGATCTGACACGTTGCTAAAGACGTTAGAAATGATTTTCATGTGTAGTGCTTTTTTTGTTTTTGTTTTCAATATTGAGAAAATGCGCAAATTAAAATCAGTTTACTGTTAATATAAAGTTAACTCAGCACAAGAAATTCCCTTTATTACATTTATTTATTCCAAACAGTGCTTTTCAACCAACTTGAATTCCTTTTTTCGTTTCATCTGGACTTTTATTCTCTATGACAGCTCTTGTGTGTCGTGTTATTTCACCAAGCATTGAAATGCATCCAGTTCTCGATAAAATACCGCTTTATTTATCGAGATTCTTTACACACTGCAGTATAATATTCTACAATTAGTCCATTAGTCTAATATTCCTTTTTAAAAAATTGTTTTAAATATACTTAGTTCATGCTGTAAATCATACTGGATTCTATGTGTGTATTCATATTCTAATGTAATGCATAAACGTGTTCGTCGGTAAATGGCTGTGCTTTAGGTTACTAATTTCTGCCCGAGACTCAGTCCAGCATTTGTGATTTCTGGCACGTTAATGTGAGCGGCTTTTGCATAATGCATGTTTTAAAAAGGGTCAGAACACCTGGGGTGTGTTTGCATAATCATTGGAATGCAGTTTAAACACTTATTAGAGTGGAAATAAACATCTATAGCGTCCCAAAAGCGGCACGTCAGACAAACTTCCATAAATCCATCGACAAAACTTTATAAATGTTTGTCATTCATTCATTCATTCATTCATTCATTCATGCATGCATCTATAGTTAATCAGTTAATTCTTATTAAAAATAAGAATAAATGTTATTATATATTTATTTATTATGAAATAATAAGGCAATCTTATTGTCAGGAGCATAATGCATAAAATCATGGAGATACGGGTCAGGAGCATCAGTTAATGCTCACACATCAAACATCAGATTGAGGGGAGAGATCAGAGGAGAATAGCTAGACTCATCGAGCTGACAGGAAGGTTATAGTAACTCAAATAGGCACTCTTTACAACCATGCTGAGCAGAAAAGCATTTCATAATGCACAATATGCCACTCATTGATACTGAAGGCACCGAAGTGAACGCTGTAGCCTCGGATTCTCGTTCTTGGCTGACAGGAGAGGAACCTGATGTGGTCTTCCGCTGTTGTAGCTTGTCCACCTTAAGGTTTGACGTGTTGTGCGTTCTGAGGTGCTTTTCTGCTCAAAATGGTTGTAAAGAGTGATTATTTGAGTTACTATAGACTTCCTGTCAACTCAGACCAGTCTGGTCATTCTCCTCTTGAGCACTCTCATCAACAAGGTGTTTCAGCCTGCAGGTCCTCAAGACACAGGATGTTTTTGTGTGTGTTTTTTGCACCATTCTGTGTAAACTCTAGACACTGTTGTGTGTGAAAATCCCAGAAGATCAGCAGTTTCTGAAATACTCAAACCAGCAGCCAAACTCGGACATGGTTAAAGTTTTATACACATTTTTTTCCTTTATTAATTATTGCAACATATAATAATGTAAACCTCTCAGTCACCATTTTCTTTCCTCATATGAACCTGCAGGATTTAGAGACACTCTTTTTAGTTGCGATTTGTCTGGGGTTATTGTTTTAGATATTACTTTGTTTACTTTATTACTCCGAGTTAAAATCCCACCTGTGCTTTTGGCTGAACTGTTAGTGGTAAGCGTTCACCATCAGTGACATGAAGAAAAAAACAAAACAAAAACAGATGAGATGAACAGATAAATTAGTTTGTGTTGAGTGTATAAATAACACAATTAATAAACACAACAGCTGCATGTTGATATTACTTTAACGTACTGGCTTTAGAGAGATTAAATATGTTGCATTAAACGACGACTGTAACGCATGAAGACGCAGAACAACTGGGAGAATATTGTTTTCTTTTCATTCCGAATAAATTCATATCACAGGCAACACACAAAGAGTGATATCTCTGCAGTATTAATATTAATCTCTTCACTTCAGGAGGAAAAAATATTCAGGAATATATGGCTCTGATAGCAGATATTGTTTATTAAAAAAAAACATTTTTGGGATGTATTAACATACATACATACATATATATATATATATATATATATATATATATATATATATATATATATATATATATATATATATATACAGTATTGAATTTGCAATCTACAGTGTTTATATAAGTCCACTGGACACAAATGAACACTAGGTGTTAATTCAACACTAGGCATTTTACAGTGTATATATTCTGTTGAATTTTGGATTCTGAAAACATTGATTAATTTTTAACTGGTTGGTTTGATTAATCACAGGTTTATATATTTATATTCATGCATTTGTTATAATATGTTATCATTTCTATAGTAACAGCTCATTCACTGTGATATGAATGGTGGAACCTTTACATTTATGGAAGGAGTCCCCAGTAGATGTGCAGTTATATATTACACACACACACACACACACACACACACTATATATATATATAGATAGATAGATAGATAGATATAGATATATAGATATAGTATCTCACAAAAGTGAGTACACCCCTCACATTTTTGTAAATATTTGATTATAACTTTTCATGTGACAACACTGAAGAAATGACACTTTGCTACAATGTAAAGTAGTGAGTGTACAGCTTGTGTAACTGTGTATATTTGCTGTCCCCTCAAAATAACCCAGACACTGAGTTAGCACACAGCCATTAATGTCTAAACCGCTGGCAACAAAAGTGAGTACACCCCTAAGTGAAAATGTCCAAATTGGGCCCAAAGTGTCAATATTTTGTGTGGCCACCATTATTTTCCAGCACTGCCTTAACCCTCTTGGGCATGGAGTTCACCAGAGCTTCACAGGTTGCCACTGGAGTCCTCTTCCACTCCTCCATGACGACATCACGGAGCTGGTGGATGTTACAGACCTTGTGCTCCTCCACCTTCCGTTTGAGGATGCTCCACAGATGCTCAATAGTGTTTAGGTCTGGAGACATGCTTGGCCAATCCATCACCTTCACCCTCAGCTTCTTTAGCAAGGCAGTGGTCATCTTGGAGGTGTGTTTGGAGTCGTTATCATGCTGGAAAACTGCATACTGATCATGCTCTGCTTCAGTATGTCACAGTACATGTTGGCATTCATGGTTCCCTCAATGAACTGCAGCTCCCCAGTGCCGGCAGCACTCATGCAGCACCAGACCATGACACTCCCACCACCATGCTTGACTGTAGGCAAGACACACTTGTCTTTGTACTCCTCACCTGGTTGCCGCCACACACGCTTAACACCATCTGAACCAAATAAGTTTATCTCGGTCTCATCAGACCACAGGCCATGGTTCCAGTAATCCATGTCCTTAGTCTGCTTGTCTTCAGCAAACTATTTGAGGGCTTTCTTGTGCATCATCTTTAGAAGAGTCTTCCTTCTGGGATGACAGCCATGCAGACCAATTTGATGCAGTATGCAGCGTATGGTCTGAGCACTGACAGGCTGACCCCCCACCCCTTCAACCTCTGCAGCAATGCTGGCAGCACTCATACATCTATTTCCCAAAGACAACCTCTGGATATGACTCTGAGCACATCCACTCAACTTCTTTGGTCGACCATGGCGAGGCCTGTTCTGAGTGGAACCTGTCCTGTTAAACCGCTGTATGGTCTTGGCCACCATGCTGCAGCTCAGTGTCAGGGTCTTGGCAATCTTCTTATAGCCTAGGCCATCTTTATGTAGAGTAACAATTCTTTTTTTCAGATCCTCAGAGAGTTCTTTGCCATGAGGTGCCATGTTGAACTTCCAGTGACCAGTATGAGGGAGTGCGAGAGCGATGACACCAAATTTAACACACCTGCTCCCCATTCACACCTGAGACCTTGTAACACTAACAAGTCACATGACACCGGGGATGGAAAATGGCTAATTGGGCCCAATTTGGAAATTTTCACTTAGGGGTGTACTCACTTTTGTTGCCAGCGGTGTAGACATTAATGGCTGTGTGCTGAGTTGTTACGATTCCTTGGCGGAGACAAACGCGGACTGGCAATCTGGAGTACGTTGGGCAGACGACAGACGGAACATGGAACGAAATCAAGGTCAGAATAATCGGGCAATCGAGTTATACAGGGCGTAGGCAGAAGTGTAATCAAAAGACAATCAAATATCGAAACCAGGTAAACGGTAAACGGAGATGAGGCTGCTGAGCATTTGCTTCGCAAGCAGCTGACGTTAACGAGGCCCTTTTATAACTTTTGATGTAGTGCAGGTGTTCGTAATCAGAACTCCGGCGAACTCGAGCGCGGGCATGGCTGGGAAGTGTAGTCCTCGTCTGCCATGTCCATGGGCGGCACTACACGCTGGGAACTGCAGCCACGAGTTCTCCGTGGGGTAACATGAGTTATTTTGAGGGGACAGCAAATTTACACTTATACACAAGCTGTACACTCACTACTTTACATTGTAGTAAAGTGTCATTTCTTCAGTGTTGTCACATGAAAATATACAATCAAAAATTTACAAACATGTGAGGGGTGTACTCACTTTTGTGAGATACTGTATATATATAATGTATCACAGAATGACATGGCACCCTTTCATACTTTTTATCCATTTATCCAGAGTTACATTTCATGATGTTGATTATTTCCCTATAGCAGCACACCCCTGTGTTTTATTCCTTACCTAATTAATCATGACTAATCATTAGTTAACGGTTAATAGACTTACTTAACTGTTTAATAATACATATTACTGTATTAACTAATGTTTATTAATGTGTTCTTATAATATTGCTACATTTTTCCCCACCGCATTCCATCAGGAGCAAATGGAGATGCTGACGGTTCTTCTTGACAATATTAAAGCCCCGTCGTGTGACTTCACTATTGTGCAGAAGCGCAGGTTTAATCTGTCGGCTGGCAGTCGAGGTGGAGGGTGACAGTGGTGAAAATGGGGAGGGGGGTCTTTTTTCTGATAAAGGAATGAATTGTATCTCAACCAGACGGAGCTTCGTCTTGTCAGTCAAATCAGACACACGCACATACACACACAAACACACACATACACACTCAGCTCTCCAGGTATGGAGGGGAATTGTCTGCACAATAACGGCTCAGACAGACGTAAAAAAAAAAAAAAAAAAAAAAAAACACTCTTCCATGGTTGTTCATTCAGAATGGAGTCTTTTTCATTACTGTTTCATAATTTATTGCGATGGACTCTTGTGTTTGCCCATGTGGGTTTTTGTGATGGCTGGAAGAAAGGTTTTGGACTAAAGGGAAATGACTGCGAAGACGTCAGCTGTCGTCTGGTCACCTAGATTATGACTTGCGTCTGGGGATTTTATTCTTTTTTTTCATTTCTTTCATGATGGAGTAAGTCAAACACTGCAGAAATAATAACATGTGATTACCTGTCTAGAAAGGCAATTTTATCAGTCACTGGACGTCAGAGGTGGGTAGAGTAGCTGAAAATCTTACTGAAGTAAAAGTACTGCTGTGTTTATAAAATAAAAAAAATTTACTCAAGTATAAGTAAAAGTATGTCCTCTAGAATATATTTATATAGAGATATAGATATGGCGATAATAAGGGTCCAAGCACTTTTGGCCATTTATGAACATTACTGCAGGCGGTAGTAGACAGCCGTACACGTAGCTATAAAACAAACTGCTGATTACAATTGTTTTGGGGAAACTGCATCATTTGACACCATGAGCAATTTTCTTTTTTTAACAAAAGCAAGAGATCCTTCAATTCTAACATGACAATGTTCTAATTTTCCTTAATTGGCACAAGATTGGGCATTTTAGTGCCCCCAGAGGCTGAGCAAACAAAACATTATGAATATTATGATGGCATGGTGCAAACAAAACTGGCTGATTGGATGTGCAATTTAGAAAAATGCATTTTGGCAGAAATGTTGGCAAAGCTTAATGGTTCCTGGGTTTTTTGGGTTTTTTTTGGTTTGAGTCAAGGTATCGAACGGAGCAAGAACATTTTCTGGAGTTGTGGGTTAAAAAGTTTATAAGAACACCAAAAAGTGTTCCAGCACCCCGTGGTGCTTGGACCCCTGATAACGAGTTAAATATGAGTTCGAATGTAAAAAGTTCAAAAACGTAGCATGTTATCACAGGATCAGAATCCAAATCAAGATCACTTACAACAAATAAATGCAGAAGACAGAAGTTATTTAAACTATTAACATATAGTGTCAAAGTACCAGTCTAATGGGAGGGGGGGCTTAAACTAGCTACACTAATATATTTTTCTTACACAAACCAAGTTCATTCTTCACTATCAAGATAAAAAAAAATTGATTATTACCAACTGTTGCAAAGTTTAATTTGGTGTGCTTGTATGTGCAAAAAACAATGCTTTTCATTGATGTTTAATGTATTGCAATCTCTATTAGTTTTACTTTCAGGGAAAGTAGTGGTTTTAAATGAGTCCAGAGACATCCTGTAGTGCACGATGTATGATGTGGCTAAATCTGTGTCATGTCGCAGGGTTCAACTGAGTTCACGTTACCAAAAATTGTTGACGAGAAAAAATATTAAATTGCATGAATATTTTTTTTTTTAAATACATAAATTATATCTATCTATCTATCTATCTATCTATCTATCTATATATATATATATATATATATATACATACATATATACATATATACACAGTATCTCACAAAAGTGAGTACACCCCTCGAATTTTTGTATTTGTGTAACGACACGGACTATATACAGGAAGTAAGCGCAGGAGCAATGTCTTTATGCACCAACAAGCAGACAAAACACAGGGAGCACGGTCTATACTGAACAAGATTAACTAGACTAAACATAAGACTAAAGTCTAGGCATTGCACGAGAACAGGACATGAAAATAAGACCGCTTCGCGAACGTAACGCATTCACCATTCAAACACTCAGTTAACATAAATACTGTGCGAAGTGCGCAGCCACACAAGGGGTTTAAATAACAAACACAATCAAACAGAAACATAGACACCTGGATTAAATCAAGACACACCCTCGAACATCAACCAATGCTTAAACAGGGGGAAAACCAAAACAAACAAAAGGCGCATGTCCATAGGCAAAAGTCTCGTGCACGCGCAATCTCTAAAGCCGGCAAGTGAAAGTGGCAACCTGTGAAGCTCTGGTGAACTCCATGCCCAAGAGGGTTAAGGCAGTGCTGGAAAATAATGGTGGCCACACAAAATATTGACACTTTGGGCCCAATTTGGACATTTTCACTTAGGGGTGTACTCACTTTTGTGAGATACTATATATATATATATATATATAGTACAGTACAGTATATACATATATATTTAAAACTAGCAGCCCGGAGGTGTTATGTATGTTTCCCAAACATTGTGTTGTAGTTGCACATTTGTGATTCTGTTTTTTGGTGCTGTTCCCATTGCCACAAATGTCCCACACTAAGCCTCTGCACTGAAGTACTGAAATTATAATGTCTATGACCAGGGTACTTCTGCATTAGGATTAGTAACTACATTAGATAGACTTAATATTAATTCTGTATGAATATGAATACGAATATTCCTTGCTACGTTCACTTTTTAAATACATTTTGAACTCTAACAATTATAACAATACTGTATACACAATACTGAACAGTCCAATACTGAAAAGCTACTACTAAAAAAAAATCTAACAGATAAAAGGACAAGACTCATTTTCTTAGTAATCAGGGGAGTTGGGGGGGGGGGGGGGGTAAATGATATACCTAATTTTCATTCCGATATCCCCCTCCTTTTTGTCGCAAGTATCAAGAGACAGAATCCTTCCTCCCTTTCGATACATATCGATTAGACAAGCCTGGGTAGGTGACAGCAATTAAAGGCCGTTTAATGCTCATTAACACAAATCCATTTTCCTCGTCTAATGTGTGATTGCGCAATATTTTCAAAGGAAAACACTGTCTGCTCTGAGTCTTTTCAGTGATTTGAGTCATTCGTTGAGTCATCTGCTCAGTTAAATGACTCGTAAAGCAATTTGTTCAGTTTGCTCGAATGTGTGTCCTTGATCATGCCACTGTCTAAGGCGGAAAACAAACAGCCTGACTTGGTGTAAAATAGCAAATAATTATTGCTATCTTGTGTTATCTTATGATATGTTTGTATAGTCATAATTACAAGCAATATTTTTTCTGATCCAGGGCAAAACAGACTGAATAGGACTCATATCGAACTTACCGATTAAGAGGATATGAGATGAGAGAAGATTAAATCTTCTGAATGAGAGTGAAAAAAAATCTTCGTCATGACAAACAGAACGGGAGCGGAGAGGATTTTGGACATGCCCGAAAGATCTGCTTACTCAAAAACTATGCTTTTTAATGAGAGAGAAGTGAATCTCAGTCACAACCAAAATAATGAGAGAGGAGCGGATTGTGGTCACGACCAAAAGATTAGGTGACTTAAAAACTACAGAGAGGACAGAATCCTGTAAATGACAAAAGATTCCATGACCCAAAAACTGGAATGGACATTTGAGAATTCCTGTCATGACCAAAAACGGGAGAGAGAGTGTTCAAAGTGATGCTCTTTCGACCATTTAACAATGATCTTTGTACTGTGATGCTTTTAGGATAAAATCCTCAGTCTCTTTGTTCTTACTGTGAATTAAAAAAGTGGGTGTAATTGTTGGGTTTTCAGTGAGGAGATGGTTATCTATCTATCTATCTATCTATCTATCTATCTATCTATTTATCTGTCTATCTGTCTGTTGATTGATTGATTGATTGGAAGGAGACTCCAGTGTCAGTACTTTAACAGTCAGATGCTGAGCTGTACATGTAAGTTTTTCAAAATGGGAAGGTCTTCAGGACAGAGGACTTTATGCTTTCCAGGTGACAGGCTGAATTCCATCCATCCATACTTCCATCTATCCATTTTCCATATTGCTTATCCTACACAGGGTCATGGGGGAGCCTGGAGCCTATCCCAGGGAACTTGGGGAACTTGCACAAGGCGGGGACACCCTGGATGGTGTGTCAATCCAGTGCAGGTTTGCAAGACACAATCACAGACACACATTCACACACTAGAGACAATTTGGAAATGCCAAACAGCCTACAGCTCATGTCTTTGGACTGGGGGAGGAAACCGGAGTACCTGGAGGAAACCCCCAAAGCATGGGGAAAACATGCAAACTCCGCTTGCACCAAAGTGAGAGATTTGCGTTGTGAAAGTTCCACACCGTTAAATATAACTGGATAAAAAGTACCATATAGTTCATTTAAAATGTTAATTATTGGCAAATTGCTGTGGTGTAAGAGGAAACACTTTATAAGACATGCTTCTGAGTAGTACCTAACTTTTTTAATAGTGCTCGCTAGAACTTCAGCTCATGTTGAATGTTAATCAACATGACAAATTTATTTATACGTAAACATGTTATTACAAGTCATTAACTCCTCCTGTGTGTACTCCATGTATTTGAGTAGTTAGGCCAAAAAAAAGTGCCCGATAAATGGAGATAAATGTACTGAGATGCTTTGGGCCCACTGGGGCAAAGTCTAATCGCGTATTTGCTCCACTTCACAGCGTTTTCCATTCCTAATAGTGATATTGGCAGGGATGGCTCTAATAGCTGCAGTCAAGTCCCTTTTCTCACCCGGCAAGACTCTTTAGAGAAGTGACGTGTTGCTATGCAGCCTATTAGCACTGGCGGGGGACATTTAATAACATAATTAAAATGGGACGCCCATGGGGGCGCGTTCAGGTAGATTAAACTTCTTCATTAGCATCAGGCTGGACCTGCTGCCAAAACACCAGAGAGAGAGAGAGAGAGTGAGAAATCTGAGGCTACGATCATCCCTGCTGAAAAAAAATCCCAGATCTTACAGCTTAATACCTTCATGTGATTTCAATATTTGTATGAGGACTTAAGAAATAATAATATAGTAGAGATCTTTGGGGTCCAAGCACCGCTTTGCAAAATCTTTGTAAATCCACCAGACATTTACACCTATAATATAATTTAATACAATCATAGTATTAGGGTATCATAAGGGTTTCAATGTCTAGGTGAACAGTAGATAGTGAACGGGGTTAACGCGTTTGTCAGTCAAGAGGAAAATACATTGTTTGTGGTTTGTGGTTATGTCGGGTTGTTTGCAGGGCAGTTGATCAAATTTCAGTTATGTTCTATTTTGTGCACTTCTACTGTAGCTGAGGCGGTAATTCTCTCCTCCACATGCACACAGATTTAGATCTGACAAAAATCTAATGTCAGGTGTCATAAGATGGCATAAGAAGCCATCAATGTCAGCAAGTGTCAGAAAATGACATTAGAACTATATGTCAAGACATATCATAAGATGACATAAGAATGTTTTGAACAAGTGTCAGAAGATGACATAAGAGCCTTTTTTGGTGCAAGTGTCATAATATGACATAAGAACCTTATGGCAACAAGTGTCATGAGGTCACATAAGAACTTGTCAACAAATATCAGATGATGATCTAAGAATGTTGTCAGCAAGCGTTATAAACTGACATAAGAACCTCACCAACAAGTGTCATAAAATAACATAAGACGCTTATGTCAATAAATGTCATAAGATGACATGAACCTTATGTCAGCAAGTGTCATGAGATCACATAAGAACCTAATGTCAACAAGTGTCTTGAAAATTGTCACAGTAACCTTATTTTAACAAGTGACATAAGATGACCTTGACCTAACCTTAACCTTAATATAACATAAGAACCTTACATCAAAAAGTGCCAACAAATGTTATAACATGACACAGGAACATTATGGCACCAAGTATCATGAGATGACATAAGAAGCACTTTTTTTGCTTGTTTTTTTTTTTTTTTTTTTAATTACAGATTTATTTATGCACTCTTCCTGTAGCTGAGTAATTTCCTCCTCTGCAGGTGCACCAATTTACATTTGTCCTCACTAATGAATAAATGTGTTGCTTTGAGAGTTTCCTCCTTGTCATTTGTACTGTAAAGACGCTGTTGCCTCAAACACAAGCCCTTTTCAACCTAGTCATTTCTTCATGTTGCCAGGTCCGAATGGTAATCAAAAGGTTGACATAACAGACTGAACTGCCTTTTTATAGCATCTACACAAACCCATGTGCACTAACCCGTGAATACGCACTGTCAGTTGAAGGACCGAGCGGCTTCTCTTCCTACAGTTAACGACTCCTCAAGGTCATACTCTATTTAGGCAGGTTCAGCTCCATCTATCAAGCAGTTAGAACGAGACACCACATTTCTTTCGCAAATTGATCAGCAATTCCCCTCCTTCACTTGTGCTTCTGTCACCAACAAAGTTGAAGATCACAGTTTTAAGGACAATTTGCTGCTAGTAGAGATGGTAATAAACTTATAGTGGTGTTATTTTCTCACATATAATACATTACCTGGTATTTATACATAAATGGGTTCTTTTCAGCTTTATTTATTAAAGTAGTTAAGAGAGGCAGTGTGATGGACATTCTGTATAAAGTTACAACGATGCAGTATATATATGGGTTTTTTTTTTTCTTTTCATGTTTAAGACCTTAAGGTGAAAACAAATGATTTATTGAAAATAAATTCAGGTTTATGTTAATCTGGACGAAATATTTATAGACAAAAAGGCCTTGTGTGAAAGCAGCCTAAGTGCATCAGTCATGAATGCAAGTCAGTCTGGAAAGTGTCATAATAAATGACATATGATCCTTCTGTCAACAAGTGCCATACGATATCTTATAACCATACGCCAACAAGTGCCATACGATATTGTATAACCATATGCCAACAAGTGCCATAAGATATCTTATAACCATATGCCAACAAGTGCCAGAAGATATCTTATAACCTTATGTCAACAAAAGTCATAAGATGACATAAGAACCTAATATCCACAAGTGTCATAAGATGACACAGGAGCATTATGACAAGTATCATTAGATGACACAAGAACCTTGAAAACAAGTGGCAGAAAATTATATAAGAATTAAGAATGTCATAACATGACATAAGACCTTTATCTCATCAAATGACATAAGGTGCCATAAGAACCTCATGTCAGCAAGTCGTGATCTTAATATACAGTTTAATAATGTTCTATCTCATATTCATTCTTAGCACAGATAGAAATGTATCATATAAAGGTCATGAAGTGTCACAAAATGACATCATTTTATTTTTGATTTATCATTTTATTATTGTTTTATTACTGCCTCTTAGAGCAAATTGTCCTTTGCTTTGACAAAAAAAAAAAAGTTCTAAGTTATTTGACTCAGGTGTTATGTCAATTGAAGCATATCATGAACAGATTATGCAGCTGTCATGTAGTCCTATGAACACCAGCTTGAAGAAGAACCGAGTAACCCAAAATCCAAAAGAAAACTTGCTGTCCACGCATGCCACCGATTAGTATTTCTAATCAAAGGTCTTGTTCTTTAATGATTTATGGAAAGGTCATGGCTGCATTCTCTTTTATTTCTCCTCCAGATTTTAGCTCGCATTTTAAACAGATTGGCATTTCGCGAGGCTGGGGTGAAGCTCGGATATCTGATTATTTATAAACAAATCTTTTTTTCCCTTCCTTTTCATTTCTTTCTCAACCCCAGCACACTTCACTGCTCACACTCCATCTTGAGACGCCGTCCCTTTGGGGGCATGTGGTGTGTGTGTGTGTGTGTGTGTGTGTGTGTGTGTGTGTGTGTTTGTGGGGGGGGGGGTGTTGCTGCTGCATGGTATCTTCGTTGCTGTAATGAGCAGAGAGGTTCAGGATCCAGATGGTGCCGGTCATCATCAGTATCGCAGCAGTGTGGGCCTGCAGTCTGAAGACAGATTGGCTGCCTGCAAATGTCACTAACCTCTAATAATGTCACGGATAAAAGACGCCTCGGTTTACTGAAGGTTCACGCACACACAGCTAACACACACAACTCACACACACAGCTAACACACACAGCTAACACACACACAGCTAACACACACGACTCACACACACAGCTAACACACACACAGCTAACACACACAGCTAACACACACACAGCTAACACACACAGCTAACACACACAAAACTCACACACAGCTAACACACACACAGCTAACACACAACTCACTCACACAGCTAACACACACAACTCACACACACAGCTAACACACACACACCTCACACACACAGCTAACACACACAACTCACACACACCTCACACACACAGCTAACACACACACACACACACATAGCTAACACACACAGCTTACACACAGCTAACACACACAACTCACACACACAGCTCACACACACAGCTAACACACACAGCTTACACACACAGCTAACACACACAGCTAACACACACAACTCTCACACACAGCTAACACACACAACTCACACACACAGCTAACACACACAACTCTCACACACAGCTAACACAAACAGCTTACACACACAGCTAACACACACACACACACACAGCTAACACACACAGCTCACACACAGCTAACACATACAACTCACACACACACACAGCTAACACACACACATCTCACACACACACACAGCTAACACATACAGCTCACACACACACACCTCACACACACACACACTTCACACACAGCTAACACACACAGCTCCCACACACCACACACACACACACACACACACAGCTCCCACACACAGCTCACACAGCTCACACACACACACACACACACACACACACACAGCTAACACACACAGCTCACACACAGCTAACACATACAACTCACACACACACACACAGCTAACACACACACACCTCACACACACACACACTTCACACACAGCTAACACACACAGCTCCCACACACAGCTCACACACACACCACACACACACACACACACACACACACACACACACACACACACACAGCTAACACACACAGCTCACACACAGCTAACACATACAACTCACACACACACACAGCTAACACATACAACTCACACACACACACAGCTAACACACACACATCTCACACACACACACAGCTAACACATACAGCTCACACACACACACCTCACACACACACACACTTCACACACAGCTAACTCACACACACCACACACACACACACACACACACACACACACACAGCTAAAACACACAGCTCACACACAGCTAACACACAGAACTCACACACACACACCTCACACACAGCTAACACACACAGTTCACAGCTTGTGGTTTCTGTAACAAGCTGTGTTTTTTATCATATCTATTTACAGAGAGAGAGAGAAAGGCTGGTGAGAGAATGAATGTTTATCGCTGCTATAACTACAGTATAAGTGAACAGCACACTCACCAAGTGTTTCATTTCTTACTTAGTCATATAAAACCAAATCACTCAAGGTTATATGGATTTTCATGCAATTGTTGTTTCCTGCCCCTGATGATAACCTGTAAAGGACATTCAATTAAATGGACCCGTTTATCTATATGCACTAATCAGAGTGGCACTGCGATGACTCCAGCGAGGTGTATCAGAACTGACATAGCGTACCTTGTACCAGCTACACAAAGTACTTTTGAGAATCCAGAGCCCGAGTCTGCCGTAACCCCTACACGGGGAAATCCATTCCCGCTTACAGGACGTGTGAACAGAGGCCCAGTGATGACATAATCCATTTCCAGCTATGATTTCTCTGACAGAATTGTTTATCACGTAGACGAATCCTCCCAGCTTGTTAGCAGCTGTTGTTTGGTCCCTGATGAGAAATCAGGATTTTGAAGAGTGTTTAGTTGTGTGTAAATGCATACTGAAGTGGAAGACAAAATAGAAATTCTGGTCTTATTTACAAAGGGCAACATGTTGTAATTTTGTCTTGTCATGAAATCTACCTCTCAACTTCACTTGATGTTCATATGCTTTTGATTTGGTTTTGGTCCTATCATTGCCCCTGTTCTGTCATTGGTCATGCTGCAATAAGCAATACGTACTCAGAACTCGGAAAAACCCAGCCGTGCAATCAACTCTGAAATCCCAGTCAGGAACTGCGGCAAAATCCATCTTCGCCAAGTTCTTGGATAGTTCTTTTTTTTTTCTGTTGTTGCTTATGGATTATCCTCTGTTAAGTCTGCCTGTGTTTTGACCAATGCTGTGCACTCTGACTATTAATGTGTCCCAAATGACATACTATACACTATACACTTAGACTATACACTATACACTAAACACTAAACACATATACTATTCACTATACACTATACAATAATATTATACACTATACACTTATACTATACAATTATATTATACACTATACACTTATACTATGCAGTATACACTATACTCTTATACTATGCACTATACACTTATTCTCTTCATTACACTCTTATACTATACACTATACACTATACACTTGCACTATACACTTAGACTATACACTATACACTTATACTATATACTTATACTATGCACTATACAATTATACTATTCACTATACACTTATACTATACCTTATACACTTTTAAATTTTATTTAAAAGTGTATAAGGTATAGTATATTTTTAAATTTTTTAAATTTAAAAATATACTATATTTTATTATATATTATAATTTAAATTTTATTTGTATAGCACTTTTAACAATGTACATTGTCTCAAAGCAGATTTACAGAAACATATAAACACAGGATACAGATTTTAAGTGTGTGAATTTATCCCTATTGAGCAAGCCGGTGGCGACGGTGGTGAGGAAAAACTCCCTAAGATGATATGAGGAAGAAACCTTAAGAGGAATCAGTCTCAGAAGGGAACCCGTCCTCATCTGGGTAACAACGGATAGTGTGTTCATAATGGTTTTTATATGTAGTCTGTTTTGTTGAACTAGTCCGCTGTTTACTAAAGGAGACCTGAGTGCAATACTGCATGTGGTAATTGCAGTCCTAAGGCCATAGTAGCAACCGTAGTCCCAGCAACTACAGAGAGAATGTCCATGCGAACTTGAGGTCCAAAACCATTTCCGTGGTTCATCAAGTGGCACCATCCTAAGCAATCTCCAGGCTGTAGCCTCCAGTTGATGAAAGCTCCATCCAGAGGTAGGGCATCAGGATGAATCAGGCAGGACCGGAGAGCAGAAAGGGTCAGGATCACTGGCATCTCCATAAAATCATGTGTGGCTCGATAGAAGGAGACAGGGAGAGGGAGGTAAAGAGATGGAGAGATTATTAGGTATAAAGACCTCAGTTACTGATTAGGCAGTCGTGATCGTCTACCTAAGCGGATTTTGCTCAACACAGTTTAAAATCAGCATAGTAAGTTGTGGTTGTTGCTATGGCTGCTGGCAATGTAAACAGCTTTTTTTTTGTTCAGCATTTGAGCCTGATATATCCCCTCCCCATCCGCTACGTAAGGAAATCTGTGACCGTCGAGTGCATGAAGTGTTCCTCATTACACACTTCGTGCATCATCCGGGAACTTAAAGTGCACTTTGTTTTTTGTGGGTTTTCAGTGTGAACACACTAATCACACTGTTTATACTACAAAATGGCCTAGAATAGTGCTTAAGTGTGCGATTTGGGACGCACTGTATGATTTCTGGATTGCTCAAAATGTAACACACTTGCACTCCTTCCACAATTGCTACAAACGTTGTGCACTCTGAGAAAAACAATGTACTAAACTGTACCAGTATTTTCACTGAGGTGTCCCTCAAGGGTGTATCTTTGGTATGTTATTTTTTTGTTTGTTTTTTTACATGAGAAAGCAAATGAAGTGTACCTTTAAGCTAATAAGTACAATTAGCAGTCTTCAATAGTATAATAATATCATAATTATGTAATATAAGAATAACTGATCAGTTTTCATTAAACGTACAGTACAGTCGGTTTGCCAGGTGAAAAATAAACATCAAAGATACCAAAGATGTACTCTTGATGGTCTCACAAACAATGATACTTTTTTCTCAGACAAAATGTTTGTGTATCCAATAACTCAAGTAATGTTTAAAGGAAAGTTTATCCAGTTTTGACTCTGAACCCTGTCCTTCACCTTAACTTTAACTTTAAAAACTCTTTTAAATCTGCAAGCGTAGGACCATGCAATGGAAGCAAGTTGTTGAAATTGGATGTGGCCCATGCCTCGGTCAAGAGTGTGAACTTTTTTGCAGAGACAACCTTGACTAAGCTTTACTAAGCCATGGTCTGTATTGCATTTGATTTTATTACAAGGATCAACAGGGCAGCATTCGCAAAAGTTCAGAAAAAGCTCAGAAATTGCCAAGGAGCAGTTTGGAGGTTTTTTTTTTTTTAGAGAACAGTGTATGTGAGTGGAGTGGAGCCGTAAGACTTTCCGCTCCGCGCTCAAAGCATTTCATAATCAGTCCGCTCCAGCTCCGCTCCAGGTTGACCGTTTCCTGGTCCTCGCTCCCTGTCATATGTAACTTTAGAGAGGTCCCTTAATTTGCAAATATTGAACATCCAACATCAAGCCAACTTTATGCCAGTAAAGTAGGGGAAGTATAATAGAGTCGTCCTTCCAGAAGCGAAGGACGTCAATGTTGGGGTTCATTCTTGGCATTGCGAGGTATACGTCAAGTGCTGCAGATGAATGTGTCGCAGTTTTATAGGACTGGAACATTGACTTGACTTTCTTTGCTCTTGATGGCTCAGGGTCAGCGACAAGGGACGGGCATGTTATTGTTTTATTCATACTGCAGAGAAGTTGTTATGAACTAAAAACTCCCGGATCTCAGTCAGTTTGCCTTGAAACTTCAAGAACAATACAATTACATTATTGTACAATTACGGTCTAACGATGCAGCCAGAATAACGTGGGTGTCATCATAAACCTTTTATAGCGAGTCGAACGGTTCTCAGCTAGAGTTTCTGCAAATGCAGCTATTTCCAGTGGATTGGAGACACCAACCATCATCACCCTCAACATCTTGATCCAGCAGATCCCCAAATTCATTGAAACCAGGCAGATTGTTTTGCTGGCACTATCACTAACCACACTGATCACACCACACTGGACATTCCAGCGCCTCAGGACCTCCTCGTATATTTCATTAATGTTCTTCGTTGTGTGGTGTCCCTGGGTGTGTTCACAGCTCAGCAGAACAGTGTGGCCTTGAAGGTTTTCATCAATAAAACTGCCCACGATACCCCAAAAACTGTGGTTTGTCCAAACATCAATGGCCAATGAGAGTGTTTCCTTGACAAGTGCCTTTTAGGATTCCTCAATGAACCTTCCCCGCACTTGTGTTCTCCTTTATCGACATTACCTTTTAAGATGTATTTGTATTTTTGTTCACCTTCTTTAAGGTAGTATTTCAGAAAATCCATCGTTCTGTCAGTGGTGTTAACTGTGCTTATCACATGAATTTGTTCGTGCTGTAATGCAGTTGCATTATGGGCCGTTAACATGAGTTGTGCTCGTGATGGAGCGGTAGTGGAGGGAGCGCTCTTGGAGGGAGAGAAAACCATGACCCTGCGACTTTCAAAAAATCTGCTCCTCGCTCCATTCACATACCCTGTTTGAGAATCTTGGAGCCCACACAGTGAATTTTTTCAGAGATCCAATGCATAGTAGACGTTGTAGACATCTACTATGCGTTATAGACGCTGTAGACAGCATTGTAGACGTTGTGTGTGGAAGAAAAAAAACACTTTCCCACCACATTTATTCATTCATATCAAGAGTAAAAATATCAAGGTCAATGCACGATGGCTGTAAATACTCATTAAAATTCATAGTGATGCAAATCCCCCCCTGCAGTGGGCGCATTCCACTGACAGGTGCTGACAAACCAAACAATATGCCGATATGGTGGGAAAAAAGAGACAACCCTAATACAAAATGAATATAACCTCTGGCCATCCAACACTAAATATTCATTACGTTAAATTTTATCCTGAAAAACCAAAATGTCTCCAAGGAGTATCATGATCAATTTATCAACAAGAGACAATCTTTCACTCCATCCGCTGCATGTGGTTGTTTAAGAGTGTATTGCTGTTTGCATGTGTGTCGTTTGAAATGTGTTGCTGATTGTGTAGCTGCTGGTAATCTGTCAGAACTTCAAAGCAGTGAGAAGGGTCCACACTTGATGACCGTGCAGTCTTGATGCTTATCGTGGCCCGGCTTTTCCACTCGAGAAAAAAAAAAAGAACAAAAGAAAAACATCATAGTATGCAGAGGATTAATGTGATGAAATGAGTGAAGAAACCAGACAGGGATAAATATCGCAAATCAGGAATTCTTTCAGGTTCCCTGGGGGAGGATTGTTACTGGGGGGATGCGAGGGATGGAAGACCCTGAAATTGCTTAAATTGTTAATTCATGTATCATCAGTCATGTATCTTTTTCCCCCTTATCAGTATGCTTGGTAGGTCGACAGCTACAATCTCATTAAACACTCCAAACTGCAGAGCTGACTACAGTGCTGTGATGCTTATGTGCAGCAAAAATCTGCAACTATTCTCTGGTCAGTTTGGTGACTGCCTGGTCAAAATGTGCATTGTTACAAGAATGTTAAAGATTTTTTTTTTGTTTCACCATCTGAGTGAACTCCTTAACTGGTTTACCTTTTGCAAAAGGTTTCCAGTAGAGCCGCTGCAGAAAGCCAAAATACTTAAATATCCAAAAGAACTCTTGAGGAACTCTTTTTTTAGATTACACAAGAGTGTATATTTTAAGAGTAAGGTTTAATATTAAAGTAAGGGACAGCGTTACATATATTGATTATATTTTCATTCATTCGTTCATCTTCAGTAAGCTCGATCCTGGTCAGGGCTGTGGTGAATACAGAGGATTTCCTGGAAACACTGGGAGAGAGGCAGGAATGCACAACAGTCTATCTCAATGCACCATGTACACATACTCATTCACACCGAGAGGCAATTTAAAGTCGCAAACATGTTTATGGGGGTAGGGATGACACCAGAGAACTCAGAGGAAACCCAGGGAGAGCATGCAAAACTTCCCAACAACAGTAATCTCAGGATTGAACCAGGGATTTGGAACTGTAAACCAACCACATCACCCTTGGTTGATTGAATTTGTATAAACTTCTCATAAAATTAGGTTGGTGTAACATAACCGTTGTCATCTTTTTCATGTTCTTTTAGCCTGTGAAGTGGGCTTCTACAAACCTTTGGCTGGAGGCCAGCTTTGTGGGAAATGTCCTCTTCACAGCCACTCAGAGACCAGAGCGGCTCTTGCGTGCCCTTGTGACACCAACTACTTCCGGGCGTCATCTGACCCTCCTGGTGCTCCTTGCACAAGTATGCTGCAATATAACCTGTTTATGAAATTCTTTTTAAGTTTATTTGAATTAAATGGTAACACTCATATGTCTAAGACATCTGAAGAGTAAAAAAAAATAGCATAGCTAGAACCATATGATCACTGAGCTGAGACCTGGCTCTTTCTTCTAAAATTCTAAAATTACACTTTGACCTGTGAGTCTGATAACTTCAACCACCTTCATCCTTTTGAAATTAACCTGTAATTAAATGCTATCTGGCTCTTGTGTCCCTACAGGACCGCCCTCTGCCCCTGTAAATGTGATCTCGTCTGTAAACGGGACCACCGTTAACCTGGAATGGGGTTCCCCTCTGGATACAGGTGGCCGTGCGGATATCATCTATGACGTGCAGTGCCAGATATGCGTAAAGGATGGAGGGCAATGTGAGGACTGCAACATCAGAGGAACCTCTGTCAATGGAATATTAGGAGCTGCTGTTGGAGCCCAAGGAAGTGCTGGTGGAGGAACAACTGGGAATGGAGGAAGTTTAGGTGGAAGTGGATTGGTGTCACGGACAGGAGTTACCTCAATCAGGTTCATCCCCCAGCAGAAGGGACTGACGGAGCCATGGGTGAACGTGGTCAACCTGGTGGCCCACACTAATTACACCTTCCGCATCCTGGTGATGAACGGGGTGACACACTTGAGCAAGGAACCGCTGCCTTATGTCACGGTCAACATTACGACAAATCAGGCAGGTAGGAGACGTGTTGTGTAGCTGACAAAGGTGGTTTCTCTAGGGTTTTGGGTTTGGGAACAACTTGGTTGAACTAGCAAGTACACTCGATCAAATTGCCAGAAAGTTTTTTGTTTCTCGACTTGGTTTAAAGTAAAACTGACAAAGGAGTTTCTCTACCAGAGGGAGTTCCTAGTAGAACCCTTTAGGAAGCTAAACACCCTGAACTCTACAAAGAATACTGGAAGAACTAAAATAACTTAAAGCTACTTGATGAACTAACTACTAAAAGTTATCCATAGCTGTTTTAGTCCTGTAATAAAATCCCATAGACAAGAAATTTGAATGTGACTTAATTCTCTGTATTTCCAGCTCCCTCTCAGGTGATGGCTATCCGTCAAGAGAATGCTAGCACAAATAGCATCACCCTGATGTGGCATGAACCTGAGCAGCCCAATGGAGTAATCCTGGAGTATGATATTAAATATTATGAAAAGGTGGGACAACTTACATTTATGTGAAATTTGTTTAGTGGTGTGAGGTTAACTGTGAAAAATAAGTACTGTATTTTATTTCTAAACAAATATGACAGCAGGGATGTTCGTGTTATTTCAGTTGCAATGTGAACAAGACAATGTGACTGTAAAAATGCTTCATAAAATACAAAGTGACCAGAGCGAAGCATTAGAGAAGGGTCACGTTTGTTTACGGGCTAGGTCGGCTTCAGGTCGTGCAATTCAATCACATGGCTCAATGGCGGCTCCATTTAATTGGATGGAAATTACCAAACAGTGGCGGTTTGTCACAATTTAGTCTGATTATTGAAAGTGACAATGAACGGCAAACATTGTGAGCCATGCCAAGCACTGGGGAGCCGTTAATTGCCGAGCGAGCCGGGAGCTTTGCCGCCTAATGGGCCAAGAGGGATCTCAGCTGTGTGGGGGAATTAGCAAACAGTGGTCGGTACCACATGGAGAGCAAATGAGATTTCCATGCAATTGCTTATGAGGTTGAAGTGCTTTTCAAGGTAAAGGCCTGACTCATAAATGATGGCCTCTGGTGGGAGCTCATGATATAAGGAGGTTCTTGTGAGAAGATTTTGGTACACTAAAAAGGTGTACTGGTCTTAAGTAGGATCTTCATTAGCACAATGGCCAATTTGATGGGTCATGCTTTAAAAAAGCTCATCTAATATAAGTTTGATCAGGCTGAATTATCACAATATATATCTGGGAAATGGTAAAATTCAAAGAATCTGCCTGGAATTTTCCCACAGGACAAAGAGCAGCAGAGCTACTCCACCCTGAAGTCAAAGGCAACAAGTGCTAAAGTGTCTGGGCTCAAACCTGGCACCAGCTACATCTTTCAAATCAGGGCCAGGACCTCGGCTGGCTGCGGCCGCTTCAGCTCCTCTGTGGAGATCCAGACTGGAAAAGCAGGTGAGAACCTGACATACTGTTACCAAACATATCTTTATAGAAATACAGCAGCACAAACACAAAAAATATAGCACGTAAATTATTACAGTAACGTCCAGAATTATCGGTGTTTAAATTTTGTTCAGTGATTACATTTTTTTTTCACTTAAACAACTGGACAAGGTTTTTTTTTTTTTTTTTTTTTTTTTTTAAAGAATTTTCTCTTAGAAATAATATTTAAAATACATTAATATATATCAGTGTAAAAGTAAATTAATGCAATAAATATTTAGAAAAATACATAAAATATTCTTCAACATATTCCAGTAGAAAACAATACAACAGAATACAACATAGTAGAATCTGATTCAATAGAATTTAAGAGAACACAAGACAGTATAATCCAACATAATAAAATACAGCAGAATAAAATACAACAGATTTAATTAGAATTCAATACAACCGAATAGAATACACAATACAATAAATAGACTAAAGTGGAATAGAATACAATGGAGCAAAATGCCATTCAAAACAAAAAATAAATTAGAATAGAAGAGAATACATAAAAATTGAAAAGAATAGAATGCAATAGAACACAATACCATACAATTCAACAAAATATAGCAGAATGCAATACAAAAGAATTGAAATAGAATTCAATAGAATAAAATGCCAAAAAATCACCAAAGTTGAATGCAACAAAATGCAGTTACATACAATACAACAAAACAGAACACAGCAAAATATAGTACAATAACATACAATACAACTGAATACAACATAATAGAATTAAATAGAATAGAATACAGCAGAATCGCTTAGAATACAATAGAAAAGGCGTGCAATACAACACATCGCTGTAGAATAGAATGCAATAGAAAAATACAAGACGATACTGTAGAATATATGCAATAGAAAAATACAAGACTATACTGTATAATAGAATGCAACAGAATTTTTTTAATAATAAAACTGAGGAAGGAGTCTTATATTTTTGCCAGAATTAGGCAAGATGCTAAATGAATTCCACAACAGTCTAAGAAGAAGATAAATTTCTCCCACTTAAAGTCCACTGCACTGAGAGGAAGTACTATCGCTGGATTTATTACTGTGATACAGTTATTCGGGCGATCTGGATTTTAAAGCCGTACTGATTTAGTGACACAGGAAACATCAATAAGTCATCATGTTGGACAGGACAGTTTGAGCAGATTGATTGGGATTTTATTACAGGGTCACCTTGCACAGAATCCTGAGTGTGATCTCATAATCTCTTTGCTTATTGGTGGGTCATAACAGATATCTGATGTAACAGACCCTAAATAACCCCTCAGCTCATGTGTGTTCTCGGGAGGTTTAGCTGATCGGCGTGGTTCGTCGTTTCATCGCCGTGAGATACAGAATGATTGACAGCAAAATATCAGGGAACGGTTTGAGGTTGACTTGATTTGAAAAAAAAAAATGATTTGATGATAATGATTTCCATATCATATATCTGATACGTGTTTATCTTTCCATTTGTATCCCTGTATTTGCATAACTTTTCCGTCATCTTCCAGTCCCCTTACGTTACAACACTGTGACGATTATCTGGATCTCCATGGCGCTGGTCTCAGGGCTCATCGCCTTTATGGCTCTCATCATCTGCAGAAAACGGCAAGAGGAGTACTTTGAATTGTCTGCCTTTTCTTTTTTCTATTAAAAAAAGAAATAGGACATGATGTAGGAAATCTGTTGATTTGTTTTATAGCATGTTGTTATATAGATTTAATACTTCATTATTTCAAGATAGTATGAAGTTATTATAAACTAAATATCTGGTTATTTTGACTTAATAACTCAGCAAGATATGATGTCGCTATGTTGAGTCTCCTTATTTTACATAGCATTTTATTTCTAATTAATATTGTTATTTTGAGTCGATAATTTATTGCTAATATTTTGTTATGTCATTCATTTCATGATATTGTCGTTATTTTGAGTTATGACCTGATTATTTCACTAGATCATGTCATTATTGTAATGTAGTACTTTGTTATTACAAGCTAGTATTTCATTAATCTAAATTCAGATTCTAAACTTAATAACTCATTCTTTCAACACAGAATCTGATTCTTTCATTCATGTGGTTATTTTTTTTTACTTAATATCTCATTGTTTTTAACTTAATTCTACGTTGTACGATATTATATGCTCATTTTTACTCAACATTTCATTATTTTAGCTTAATGAGCAGTTATTTTAAACTATTTCGTCATCATTTCAAGTTATCTCATTATTTGCAGATATTATGTCGGTATTTCGAGTTATTATATCAATATTTCAAGATATTGCATTATTATTTTGACATAATATTTCTATTTCAACTTAATAACTCACAATTTCTGGTCAATATCTTGTCATTTTAAGATGCCATTAATTATAATAACAACAATCAATAACCAATTATTTCAAGATATTTTGAAAGACCTTTTTTATTATTATTTATTTTTAAGCCATTTTGAGTTTCTACATTATTACCTTATTATTTCATTATATTATGCAATTATTTCTACTTAATAATCTCAGTATTTCCAAATATTATTTTGTTATTTCTACTTAATGTCTCAATTTTTAGTTATTATCTCATTCCCATTGTTTCAATATGTCATTATTTTGAGTCATCTTGATATTTCAAGATATTTCCAAGATATTTCTTTCCAAGTTATTATCTTATTATTTCAAGATACATAACGCTATCTTTTAATTTGAGATATTATGCCTTATTTAGAGATCTTATCTCAGTATTTCAACAAATCGTGTTGTTATAGTTACCTAATATCTCGTTATTTCAACGTAATAACTTGTATTTTCTAGTTAATATCTTGTTATGTTATTTTGACATATTATCTCTTTATCTAACATCACAATAATCTCCCAGTATGACTAATTTGTTGGATATTAACTTAATAAGTTGAATGAATGGCCGTGAACTACACCACAAGCAATTTGAATGCAGTATCAATTGTTTAACTATCGCATTTTATTTCCATACAACATGAAATACGTGACACAATGGCAAATATGATAGATATATAGATATTTTGTCACGTTAGAAGTATTTGCACCTTTTCCTGTGTCCCTCAAAATTCTTCTTCACCTTTTCTCCAGACATTGTGGCTACAGCAAGGCTTTCCAGGATTCAGACGAGGAAAAGATGCATTACCAAAATGGCCACGGTAATAAATAAATAAATAAATAAATAAATAAATAAAAATTTCTGGAAATGTTTTCGAAGTCAAAATCTAACCCCAGCTGCTCCCTGGATGCTCCAGTGATTATTACTGTGATTGAAAACCTCTTTCATCCTGCAATATGTGACCAAATGCTAATTCTGTTTATTCTAGTATCATTTCCAGAAGCCAGATTTTATATTGATCCCCACACATACGAGGACCCATGCCAGGCTGTCCACGAGTTTGCCAGAGAAATTGAAGCTTCCCGGATCAAAATTGAGAAAATTATTGGTTCAGGTATGTTTGGATTGCATGGTCTTGTGACTGTAAGCGCATACTGAGATTTTCGACATTTGTATTAGCATTTTTCAATCGAGCGAGTGTGAGGTGAATGTTAATGTGCTAATCACAGACATTACAGGACACATAACATGGACCCTTCTAAAGTGTGTCGGGTGCAGCCAGGTCAAAAAAGTATTACTCTGTTTTTATCAAAAACTAATACTTTTACTCAGTTACTATTTTTTTATTTCATTATATATTATTTAAAATAGAGACAAATACATTTGAGCTGTTTGAGAAGTCTCTGAAGTATTAAATTAAAAATATGGAAATGAATTTCCTCTTCCATGGAATACAATTTAATGCAAAAGTTTACATACCCTTAGGGCAAAATAAAAGAAGTAATAAAATAAATGTATTTGTTATAAGCCACTTATTTATTTATTTATTTATCCAGGATTTTTTTTGCTTACAAGAGTTTTAAAATGGTCGGTTTAAAATGGTAAACTGATTATATCTTTTTCATCTCTGTTTCTAAATGGATAATGGCTTATTATTATTATTATTATTATTATTATTATTATTATTATTATTATCATTATCATCAAAAGTTTTTCTTTTTTTCATAGAGTCATCTGTGTAATAGAATTTCTTTCTTGTTTTTCCTTTTTCTATTTCTTACACTTTTCGTTGCACCACTTGAGTGGCCATTATACATTATTGTTGCTACACTGTATTCATTTTTTTTTGTTTTGTTTTGTTTTACTAATAAAAAAACGATATCAATATAATTTAACAAATTATATTAGATTTTGCTAGATAGTTCTTGATAATGAACCTGATTTTTGGAGCCTGCTGTGTTCCTGAATCATATAAACTGTAATGTTTACAAATGTCTGGAATAAAAGTAGGGCAGTGTAACTTTCCGTGCTACAGGAGAGTTTGGGGAAGTGTGTTACGGCCGTATGAGGCTGCCCGGCAAGCGGGACGTCCCCGTGGCCCTGAAGACTTTGAAGGTCGGCTACACTGAGAAACAGAGGCGAGATTTTCTGAGCGAAGCCAGCATCATGGCCCAGTTTGACCATCCCAATGTCATCCGTCTGGAGGGAGTGGTGACACGAAGTAAGCTTTCTAGTCGTTTAGTTAATTTTTAAAAAAGTCAACTTGACTTGAGTTATAATCTCCAGGACATTTCAGCACTCTGGAAATTCCTCCCATTGTCGAGAAACCACTCAGATGAGTGGAAAAGAGTCTTTAAGACAAAAATAGTCTAGTTATTTTAACTAAGAACTGTGTTCATAGGACTACATAAAACCTACACTGTACAGTAAATAAGCTCTTGATTGCATAATCAATCATTTTCTTGGAGTTGGAATCATGATGTCATGACGTTCACATGTAAATCACTTGATTCAAGTGTTATGTCAAGTTCACCTCAAAATGGACATCAGGAGTCTTTATAAGGTTTATGTCAGGTGTCATGAAGAGCTAATGTAGGTTTAATGTAAACTTATAAACATACACAGCCCTTAAATAAAGCTAGATATGGAAACTCAATACATTTAAAAGTAAAAATATTGACAAATTTCAAAATGTCTGAATTAAGATATATAGTTATGATTGGACTGCCACACCTCATCAGTTACTGTGCTATGATAGAAAATAATAATAATCATTATAAATGAACAATAATTGCTTCTTTTACGAAGAATTTTCAAGAAACATTTCGTTTAGATTTGTGTTTAAGGCTATACTCACTTTATGTCCAATTTTATATATATATATATATATATATATATATATATATATATATATATATATAATAATTTTGTACTGTACATGTTTATTTTTATTATTCAGAATACTCTAGCTTGCACACTCTACTTTGTAGGATTGTTGTACATCTGTAAAATCCCTCTGGAATTAAGAAAGTGATCTATCTATCTATCTATCTATCTATCCATCCATCCATCCATCCATCCTTCCTTCCTTCCTCCCTTCCCAGGTAAACCTGTAATGATCATTACTGAATACATGGAGAACGGCTCTCTGGATTCATTCTTAAGGGTGCGTAAACTCTGAAGTCTCTACTTTAAGAAAACAGAAGTATATTTTACAAAAAATACACTCTGCAAAGTGATTAATCGCCTTAAGTAGCTTTTACATATTGATATAATGTTACTACAATAATTAAGTTTGTAGATGTACATGCTTCAGTTTAAAATGCTTAAGTTTAAAATAACCCTGCAGCTATATACCTATTTCCTTTTTGTCAAACTTGTTTTATATTTTTATAACTTGTTTTTATATCTTACAAACATTGAAATTCTGCCCTTAAAATAATCTTAACCTTAATCTACAATATATATATATATATATATATATATATATATATATATATATATATATATATATATAATTTCAAAACTAGCCTTGGCAACTGCCTACAAGTGTGCAAATTTTTGAAGGTAACCAGATTTTAAAGTGCTTTTATGTTTATAGAATAATTATGGTTGAGACACTTGCGAAAGAGAAACATTTTTCATTTCAGGAACGTTTTCAGAACTACACGGTATATAGTGGAAAATGCCAAAAATTTTAACTTGTGATGCATTTCCAAAGCCATCCCACATTTAATAAAAGTAAAATGGTAACCTGATCCATAAATACAGCCTTAATCTTTGGTTTTTGGTGTTAAGTACGACCCAGTGATTAATTTGTGAAATATGAGGTACTGGAACATTACCAGTGGGTCTTATACAAGCACATTATGCCCTTTAGAGAGCATAACATAATAATATCAATGAAAAAAGACTTTCTTAGCTGACCTAATGATCCAAATTACTTCACATGGAAGTCATGTTACAGTCTGCTCCCAATGACATGATTTGCTCTGTGGCAGTTCGACATCTTTTAGAAATCCAAACATGTAAAAAGTTTACTTTAGCTGTTTCTATAGCATGGGTCAGCATACAGACAGGCAAGGTGTTAAACTCCTGACAAACAAGATTTGTACTGCAAGAGTCTAGAACACAGAGATACAGGGAAAACTAGGAAACTGGAAATCCAGAAAATCCAGGACATACAAGAGACATGGCATGGAAGCATGGCATGTGCAACATGACAGGACTATAAATTACACACACAAAGTGAGGATAGATAATGAAATAAGACCAGAAGGGGTGTTTCCATGATACCTCGATATATCTGTCCTAACAGAGACACGATGGTCAGTTCACCATCATTCAGCTGGTCGGGATCCTCCGAGGCATTGCTTCCGGCATGACGTATCTGTCGGATCTCGGCTACGTCCACCGGGACCTGGCTGCGAGGAACATCCTGGTCAACAGCAATCTGGTCTGCAAGGTTTCAGACTTTGGCTTGTCGCGGGTGCTGGAGGATGACCCAGATGCAGCTTACACAACCACTGTGAGTTACATTTGGAATAAACAGTAGGAGATTTATAACATGTCATAATCAGTGTCATAAGATATTATAAGTAGTATTGGTATTTGCATGCATGACACATTATAATGCAGGAATACAAGACAACAAGCAGGTTAAATTACATATTATGGTAACACTTTCTCTGGAGGCTGTACTGTATGTACAATGGCCTATGACCACATTCATAACATGCATTCATTATGGACATTGTTATAATTATTTATGAAAAGATAATACAAAAAGGTTATAGCAATGTTAATAATAAATCTATATCACCAATACCAAGGACATCAGCCACCATTCAATTGTTAAAAAAAAATAATAATCAGGTCTTGTGATGCTCTATACAAAGACCAGCTCAGTTTCTTTGGTACTGGTGTTATAATGTGTTCTGAGCACTGCTTATAAGTATAATATATCATGTTAGCCATTCGTAATGCGTTATAAAAGATAGCTATAAAGTGTAATGCATTTTCATAAATAATTATAACGTGTATAATGCTTTATAAATGCGTTATAATATGATAGGAATGTGCTCATAGCTCATTGTAAATATGACCTGATGAAATATGAACTGATTCTTATACCCTTCGACTGAAATTAAACACGTTTTGGCATGCCAGGGTGGGAAGATCCCGATCCGCTGGACAGCTCCTGAAGCCATCGCGTACCGCAAGTTTTCCTCGTCCAGCGACGTGTGGAGTTACGGAGTGGTGATGTGGGAGGTGATGTCCTATGGAGAGCGGCCATACTGGAACCTCACCAACAGAGATGTGGGTACCTGTTGATATATAAATATTACAGTGCTTAGGTTTGATTTAGAAATGCTGCATTACCTAATCTGTAATTTACAAATGAGGTTATAGCAAAGCATTGCCAAAAAATAGAACATAAGATTACTAGTGTAAACGTATGTCCTCTTATGTCCAAACAGTGTTTGCAGGTAATAAAGTCAGTTAATAACAGGTTATAACATGAGATTATACCGTAAGCTTTACTGAAATGATAACATATTTGTGTGTGTATCTGACTTGTTGGTCTTTGTGTGTGCAGGTAATAAAGTCTTAAAGTTTATTTATAAATTAAAGAGTATTCGGCATCTATGAATGGCTTATGAACATGGTATAAGCTGTTGTTATTATAAAATGTTCAGAACTAGAGCATAATAGTAATAGTGGTAATAGTGTGTTGGCGTTTGCATGTGCTGGAAATAAAATCAGTTTATTCACAAATTAAAAAGGATTAGATATCTATGAATGCCATATAAACATGTTATAAGGTGAGGTTATTGCAAAGCATTACCAAAAAGAGAACATATTGTGTTGGTGATAACATATTATACTGTAAGCTTTACTAAAATGATAACATAAGGGTACTAGCGTGTTAGTGTTTGTGTGCACAGGTAATAAAGTCAGTAGAAGAAGGCTACAGGCTTCCAGCACCAATGGGCTGCCCCGCTGCTCTCCACACACTCATGCTGGACTGCTGGCAGAAGGAGCGCAGCGAACGGCCCAGGTTCTGCCAGATCGTCACGGTCCTGGACAAGCTTATCCGCAACCCAGAGAACCTCAAGTCAATGGACACATTGTGCAGGTAGAAAGCCGGCAATCGATACACAGCCTTTTTCAGGGATTTGCTCAACAAATGCACTCTGTTAGCGACAGATATCATCCCTTATTGAAGGCACACAAAGTTGTGGCGAGAAAGTTTTCTGTTCAATGCCTGGGAATAACCCGACTTGTCTTAAAGGGGGGGGGGGGGTTCGGTGAGTGTACATTTTCCAATAAGCCCATCTCAAATAGATGTGTTCTGTGTTAAATAAAAGGGGCTGCTGCTCTATATTGACATTGATCCGCACCGAATCAAAAGACTCATAGAGGGTTTGAGCTAGAGCCAGGAGTCCTGCAATTGGACTTGTATAAATTGCTCATGCGCCGAAGGCTCGGTGATGCATATCATGATGGGGAGCAAAGTGACGACGCGGGAGGATTTCATCCCTACATTAATCTACCCAAAATCAGCCATTTTTTTCCTCATTCAGGTCTTACCTCCTGCACCTCCTTCTCCATCATTTCATCTTGTATTGATTTTCTGCCTGAGCTGGTTGCATTTCAAAGCTTTCCCTCATTCCCTACTTCTCTCTCTCTCTGTCTCTCTCTCTATCTCTTTCAGACTGAACAGCCCATTGATGAACAGAAGCATTCCTGATTTCACAACCTGCAGATCGGTGAACGACTGGTTGGACACCATCAAGATGGGCCGCTACAAAAGCCACTTTGCGTCAGGAGGTTATCACACGCTCGGTCACGTGATGAGCATGAATCAACAGTAAGTTATAACGGTGCATATATACAAACACGTTGACGCCACACTACTGGGCGGTGGAAAGTCGTTATTTTTCTATATGCTTTAGCAAGTGGAAATGAGTTGGAAGAACTAATGAGAGTAACACATCACATGAATCCTATATACATCATATTATAAATTGATTTTAAATGCATGATGGATTGTAATAAATCATAATAATCATTATAAACAAGTACTCACTTTATATGTAGGTTTTAGTATAGTTGTATTTGTTGCAATTTGCTACCTCGAACATATTTTTTATCTTTTGTCAAATGAAATATGAACACATTCATATTATGTTATGATGCATTCATAAGGCATTATACACACGGTTTTAATTACCAATGAAAATGCATTACACTTTACAGCTATCTTTATAGTTATTATGCATTATGAATTGTTAACATGATGCATTATAAGTACTGTAGTGTTCATAACGCATTATATCCCCACTTGGCACAGTGCATCATGAGAAGATATAACACTGATATAGTATGTTATGAATGCTATCATGTCTCATGTTAACAAGTCATAATGCATTTTAAGATACTTAGCTATAAAGAGAAATGCAAAGAGAAATATAATGTATTTATAAATTGTTAACAGACTATATTTTATGTATTGTTTATAACGCATTATAACACCAAAGAATTTCAGCCCCATTTTGCTTAGTGCATTTTATTCAGCTGTAGAAATAATGACAAGTTCTTTCAGATTTTGCAAAGTTTTATAGTTTATATTCACTTCCTGGATTGGCACCCTGTCCAGGGTGTACCCCGCCTTGTGCCCGATGCTCCCTGGGATAGGCTCCTGGTTCCCCGTGACCCTGAAAAGGATAAGCGGTATAAAAGATGGATGGATGGATGGATGGATTCACTTCCTATGAAGGCCATATTTATCTTTATTATGCATTATGAATTGTTAACACGATAAGCATTATATCCACAAGCCCCACTTAGCACAGTGCATCATGATAGATGATAGATATAACCCTGATATAGTGTGTTATGAACTCTATCATGCATCATGTTAACAAGTCATAATGCATATGTAGCTATAAAGTGCAATGCATTCGTATTAATAATTATAACAATGTGTGTAATACCTTATGAGTGAATTATAACATGATATCAATCTGCTCATAGTTTAATATAGACCTGTCTTGATTTTTTGCTGTGTTTCTAAGTTTCTATGAAGGTCATAGTTGAAGGTCATATAAAGTCATAACGAATTATGAACACATTTATAGAGCATTCATAGGATATTATAGAGCATTCATAGGGTATTATACACACGTTATCATTATTTATACTAAAAAAAACTTATAGTTTATAGCAATATTTATTATGCATTATGAACTGTTACCATAATGAATAATAAGTAGTGCTTAAAACACATTCTAACACCATTACCGAAGAAACCAAGCAGTTATAAAACTGGGGCCAATTTCTTTAGTATTGTTAGTATTTAGTGTGTTATAAACATTGCTTATAATGCATTCTGTTAACAATTTAAAAACACATCATAAACATTGCTGTAAACTGTAATGCCTTTTAATAAAAAATTATACCAATGTGAATAGTGTATTATGAATTCATTATAACATGTAATGAATGTGTTCTTTGGTGATTTTACATGTGGCCTTCTTAGAAATTGAATATAAACTATAAACCTTGCGGGGGAAAACTTGTCATTGTGTCTACGGCTGAATATAATACACTACGCAAACTGGGGCTGAATTTCCTTGGGGTTATAATGCGTTATAAACAATAATTAAAATATATTCCATTAACAATTTCTAAACACGTTATAAACTGTAATGCCTTTTCATCAATAATTAGCCAATGTGCATAATGCTTCAAGAATGCATTATAACATGTAATGAATGTGTACATAGGTTCATTATGCATATGGCCTTCATGGAAAGTGTTACCACTAAAATGTCAAATTCTTCAAAGTATAATAAATTTAGCAACAACAACAAACAAAAAAAAATGCATGTGATATAACTGTCATGGCAACAAAGATTTGATTTAACCTCAATGCAGCACAAGAGAAAATCTCTCAGTGCGCCAAATCACAGATCCACTATTGGATGGAAGATAAGAAAGAATATATTTATGATGTCTTCAGTCGTCAGGAGTTCACAAGAAGGTCAAAAAAAAGTGTTGAAACATTCTTGTGGAGTTTCATCCAGCTTAATTTAATGTTGGACGGGGAAAAAAAAGATGTTTTTCATATTAATGAAGAGAAAATGTGATCGTTCTAAAAATACAGTTAATGAGCAATAACTGCAGCAAGCTGTAACTTTAAATTTTCCACCAAGTCTTCAGGACAGAGGTGTTTGCACTTGTTTTCTGTAACAAGTTTTGTTTTTGTTTTTTTTACTTATTAATCCTATTAACTTCAAGAGAGAGAGAAAAAAAGAGGTCATGACTATAAACATATAAAAAAGTAACCCCCTGATAAATTAAACATTGCAATTGTTGGCAAACTATTGGCTGTGATCTACTATAAGAGAAATAAAATCCTTTGGGTTGTGCTGTTGGAAAATAATCAACCTGGCATAGACATAATGGCATAGTGAACAGTGGACTAGTTCAACAAACAGACTTCATGTAAAAACCATAATGAAATTTCTTTTACTTTCACTCTATCCGTTGTTACCCAGATGAGGACGGGTTCCCTTCTGAGTGTGGTTCCTCGCAAGGTTTCTTCCTCATATCATCTTAGGGAGTTTTTCCTCACCACCGTCAGCCTGGCTCGCTCAATAGGGATAAATTCACGCACTTAAAATATGTATCCTGTGTTTATATGTTTCTGTAAAGCTGCTTTGAGACAATGTCCATTGTTAAAAGTGCTATAGAAATAAAATGTAATTAAATTGAATTGAATAAAGGGTCTTGCTTGAGGACCCAATCAAGGTAGTTTGGTGGCGCTGGGATTTGAACACACAACCTTCTTATCTGTGACTTCTTGAACCTTAACCATGAGTTAATTCAGTGTTCGAATCAATTTGAATCAATGCGAGCTAATTGCGTTGTGGTTGTAGTGGCTATGTTACCGATCAGAAGGTTTCCTGTTCAAGTCCCAGGAGAACCAAGCAGTAATGGTTGGGCAAGTCCCTTAACCTTTGGCTTAGATGTATTCTACATCAGCCAAATGAGCAAATGTATTGGGTTCTGTCTTATTTTATGCGACATTAAGACATTATAGTATTTTACTGGGTTGAATTTTGAGACCATTAAAGTGAAAATACTGCGTATTCATCATGACTGTTTAGACTTGTACATGGTATAATCCAAATCTAATAATAAATAGGTAAAAAAAAATGTCTTGTTATTTAACAAAGAAAAATGTCTAATCATTGAATTTCTGTAAGGAGACGTTTACGTCTCCAGTGTCTAGGTGAAGCTGCTCTGTAAGCAGACATTAACACCACAACACTTTGGGATGTGGTGTTTAATGTAGCAAAATAAATCAACTTTAGGGTGGTTACAGTAAATCTTTCCTATAGCAGCCTCGGTGAAGTGTTTAATTAGTTATTTATGCTATGACAGTTTTCAAAAAGTGAACATTTTAGCATGTGCAATAAATTATAATGACCTTAAATTACCTTTTAGTTAGCTACTACAATATCATTACAGTTAACATTACATAACGGTCGGCGTTATTCATGACGCAGTATAAGACGTTTATGACACTGTTATTTCAACTTATAACGCAATATAGTGCTCGTACGTTCACATCAGTTTGATGGTTTGAATGATTGTTTCTTTAGTACAAAAATGCCACTCTAGAAAATGTTGCTCATTTCTCTCGTGTCTCCTCACAGTGATATCCAGAAGCTGGGGGTTACACTGATGGGACATCAGAAGAAGATCATGACCAGCGTCCAGGTGATGCGAGCGCAGGTGTTAAACCAGAGCGTGCCGTCGGTGCACGTATAATCGCCTGCGGTGTCAATATAAATACATAATCATCTGATGTGTGTGTTCGGGTCATGTGTTACGAACTCTTAAAGACTCTCCTCTAGAAAGAGAATTTCAAGAGGACTCTAAACTCCAAGGGTTTCCTTCTCGGCACTGGATTTTTTTTTTTTTTAACGAAAATCCCTGCATTCTTTCTCCAATATTCTCTTGGATATTTTTTGTTCGTTTCTTCTTTCAGTAAGTGGATAGCCCACCTTAAAGACCATGGATAATTGAAATATCGGTGTATATAAAGGATGATTTGATGAACGTCTCTGATATATAGGTGAGAACCGGAGCACTTCACAATTGAAACAGCATTAATGAGTCAATGAGTGTTTCTATTTAAATATTGACAATTAAAAAAAAAAAAAAAAACTGAGATGAAGCGAAGAATATAGTATAAGTACCAAGGATATAATCTATAATCTATTATCCATTTTCCCAGCAGAGCTACATATCACACATGGAAAAATGCTGAACTGAAATTAATGAATTATTCCGAAAATTTGTCCCAATTTGCATAACAAAGGAAATGAAAGTGATATGTCATTAAATGTCCATCCAAAAAAAAAATACTGATAACAGTAGAAATTAGTGTGTGTGTGTGGGGGGGGGGGGTTGTTTGTTCGTTTGCTTTAATACTGTACAAACCATCTAAAAATGACATTCTGCATCCGGTTAACGCTGATATCTTTGGCTTTTCATGGACTAATTAATTATGTGCATATTAGCCACTTAAAGGTCATTTGTGACTCTTTTTTTTTTCAACCTGTCAGCGAGTACGCTGAATGAGCTTTAGTTTCCGTCTGCTGATTCGAAAGAATAGGACTCTGCCCA
Organism: Ictalurus furcatus; assembly: GCF_023375685.1. NCBI lineage: Eukaryota > Metazoa > Chordata > Actinopteri > Siluriformes > Ictaluridae > Ictalurus > Ictalurus furcatus. The sequence continues at coordinate 10,056,174 of NC_071275.1, read as the reverse complement.
ACTAGAATGTTCCTCAAAAATAGAAATGTGAAGCGTATCGATTTGTGCCGTAATATTTCACCTATTGAATTATAATTCAGACCAAAGCGTCAAACAAGAGTCCATATTTGACTAATAGTCTACTCTTCAGTGAAGACATGTGGTACATAATATGGTAATAAAATAATATATCATGTTAAATACTAACAAACCTGCACGAAAGTTGTAAGAAAAGATGCCAAGGTTATAGTTAGGTTTTAGGGGCAGGGTTACTCGTACCTTCTTATGACTTAATACGTATGAAATCAAGTGAAATCTCCATTGCACGTACAAACTGATCGTGAGAGTGTGTGAACTCTATCCATGCAGTCCACGTTCACAGTGTTTTACCTCTGTGCTGATAATGTTGGGACATTTCAATAAGCATTTTCATAAAAAAAAAACCTAATAATGCTCATTAAAACTACTAAAGTACTAGAATTATTATTATTATTATTATTATTATTATTATTGTTAATTGACCAGCATTGATATTGATATTGGTATTGAAATTGTCACTAAATGGCAAAATGGGGGGGGGGAATTGATTTTATTTATTAAAAATTGGTTACAGTTTAAAATGTATTGCTTGTGATAAACTTGTGACACAGTTTATTTTTTTACATTATGAACAGGGAATATTTAAGTCCATGCTTATTATAAAAGGTGTTATTCAATTTAAACTGATGTTACTGTAAAAAAAAAAAAAGTATATTTTAAGAACTTTTAAAAGTAGAAACGAGAAGAGTACTTACAGAGCGCTCACATCGACAGCCATTTTTCACCTCGCAACCCCTCAATTCAGTGACTAACACATTTCACGGACTTAACTTTTAATTGTAACTATAAACAGATAAAAGAAAGAATGGCATGTCATTCTTTAATGAGTAAAGCCTGGAAAAGTTCTGCGTTATAATAGGAATAAACCATTTCAGGATGTGTTGCTATAGGAAAACAATCAACGTTGGGGTGGTAACGGTAGGTCCGCTTCATCACACCACTGCACCATTTATTAGTTACCTATAACAGCACACCCCCAAGTGTAATAAGAAGGAATGTATAAGTAAGGAATAACACGCAATAGACTGTGCTGATATAGGGAAATATTGCATGGTGGGGTGGAAGGGGGGTGTATTTTTTTCTTATAACATCATAACGTCTTTAGTGTGTTATTCCACTTATATTACAACAATTTACCAATGACTACAATGTTTAAATTTATTCATAATTGATACATTAGAAATTTTAACGGGTTATAGTCAGAGAAACCAGAAAGCCTAAACTCCTCTGCCCTGAAGACTTTCACACCTCTGCATACCTCCTGACCAATCAGAATCGAGCATTCAGAATCGAGTGCATCTTAAGTGCACGATGCTATAATAATATTTAAGGAATGAAAATCATATTTAAGTGATATTTAAGGAATAAAAAACGCATCGTGTCATGCTGTTGTAGTAAAATAATTGAAGACAAGGTGTAGTTAATGTAAAACCACGGCCCCCCACTTCCATCCCCCAAGCCCCCACCCCCTCCCGCCCGAGTTGATTATTTTCCTATAACAGCATAACACTATTAAATATTATAGTACCTTATTGGCAGTTTTAAAAGACATTATTTGATTTTATTTAAAAAATTAAATGGTGAAATTACAAACAAATGACATATTAACAGGTTTATAAAGATTTATGAATGAAATTTTAGTCATTTACTGACACCTCGACCGGATCGAATGCAGGGTATTTTCATGTGCATCATCAGGGTTGTTGCAATAAGCAAATAAGTTAAACTGGACATCATCTGTATAACAGAAAAGGATTGATTGATGGGTTCTTGTGAATCGTTCACGTGTACATAAGTATATAAAAAAAAAGAAATATTAAAAAAAAACGTTCTTTCTGTACTTTTTTCAAAGAGCAATACTCTCCTGTATGCACCGGCGAGTGCGAATAAAGTTCAAACACTGCCATCAGTGGTCTCGCAGTGACTTTATGGATCAGTGTGTGTATCTTTATAATCATCATCATCATCATCATCATCCTCAACTGAGTCACCGCTACGATAATGTAACACAGGAAGATGCCACCGGCGTCCGAGGTGTCCCACTTCCAATTTTCAGCTGTCTGTGTTTCTCCCTGAGGCCAGACCGGGCCATCATATCATCTTCTGTCTGCAAATATCTCTCATCTGTGTATCGTAATTGACCTGGTCACGAAGCTGGAAACACAGCAATTACTTACTTCAGCTGCAGAACCAGCACAGCCAGCAGAACCGGACCTGTAAGCTAGAGACGCCGAGCATGACACCACTGGAAGTGGAAAGATTTGAATTAATGCATGTCCTCTGTTTAAATTCATTTCAAGACTGTGGATGTGTATGAGGACAAATATATGTTCCCTTACAAAAAAAAAGCGCATACAATTTACATATGTACATTTTTTACAGTTTGTGCGTGTGCGGTTTTATATTTCAAGTGTGATTTTTTTTTTTTTACACATTCATTTTATTTCATTATTTATTTTTCATAATTTTTACACCACATTATTTGTCTATGTTAATATGATTTTTTTTTAAAAACATTTTAAAATTAATTTATTTTGCACATGATTTTTCACACAATTCTGTTTCCATACGATTAATTGTACACATGATTTATTTATTTTTACTTGTAACGTATTGTTGTGGAGTTGTTGTTTTTTTTACATGATGTTTACTTTCCTGTTATATTTTCCAGCATAATTCATTTATCTTGTGGGATTTAAAAAAAAAAAAAAAAAAACACAATTCATGTATTTTCACATGATTTTTTACACGTGACTCATTTATGTTCACGTGACTCATTTATAATCACGTGTAGCAAACTTTTTTCGTTGCATAAAATAAACACAACACAATGAAAATCCATCATCATGGGGGGAATCAAAGAACTCTTAAAACAAAAGAGTTTGATTTTTTTTCTTGTCAACATGCAAAAGTCAGGTAATAAATTGAAAAAATGCATGAGTATTTTAAAAGCAATCGAGGTCAAAATTCAAGTATATTGGGGTGTGACCAATTCACTGCTAAATACATAAAAAAAAATAAAACAACATTATCTTAATTGAATAAATGGAAGTTGTGGTTTAAAACAATTCAACTGAATCGACCAACACTGAACAAAACACAATGAAAACATATATGTTTGAGTATAAAGCCAACTTTTATTGGCGCTGATCCTCGAACGCGAACCCGATGCTTTCGTGAATGCAGTGACATTCACAGGATAAAGCAACAGCAAACAAAAGTCACTCAAACTTTATTTGATATGCACAATACACCGTTTTGTAAATGCACATATGCATTATATATTCATGAGGCACTGGCGATGCATACACAGCATAGCCTATATATTATGCATCCGGTCCACGGTGTTAAATATCAACTAGATAGAAACGGATAGACAAAACAATTATGTGATGAATAAATATATATATATATATATATATATATATATATATATATATATATATATATATATATATATATATATATACACTCACAAGTCTACTTTATTAGGAACGCCTGCACACCTGCTCATTCATTCAATTATCCAGTCAGCCAATCAGGAGGCAAATGCACAAAATCGTGCAGATACACGTCAAGAGCTTCGGTTAATGTTCACATCAAACAATGGAATGGAGGAAAAAATGTGATCTCAGTGATTAACCATGATTATTTGATAAAATAAAAAAATTAATTAAAAATGTGACACGTGTATCAACCGTATCTAATTTGTCCTCATTTCACTGGGTGCTATCTTTATTTTATAACAAACTTCCTGTAGCTGACACTCCAGGCTGTTTCTACTCAGCTGAATAAGCGAAATAATTTTTTTTTAAAAAGTCGCAAAAAAACATTTTTCAAAAAGGATGTGCACTGTGTCTGACCCGGTACAACACGAATAAGGATTTCCCTTCCCTCAGAGCAAAGCTGTATGCCTAACTGTTTAGTAATTCAGTCATCCTCTCATCAGCATATATGCAAATCAGCTTCGTATCTATGCATGGCCTTTCCCATTTTCTATCTTCCACACGCTCCCGGGCTCCTTATTTCCCCTCCCGACTTTCCCTTTGATGTTATTAAGCAAAGTCTGTCACTGATGATCCGTATTTGCATGCAGGTCCCGCTTGGCAAATTAATAAGGCCCTTGAGATATCCACTAGACAGAGAAGAAATTAAGCACTCTTCCTTTTCGGGGAACGGAAAACAAATGTGGCGGGTCATGCTGAATCAGGGGGTCTCGTCGCTCTGGTTAGTCACACAGCGGCATGACCGCGGATTCAACTTCACGGAGCTTATTAGGAAAAGAGATTTTGCACAATGGGGCTGAAAAACGATGCGTCGGCTCTGTGCGAGCTACGCTGACGGCTTATTGGAGAGAAATCGCAAGTAGCGCATACGGAATCACTATGAGTCTATTTAGTTGCTCTTTAAATTGGTATTTAAAAAAAATAAAGGAAAAATCGAGCTGATTTATAGATGATCAAAAATATGCATTATAACTAGATAAATCAGTTAAGGCTATCTAAAAAAAACATTTCCAGACATAGTTAGTGACTTGGGCTTCAAAGTTAGACAACAGAACATCTCGCTATCGTTATACAAGGCACAAAAATCTCTGAGTCACTCTGCTATAGGAAAATAATCAACAGCAGGATGTTGTGATCAGTGTTGGGTAAGTTACTCAGAAAAAAGTAATCCACAACAGATTACTACTTTAAAATTGTAATCTGATAACATTACTGATTACTTTACGTTCATGTTACTTTCAAAACCTACAAAACCTACAAAAATACACTACAACGTGAAACTCGTAGTTCTTTCAGTGATTTTAGCGAGCATCAATGTATGACATGATCAGAAAAAGTTGGGTTTATCATAAAATATGCATCGGGTGTTGTCACTGTGTGTAGGACTACCAGACCAATAATATATAAAACTTTTCTAACTAGGCTAGTTTGGTGTCGTTAGCCAAATGGAGGAACAGCTAAGCTATCACTGTATGGGTTTAGCTGCTACAGTGCCATGCAAAGTACATTATCTTTCCTTATGCTCTGCTCATGTCATGTTCACGTAAACTAGAACTCGTATACACATTTACACACCTTGTTTTCCCGCTCAGCATCAGAGGATGTTATTGTTTCAGTTTCAACACCTTTACTGTTTAAAAAAAAATCGACGTATATCCATTTATCCTCACACTGACTGTGTGAGTTAGCGTTTGACAGCAGAATTGAGAGCCGTCAGCCAATAAAACGCGAGTATTTCCACGTGTGTATTTTCCTGTAAGCGCTGTCTGATTGGTCTCACTTCTGTTCACTGAAGATATAAAAGTACAACACTGCCGTCTTCTTTTACTGACGTCCAGTTACGTAGTGACAAATCGCTCCGAGTGGAGAATTATTCGGGGCTAAAGAAAAAATCTTCGGGGCAAAACTGTGATTTATTTTAAAATGCATTTTACTCATATTGTTTTCTTAACAATATAACAAACAAAGTTTCTAACAAACTTATGTTAGGATGTATGTAACAAAGTTATCACCCAGAGGCTGATTATTTGAATATTGTGAATACTGAATATTTTTCTATAAGAGCATGTCACAAAGTTTTATTCCTCTTTTCTCCAGAAGTTACTTAGACAAAAAAAAAAGTATGTTTCTGAGAAATCACAAATGAGTAAACTCCTCTGTCCGGAAACTTAAAGTTACAGATTTACCTCTGATTGTTATAAAGTGCTGACACTGACACTGGAGACTCCTTCCACAAATAAACTCATAAATAAACGTCTACTTATAGAAACTTCATCATATCAACAATTACACATTATTTGTAATCCGTTTGTGTGGAACAGCCATCATACAGGTAAATGTGAATTAGCAGTTACCATAGAAACAATGATTTTAATGTATTTCAATAAGTGCATTGATATAAAACTATAAGAAAATGAATGAGCATCTTCTGACCAATCAGATTAGAGAATTGTGTGTGGTATAAGCTCATTTAAACGAATTCTGTGTCACAAAATTCAATTTCACGATTCACAAAACTAATTCTTTCACATTAAATTCTTTCACACGAATTCTGTGGCGCTACATGAATGTCATGAATGTCTTTCATTTTGTGTTAAATAAAAGAACTTTTCTTAATACTTTCTTTGTTTCTTTCTTTCTGTAGATTTTTTCTGTTAATAATTGGGGTCACCACTAAATAGAGAACAAATGAACTGCAAGACTAATATTAAATAAGGACCTCCACTCGAGTGAATGTCACACAGTATTGGTTAGGTGACTGTCCAACACTGGCAGACAATTAGATTAGCATAGCTAAGTAGATTAGCATTAGCTGGTGTCTGAACCCGATACAGTGGTCACTCGGTCTGAAACAAATTTCCCTCAGGAAAAGAAAAATTCCATGGTGGTACTAGCCTCTCGCTAACCTTTCTTAAGAATAGGATTAGTATGACATAATTCCTAACAATGGCAAAACTCTTCAGTTGATAAGGAGTTGCTTATAAGTAGCTTAATGTATTTCTCACTTTAGAGCAGCAACAAAGACAGGATCTTGCACAGGAAGTGCAGATACTACGAGAACAAGCGGTAGACTTTTAAAGCATCATGATTCAAATCAAGGCTCAGTACAATCACAAGTTAAATGGTAATGTTTCTAGACTCGCATGACTTTCATGACAAAACCAGACAAATTTTGTGACTTAGAAAAAGATTCTGAGATGGTTTTCGTCTGTAACGATCCAGAATAACATTCCTGTAATGTTCGTAAAACATCCGACACAGTTCAGATTATGCAAATTACCTGCATGAAGTTCATTCCTCTGAGGTTGGCAGATTTTTCTTGAGTAGAAGCATGTGAGACCGGGGTTTTTAATAGTGTTTGGTCCACTTTAAACACAGTAACTCATCTTTAATTACTAACTCGTCAATTTTGCTGTCAAATGTAATAATGGTAATGAAGCCTTATTAATTACATATACATTAGAGCACAGTGAAATTCTTTTCTTTGTATACCCCAGCATCTCAGGAAGCTGGGGTCAGAGCACAGAGTAAGCCATGATACAGCGCCCCTGGAGCAGAGAGGGTTAAGGGCCTTGCTCCAGGGCCCAACAGTGGCAGCTTGGCAGTGCTGGGGCTTGAACCCCCAACCTTCCGATCAGTAACCCAAAGCCTGGCAGTGCTGGGGCTTGAACCCCCGACCTTCCGATCAGTAACCCAGAGCCTGGCAGTGCTGGGGCTTGAACCCCCGATCTTCTGATCAGTAACCCAGAGCCTGGAAGTGCTGGGGCTTGAACCCCCGACCTTCTGATCAGTAACCCAGAGCCTGGGAGTGCTGGGGCTTGAACCCCCAACCTTCCGATCAGTAACCCAGAGCCTGGTAGGCTGGGGCTTGAACCTCCGAACTTCCAATCAGTAACTCAGAGCCTTAACCACCAAGCCACCACTGCCCCACAATGCAAAAGTGAGAAACTAACTACAAAATAACAAAGACTATTAAGCTATATTGCGAAAGTTTGTGGACATCTGACCAATCACACCCATATGTGCTTTTTGAACAGCCTATTCCCTATAGCGTATACACAGGGTGTCCCAAAAGTCTCCATTCATAGGGGAAATTAAACGTTTTAGCGAAACGTCTTCCAAAATTTTTCATACTTAGTTATATATTTAAAATTTCAGATAAATTTTAAGAATGCCTTCGACAAAAGAAGAACGTATTGGGATCATTCTCACGGCTGGATCTTGAAGCTGTCACAAGGTTGCGATGGATTTTATCAGGAAACACGGCGAGCACATTGCACACACGACACTGTTGCCAAGCTTATTAACAAATTCAAAAAGACAGGAAGGGTTGCGGACCAGTGAACGTCCAGGAACATCCACTGACGAGGGCACAACCGACGTGGTGCTGATGTACATAGTCCCCTGTGTACTGAGACTTTTGGGACACCATGTAGTGTTCTTAAAACACCCAGAAAACAAGACCTTGGAAAGTCTTCTGCCCATTTAACATTTATTAACATCAGTTATGATGCTACAGGCGCTGTGCTGAAAGTTTGCATTAGCATGAGCGAGTGCTCGAATCATCAGTTGATTAACTGTAATGTTCAAGGTGTCTTATGTGTTTACTTTTAAGTGACCTTGTAGAGCATGGCACGACTCTTAACACGTTCATCAAGCTAAAACCAAGCGAACGCAAATCTTACAAATGATCCGGGGATGTTTACACAAATTAGCACGGCATACCTAAATGGTCCTGTTATGCAAATATAATCCAAAAAACAAATGTTCCAGCAATTATATTTGCATCATGCACCCTTGCTTGACGTGCGTCTTTAAATGGGCTGGCGGGCTGGATCTCCTCTGACACCTCTGAATGTCCGGCAGGCAGGAAAGCAAGCAGGCAGCCCGTGGGAGTCTGGACTGTGTGATAGCACTCTGAAATGATAGTTTAGCCCAGGAGAGCACTTGACACGCACCCTCATATCAGAGCAGAGCAAAGCAAAGCACGAGCAGTAGGGTAAACACCAAAGCCCAGGGCATACTGCAAGACCAACAGAGAGCACCATGAAAAGGAGGGGAAGGCAAAGCTTTCAGCGCTGTATTCATCACACGTTAGAACACCAAGAGTGCTGCACAATTACTGCTCTGTCCATCAACAACATGCTCAAGCTCTGGGGCCTCAATCCTCCTGAAGCGTCCATGTTTATTCTCCTCCACCCCCCATCCTGCCGTTCATACCTGACAGCTGTAAATAGACACAAGATAATGTATTGATGGTTGAATGAAAAATAAAACCTCGCCAAGGGAAACAAATGAACAAGCAATGTCTATTTGTTTGCTCACAAAAAGGTCCATGTCTCATTAGTGTTTTTCCCAATAAGAGATCAACCTTCAGGTCAAGATTTGACAAGACAGCTGGATGACCTTATGCAGGTGTAATCTGATCAACCTGATATGATGGATCTGATCTGCAACCTTGACTGTGTCTATAACAACCTCGCAAACATGCACTCTTCCAAAATGACAGCCAGGTCAGGCCTGAAATTTACTTCAATCGTGGAATCGAAGGAGGTTCTGTTTTATGCATGTTGTCTATCAAACAAAAAAGTGGTGGGGCGGTGAACAGCCCAAAGTGTGCATGTTACACTCAAAAATAAATTTCTGATCCCATAAATTCTGCCCCAGTTTGAAAAAAAATGTTTAATTAATTGACAAAATAATTCAGTGACACAATGAACATGCAAAATGATATTCGTATCACAGAATGAATTCATTGAGTCATGATATTTCCTCAGTAAACATTAGAATAACACCATAAACACCTGAACAATCAAGATTGTAAATTCAACAGCAGTGTGGTGTAAATTTTAAGTTACAAAATGAATTCCATATTATACCATTCATTTTGCTAGACAAGATGTACAATGAACGTTGTACTAAACAAATGACAAGCCAACCATTATACATGAGCATTTTGCAGCATCAAGTTGTTTACAGAGTGCTACAGAATGCATTTAGTCCCACTCTTTGGTGTATTTGTAAACCAAAGAAAATTTTATCCACAAAAGCACCCTTTTTCATCCTTGAACTGAGAATTTGATTCACCCTTGGACTTCAAATAAGTGTTTTTTTTGTTGTCAGTTCAGTGCATGAAATGAAAAGGGTGAATGAAATTCTCATTTCGAGGATGAAAGACGCTACACAAAGAATTGAATTTATACAGACAGGTGGATTAAAGAAAGAAAAAAAATGGCATAAAGCGTGTTAGTAAGGTATTGGGCCACCACAAAACACCAGAATAGCTTCAAGCTCTGGAAGTGAAGCGATGAACGCCATTCTTCCTAAATATTCCCTCTAAAACATTGATCCAAAATCCCTAAGTGTTCGATCGTGTTAAGATGGGGTGAGTGTTAAGCTCGATGTATTTGATGATGATTTACATCCTCAGCAAATCATTTAGCTATTTCATATCATATACATATCATTTACATCCTCAGCAAATCATTTAATCATTTCATGTCATATACATGTCATTTACATTCTCAGAAAATCATTTAGTCATTTCATATCATATACATGTCATTTACATCCTCAGCAAATCATTTACTCATCTCTTGGCCACTGTGGATGGGGGTGGAGTCATCCTGGAAGGGACCACACCCACCAAGATAGAAATGTTCCATCATCCATCTCGTTTCACCCTCTTTGTGTTTCGCAGTCAGGTGTATGGTTTGCGTCTCCATTTAGTAGTCATCTTGGGTTCTGCCAGTTCAGTCTTCATGGAGCTCCCATTGGAGCGCTACTTCTGTTTGGAACCATTTAAGGTGTTAGTTGCCACTAAGTAGTAATGGTAACTTTTAGAAGATGACAATGTTTAACCTCCCTTGCATGAAATAAATACTTAAATCAAAGGAACACCGTACAAACTATAGTAGCTGACGTGATTGCACATTTGACTCGGTAACATAGCAAAGTACATATATTATGACTAAGACACACTTTAGATCAGATGAGGTAATAGTCTGAGACAGCTTCAGGCTGAGGTAGTGAAGTATATGTTTTCTTTATTTAATCCAAATGTCAGTATTAAATCAAGGTTGTGTCCGGCCATAACGAATGGGTCCTTATTAATCTGTACCGAGCCTTTTCTAAAGAGAAATGAAATTAACAAAAGTCTTGACTTAACAAGTAGATTTTTAGCTTAGACTTAAAGATTGTACAGTTCTACTGCTGTACAGTAGCCTTCAATGTTCTAGGTACCAGTAAAGATCCTGCACCTTTTTGTACTTGTCAACTTTGTTCATGGTGGGTTTCCTTATTATTATTTTTTTGTTTTGTTTTGTTCTCTTCGGGTTTTTTAGTTATTTATTTATTTATTTATGGGGAGGGGGGGGTGTGCAAATTTGGATTCATGAACGTTTGATTTCCAGACTTTTTTTGGTTAAACCGTTAGAAACAATGACAAACTAGGCAGTGGTTTATTATTTTTTTTAATTAAGCATTTTTTGAAAAACAACTTTTTAACTATATTTTGGCATGGGCTGTGAAAATGAAAACTGAAATGATAAAGCTGGTTCCTTGTTTTTGCATTTTCATTCCCAAAATAGAATTGATTTCTAACCATTTTACGAATATATTGTTTGTTTAAATGTTCAAAAGTACATTGTTGGAGCCTTTAAAAACAGCCACGACATGTCAATAAAGTGGCTACAAGGTGTTGTCTATCACATAATGACTTCTGTCTTGTTTTGCTGTTTCTTTTCCAGTGCATCTAAGGAAACTCATTATTTGAGAAACCAACAACCGACTCCTGAGCTGACAGCTTATTAGTCCTCATGCTTTTCTTTCGAAATACATCTGAGTCTGTAATTAGATCATCTCTCCGTATTCCTCCCACTCACCCACTGCTGCTTCTGAGTGAAAGCTCCATATTTTAACCTTCTTCACGTTTCATAAATATACTCTTATGGTTGTTTTTTTTGTTGTTTTTGTTTTTTTAATTTTTTTTTATTTTAATATGCTTAAAAATTTAATGGATTTTCTCCTTGGAGTGTTTGGAGACATGAGAAATGATAACAGCACACATGTCAGAATGAATTAATGTTAAGAATCGAGATGTCAAAAAAAAAAATGACAGGTTTGTATGTGCTCTTAACAAGTTCTGATAATTTGGGAATGTTGTTAGACAGTAAATAGTTATACTTATCTGGAAAAAACAGGAATTGTGATTTAATTGTGTTCTTTAAGTCCTTTTTTGTTTTTTTCTTTGTAGCTCGTCATGTTTTGGAGATACCAAAACGTCCTCTGTCATGAAGACTTGGCCATAGCGGAAAACTTAAAACTGATTGCTGCAAAGTGCCAATACTGGAGGGAAATGTAACTTTAGCTACACTTGAGTTGCTAAGCTAACGTCAGCTCCACCAAATTACCCAGCTAGCTAGCAGGCTAAACATTCATGCTGAAAAAAGTAAGAAACTCAACCCCCGCAACCCTCCCCCATCTTTCTCGGAACTTCTTAGTCCACTCATTCACCATGTCCGCATTTGACACGTACCGTTTTAGATGTAAAACTTTAACGAGTTAATTAGAAGATTCTGATTGTCTCAGAGAGGGGTGGTGCCACCCTACAGTGATAAGGAGAATGAATCAGGATTGCTGTAGCACCTGAAGCAGCTGGATCCCAGCACGCAGCTGTGGACACTCAACGGGGGAACCGCACCATCATCCCTGTCTCTTTTGATTGAATGAGTACTTTACACACACTCATTATCATTAACCAAGCAGATAGGCAGCTGAGAAAAAAAAAACCCTGAACATTACACATAGGATTCTGGAGTGAAGTTTCTTAAAAATGAGTTCACAGCAACGGAGAGGCAGAGCCAGAACTAATGATATCTCAAATCCAGAATAAAAGGATTTAGAAGGTGTACAGTCCTCTACAAGGTCAGAAGTTTAGAATATAAATACCAGCTGTCTGTGGTGTGAAGTGCTACGCAGAAAATGGCTAAATATTTTGTTGATTTCATTGCTCTGGGAAAAGAATGGGCTCAAACTCGTCTGACTTTCAATGTATACTTGCAACATACAGTACTGTGTAGGCTTTAGGCAGCATATGCTACTTAATCTGAGGTAATTTATGTCAGCAATTGCTAGCTACTCTGAGTTCGTTTGCTTTTGCTACCTAGCCAAATTTATCCTTTGCTAACAAATCTGAGGTCATTTAGGCTAGTATTTGCTATTTTGAGGTAAGTTTTATTTCTGTTAGCATGCGCTACCCAGTCTGATGTGGGAGTGTATCTATGTTCCCAGGGTCCTATGTCCCCTAGATTTATATGGCACATAATGAACACATGACAAAGGGTCCTATGTTTTCCAGTTCCCAGGGTCCTATGCTCTTCCACTCTATATAGCACATAATGGAACATAATGGAACCTGAAAAACATGTTCCCAGCTTTGTATTTGTAAGACATGGGTTGTTGTGGTATGCTGATAGAAATTGCGAATACAGAGCTTGGAACATGTTTTTCAGGTTCCCATTATGTGCTATATAGAGATGAGGAATATAGGACCCTGGGAACTGGAAAACATAGGACCCTTTGTCATGTGTTCACTATGTGCCATATAATTCCAGGGAACATAGGACCCTGGGAACATAGGACCCTTTTTTATGTGTTCATTATGTGCCACATAAATCCGGGCAACATAGGACCCTTTTTCATGTGTTCACTATGTGCCACATAAATCCGGGGAACATAGGACCCTTTTTCATGTGTTCATTTTGTGCCATATAAATCCAGGGAACATAGGACCATGGGAACATAGATACACTCCCCTCTGAGGTATGTTAGCATTTGCTAACTAATCTGAGGTAATTTATCTTAGCATTCATTCACTATTCTGAGGTAATTTTTGTTAGCATGTGCCACCTAATCTGAGGTTATATGTAATTTGCGAGCTCATTTGAGGCTAGCAGGTCATACATAGTTTTTATAATCAGAGCTATTCAGAGGTAATTTATGTAGTATTCACTCACTATTTTAAGCAAGTTTAATTTCTGTTAGCATATGCTACCTAGTCTGAGGAAATTTATCATTCTATAACTAATCCGAGGTAATGTCTGTTAGCATGAACGACCTAGTTAGAGGTCATTTATAGTTCACTAGTTAATCTGAAATAATTTGCCTAATCTTGTCTTAGCCTATTACTTTTCTGTGTCATTGACGCTAATCGTAATAGATATCTGAATGCAAGTGGGATGAAATAAGCTGAGAATTTTATTTTTAATTGAAGACTTATATATTTAATCTTGGTGTGGGAAAAAAAAAACCCTACCCTATATGTTATTTAAACTTTCTTATACAGCTTTGTGAGGATTGAAAGCTTTTATTGGACGTGGGGTCATAAAAAGAAAGTGCTGGTGTTTTCAAAGGCATGCTAATGGATTGGGCTCTGGAGGGTTTGGACTGTAGCTTACTCTGTGTCATAATAAAAAGAATCTCCAGATCCCCACTTGGTTTGAGCCTGAGTCAGGGGTCAATTGTTTGAAGTGAAAATTGTGGCGCTAATCCTCATTGTACTGCAGAGAGCAGGGAAAACGGCCCGCTCTTCAACAATTAGTGAAGACTTTTCAAGGTGCCCGTCCACATCACAACATCTAGTGCTCTTATGTGTAAATGGAGGCAATGTCGGTGTGGTTGATAGAGGGTTTTTTTTTCCCCATTTGATGAAGTCTGAAACACTAAACACAACCTGATTTTTAAAAAAAAATTTTGCCATCAAATATTTGCTTTAAGTACTTTAAGAAGTTGAACTCTGAAAACATAACAGCTTTGTGTTTTTCCAGCGAGCCTGAAAGACACGCCGACATGAAAAGGTTTTACTTATAGGCTTCTGAAATTCATAACGATCTTTAATAAGTTAGTAAAGCTTTTACAAATATTGAAGCGGTTCGAAAGTATTGCAGTGGGATCTTTAAACGAAGCATCATTTTAACATTTTTTATATTAAGCTCAAATCTTTTGATGGCAAAAAAAACTCAGTAATGTTCCAAAGTGAGATTTTCACTGGAGGCATTTTGGCACGACTGTTCACAAACTCTAAACATTGGTTTCAAATTGGCCTTAAGAATATGATAAAAAACAAAACCAGGGTTTTTGCTTACCATGGAAAGGCTTAGGCATAGCACCTAATTGTTTTTTTGTGGATCACCTTAAGCCAAATGAACATAAAAAAGGCATTTATTTTCATTAAATCTCAGGCATGTTATTTGGTGAAATGAATAGGCTTTTGACTATAAGTACAATAAGTGTTGACAGCCAATATGGTAAGTCTCCAGGTCGAAAACAACTTCAAATAACATTTCCTTCAAATCATTTCAAACCCCCCAACTACCACCACCCCCCAGAACCCAGACAACACCTAAGCCCTCTGTGAACCTAGAGAAAACCCTGAAAACTTTTGTTCATCTCAAGAAAACCTTCATGTTGAAGACAAAAATTCAGCAAGTGTTTTAAGATTATAACTTGTCACATTGTTTGAGATGGCCCCAATAAAATCTTGTCTGTATTCTATAAAAGATTGTGCGCTAACGTGTTCTCCATGACAGATTATACAATTGGCCTGCAATTAAAGAAAATTACTATGTTCTGTTTATGTCATCAATCAGCATGATCTGGGCTCATGCACAAAATGGGCTTGCATAATGACCAACATTCTTCAAAGTGAGTTTGAGGTAATAAGGATATTTTTTTTCTGTCCATTACCCTGTTTGGTTTACGATTCGCTGTTCCGTGAGTTTGGTGTGATCCTAAGCCGTCTCCTGGTGGCCATCGTTCACATTCTTTAAACATTTACAACAAAATTTTCAACACTGCCAGAACTTTGCTGTTGGCCATCTTTGGTTGCAATGTGACGGTGAACATGTCACGTTATGCATTCCATGCGTGCTGATCTCAACTCACGGCCAAAGAATTCTTCAGCGATGTACATATACATTTATGGCATTTGGTAGACCCCTTTATCCAGAGCGACTTACATTTTATCTCATTTTATACAGCTGAGGAGTTGAGGGTTAAGGGCCTTGCTCAAGGACCCAACAGTGGCAGGTTGGTAGTGCTGGGATTTGACGATCAGGAGTCCACTGTCTTAACCACTGAGCTACCACCGCCCACTGCCCACACGACGTGCAGTTTTGTCTGTGAGAGAGTTGAAACAAATTGAGCTGAAAATGCTACAGTATAAACCCTGCTTATGGCACAGTTTTGTCAATAAGTGTGTGCCTGAAACGTAACTGTTTTCAGAGGCTGGATGGCATCAAAAACGTTTCCAAAGAATGCTGCCTTTCAGCATGGATGCAACAACTAGTTTGGACAAAAATTGCAGGAACCAATCAAAAGTTTTTGACTAAAAACCTACATTTCTGGCAATTCTAGTTCCAGAATATTTGTTTTATTATGCAATGAACTATATATACAGTTACTATTGTAAGAACATGGAAGTAGTCCAAAATCTGGATCCGAAGGAATGAAGGTGTTTAATAAAAGATTATAAGAATCCAATATAACCACAAGAAATGACAAGAATAGTGAGAAACAGGTTTTATCCTGGGCAGGGTTGCTGTGGATCTGGAGAATATCCTGGGAGTATGCTGCAGAGACTGGGGAGAGTGCAGAGATAGACCTACTGGCATGTTTTTAGGAGGTGGGAAGAAACCAGAAAGTCTGGAAGAAAACTACATGACGACAGGTAGACCATGAAGACTCAGAAATTAAGAAGAAGAAGCCTTTATTTTTCACATATACGTACATTGTAGCACAGTGAAATTCTTTTCTTCACATATCCTAGCTTGGTAGGAAGTTTGGTTCAGAGTGCAGGGTCTACATATACATATGTATACGTCTATAAATATATGTTATAGCATTAATAACTAAGAACAAGACAAAGACGACATGTATGAAAGGCTCAAGAAAGAAATACCAATGAGCTAACATGAGAGAAGAAAACAAAACCTGAACAATAAGAAAAGATCACTGAATAACCTGAGAATGGTGTCATGCACCAAGAAGGGTGATTCATGACAGCCCTGAGCTCCTCTCCTACACATTAACCCTTCCACCTGCTGTCACTTTGGCTCTGTTCTCATCTTCTTATCAGAGAGATATTCAAAATTCCACCCCATGGTCCAGATGAGGTTTGCAGCAAGCATACAGATACAGGTGGCTGAAGTGGCACCAAAAAGCAGTCATTATCTCAGCAGGACATCCTCTTACACTGACATGACCCTGAGTGGTGGCTACTCTCACTCTACATGTCTCTCTCTCTGTCTCTTTCTCTTTTTGAGCCAAGAGGAGGTTGCCTGGCGTCAATCTCCATCTCCATTTGGAAGCAAAGGATAGGAAAATTACGGATGAAGGCAATCCACTCATTTCAATACACTCATTTCCAGTCAAAGAAGTACTATCAAATGCTGCTTCACTATAAGGCTTTGGCAACCACAGGTTTATTTATGTAACTGATTTATTCTTTTTTTTTTTGTTTCAGAGTAAGGGAGAAAACACGGGGTACACAGTAAACTTTGCCGCTGGCGGCTTGCCTAGCGGCGGTGCCTTTGATCGAAGGGTGGGCCGTCGGTCAAGTGGGAAAACGCTACTCTGAACACTGAGTTGTACATGCAACCCAACGCTCTAGAATCCCAGAGATCCAGAGGGCAAAGAGAGGGCACGCCAATCAAGCAGTATTTCAGCAGGCTCATAGTTTGTAGGATGGAGTTATGAAGGGCTAAGGAAGTGAAATGAGCATCAAATGAGCACAGTATCCAGGAAGGGTTAAAGTACCACGCATTTACATACATAATACAAAATATTTCAGATGTAAATGTATTAAAATGCAAAATATGTTTTTTTTAAAACAATATAAACGCATTTTGGGGGTCGGAGTCGGGTCAGTAGTGACACTTTACTTGATAAGGTTGATAATTTTAGCATTCTGGTGAATGATAGCTGATGCTAATGCTAGGTATTGCTAGATATGCTTTGCCATTTTGTGTACCTTGTACTCTAATTGTGCAAGTTGTGTTTGGTGTTTCTACTTTTAGATTTTAGAAAAGTAAGATAAACTAATGTTGCATTTAACTAAAGGCTGTAACTCATTATTCCTGACTGGAAAAAAAAACTTGAAATTCCTACTCGGGAACTAACAGGATGGTCTCCTTACCTCAGAGTTCAGCAACTGACGTCAAATCAACATGGCTGCTTGCAGTATCAACAGTAAACAAAGCAGCACTTCCTACTGTATATAATGTATTTGCAATCAACATAGAGTCATATTCGCTTATTAAATCTATAACACTGCTAGGTTGTTGTGAACCAAAGACAAGCATTGAAGGCATCCATGTTTTTAACGCCACTTGAACTAGTTTGAATACAGCAAGGCCAAAAATGACGCATTTCTGAGCTCCGACTTCCCGCTTCAGAGATAAGTCAAATGCAGCATCAATAATATACCTTGTTCATATTCATTAAACACCATGACTGTTACTGAAGTGGTATTCATGTGTCCCAAATGGAGATCAAATCTAGGGGGCGTGCCATTCAGTGTAATCACTTGACACAACTGTTATTGATTGGCTGTATGAATTTACAGTCTGGGCTAGAAATAAATCAGCCCTAGTCTCGCATCTCACTTCTTCGTACCATTGTGTGTACTTTTCTTATAAACACGGGTGGTGGTGGTGTTGCGCTCGGTTCCACAAAAGTCCAAAATAATCCACATTTGTTAACAGCAAGAAAATATGATAGTGGGTGCCAAGATTTAGAACAGAAGAGGAAACTTGGCTCCACTGTGTCCTCTCCAAACGGTGCTAATAACAACACCGATTCAACATACCTAACTTCTTTCTCATCTCATTCATGCAGATTAATTACTTTCTCATCCATTTTTGTTTGATCAGCTTGTTACGTTTGAACGAACAAAGACGTACCTGCATCAATCTTAATTACTTTACCGATACTAAAAGTAACACAAGGCTTTGGGTAAATGTTAGCCTAGTTGGCAGCGGGGAGGTAAAGTCTCCTTCAAACAGAGATGGGGGAATCGATAAATATCACTCGGGCTGATTGGGCCTAATTAGAATTGTACAGAAGAGGAGCGGGGAAAAAAATGCAGTGCTGGGGAAAAGCTGTTTAGATTCGAGTTGGCGAGGCTGTCAGAGACAATTAGGCTGCAGTGTTGTTGGGAAAAAAGGCAGTAGAATAAATTAAGAGTGTGTGTTTGTGTGTGTGTGTGTGTGTGTGTGTGTGTGTGTGTGCAACTAAGACCATCGCTATCTGAAGGTCAACAAAATTAAAGAGTGAAGTGGCGTGACTTGTGAATGTTGTGTCACTTCATTTGCCGGTCCATATTAATTCAAAGTATAAAAATAATAACATTGAATTGAACTTTTTGATTTATTATAGACTGTAGCCTTAGATTCCTGTTCTTGGATGACTGGACCCGAACTTGATGTGATGTGTGTAGCCCATCCCCCTTTGAGGTTTGACATGTTGTGCCATTCTGAAATGAAAATTTTCTGCTATCAGAATGTAACAGGACCCACTCATTAATGGCGGACACACCCTTGACTTAATATTGATAGCTGAATTAATTATAGAGATATGAAGAATTCTGGAGGTATTTGTCACATGTAGGGAGCAACCAGTACTTGGCAGAAATTATTGCAATACTCTGAATGTTTCTGTAGCCTCCCTGACCAGTTATCTCCTGATCTTCCCATCAATTTTAGAGGGACGTCCGTCCATATATCCATCCATCCATCCATTTTCTATACCGCTTATCCTACAGGGTCGGGAGGAACCTGGAGCCTATCCCAGGGAGCATGGGGTGCAAGGCAGGGTACACCCTGGACTGGGTGCCAATCCACTCACATACACGTTCACATTCACACACCCATTCATACACTACGGACATTTTGAACATGCCAATCAGCCTACCGTGCATGTCTTTGGACTGGAAGAGGAAACCGGAGTACCCGGAGGAAACCCCCGCAGCACGGGGAGAACATGCAAACTCCGCACACACAGGGCTGCGGCGGGAATCG